>NC_139643.1:36557509-36582509 GCF_964638095.1 Poromitra crassiceps | reverse complement strand
CTCTCTCTCTCTCTCCCTCTCTCTCCCTCTCTCTCTCTCTCTCTCTCAGTGTCTCTCGTCATACACACAGATTTCCCTCCTGACTCCCACAGGTTTGGTAATATCATGGCGTTCCTTTCCTATCAGCCTCCAATATGAAAGTGAAATAATAATCAGTGGTTCTTGTGTGGAACACCTCTCCTCTCTCTGTGTCCGCTCTCACTTTCACAATCAACAGCTAGAGTGGTTTCCCCTCCACTATCTGTGGCTTTTCCCTGTGTGACCAGGGTCATTTCCGTCCTCCACCTAGTGGTCAGGGCCAGCATGGCTTCACCTCAGGCCACCTGAAAGGTATGGGACAGCCTGACCTGTGAAGACCTCCCAGCTTCTAGAAGTTCACGAGCTAGCCTCGAGGTGCAAAACCCTGGCAGGCAGGTTAGGAAGGTTAACTACGCCGAGTGTGCTAAATATTAAGGACATCTTCCTGATATTGAGTTGCAGTCCCATTTAGCAAAGTCCACATCTCACTTGATTCAAATCCTTCTCTAACTCCTTTGTGATTGGTTTATAATAAAGGAAATCAATCAGGGGCAATGTTGTTGCTGTTGTTTGTTGTTTTACCTTATTATATATCTCATCAGTGTCCTTCATGAAAAATGTCCCTAATATTCTGAATATTCATTGTTTAAGTCAAAGGGTTGCTGGTTCAGTAATGAGTAATGCTTTACACTAATATATAATACCCACAAGTAAAATAGTAACCTAATTAATCTGCACCTAAGTTAATTATTTTTAAATTTGAGGAGGCGCTGGCACTTAACAAGCAATAAAATAAGTATTATATTGCACGCCATTATTCCTGCCAACATATATGATGTGCATGTATGGTTCAGCATTTGTTTGTTGTAGTTTTTTTTATTGTATTTTTGTATTTTCTGGACAGTTCTGTTACTACTTGCGCAGGCAGGTTGAATGGGGCTTTAGGCGACTGAGCGGGTGGTCTCCAAAGACGCAGCTGTGCCGTACACCCCCCCCCCCCCCCCCCCCCCTCAGGGCTGATCAATAAGCTTATAAGGCTGAATCAATAACTCGCTCACAGCAGGGGAGTCAGGGCAGGGCAGGGCAGGGCTGGTGGGGAGGACAGGGGGCCCCAAAAACCCTGTTAGGGGGGAAAAGACCAGGAAAGTGTCAAATGCAAATACAGCCCAGACTAGATGAGTGTGCATAAACTGAGACAGATAGAAAGGTACATGTAGACAGTAGGTTATACAGGATACACACACAAAGGTACTCTAAGTTAAGACATAGACATAAAAAAAAATCAATATTTTTAAATTCTTCAGCATACTATACACTGTAAACTTTAAAGTACTGTAGTAAATAATTGGCACTTGCACAACATTTGCTGTACATGGGCTTATGTGTCCTAGGGGTCAGAGGTCAGATCTGACATAAGAACGATGCTGTAGATTTTACATGAAATATCTCACTTTTAGTGTTATTTTCCTCTGAAAGTTAAGGGCTGCACAGTTAAGGAGACAAGATGGACCAAAAGTAGGAAAAAGCCCCCAGAGGGCTAAGTGTGTCATGACAGATCTGAATGTGAACATAGCGGAGTCTATTGTCCAACCTCAGTCAATCATCTGCAAAATACTGTTGAGTGTTGACAGAATTCAAATGCGCTCAGACCCTTTCTGTCACTAATGTGGACAATGATGAGATGATCTGAGTGACAGGTCCACTATTCATGCAAACACTATAATTATGACTTTAACACCTCTCACAACCTGAAGAAAGGTGCACTAGGCTGTGTTTACAGTGTTCTATTGTAACCATCCTACAGTACAATCATTAGGGGTCCCAGTGACGACAACTGTAGCCTACTTCTTACTGTACATGCTGTTTACCTTCCAGCATACTAACATGTAAAGAATGTTGTGTTGTATGGTGGGCCACCCATGAGTCATACAGAATACAGTATGGCTGTGATGCTCCTTTGACGGTAAACGCACAAGAGTTTGATTGTAGCTGTCTTGAGAAGGTGTGAGGCTCTGTGTGTGTGTGTGTGTGTGTGTGTGTGTGTGTGTGTGTGTGTGTGTGTGTGTGTGTGTGTGTGTGTGTGTGTGTGTGTGTGTGTGTGTGTGTGTGTGTGTGTGTGTGTGTGTGTGCCTGAGATAACCCCTCACTCAGACCCCTGAATCAGAGGAGGTGGTCACCAGACTATAGGGAGTGTGTATGATTCACTATGAAAACATCAGTGAAGACAGGGAGGATGAATCACTAAACATGGCTATTAGCAATACCGGTATGTTTCACAAGATGTGTAGGCGGTGGTAGTAAGTGTTGCAAGACGTGTGTATGTGACGGTGTATGTGTGTGTATGTGTGCGCATGCGACCGGCCTGGCCTGCAGTGTGACTCAGGCCTTAACAAGCCCCCCCAGATGTTTAACTGTGACACTTGGGGCAGCGGCAGAAAAGGGAAGCAGATATCTGATCACCATCGCTTCTGTTCGTGAGGTCACTTCTCGAAAATAGACTGAACTGCGGGGGCCGTGGACACACAATAGAGCCCATACATACTAGGAACACTCATGGCTTGCAGGGGCAAACCAACACCAACACACTAACAGACATGCACACAATAGACAGTTGTATGCACATACATGCACATAGGGTGAGGTCAGGTAAATTGGGACATCAGGTAAAATTGGACAGATACGTTTGGAGCTTCATAGCACTGCAAGATTTAGTAGCTAATGGCTGCAAATAATCTCAAACTGTTGATGGTCTGAGTTACAGGGTTGGCAGGGCAATGCCTTATGGAGACTGGTGAAGAAAAACTGCAGCATGACTGTCCGACATGTTTACATTTACATTTCAATAATAAGGTTAATATAGGCTATTTTAAGAAACCAATGAAGATCTAGAATTAATGTTTCATGATTCATATTTTGATGGCCTCTATCCCCAAAAAATGCGGAAGTGTGTTTGCTCAATAACTTGAATGAAAAGGCCAATTTTAGCTTAACGTGAAATCAGCTACTGGGTTCAGATAAATGAGCCACCTTCTGACACACACACACACACACACACACACACACACACACACACACACACCACACACACACACACACACACACACACACACACACACACACACACACACACACACACACACACACACACACACACACACACACACACACACACACACACACACACACACACACACACACACACACACATTTTAACACAATACATTTGATTTGACCAATTTTCAATGGTGGTAGGTTTTGCTCTCCAGTGTCACTTGCCCATTTAGCTGAACAAGTGGTCCATTTTTACCTGATCATAGAAAAGTTGTCTTGGAATGGGAATAGCTCTCGCACTAGCTCTAGCACTTAAGCATTTATTTTTTGTAATGTATAGAATATATATCTTTTAGATAGAATAATAGAGGTGACCTGACTCAAAAAATAAAAAAAACACATTTAGTGTGAATACCGGTATGTATTTTGATGGTGTTCTACACGATTTGCCAAAAAGTGGCCGACTTTACCTGACTTCACCCTACTTTAAACATGCTCAATAAAAAAAACTCTCCCTTGCTTCTCTATCTCTCTCTCCCTCTTCTACAATCATTTGTTTATTTGCATCAAGGACAAGAATCCGCCATTGAGATTGGAGTTAGCAGGGACGGCGTGGGACAGACATGTCTACACAGAGAGAGAGGGAGAGAGAGAGAGTCATCCTGTTGAACAATCCCTCTCTTTCTCCCAATCCGGAATCCTCCCATGGTGCTACGCAGCGAGGCCGGGAATCCCAGCTGCACTGTGTCAGGGTGGAAGTATGCTCTCCCAACCTTGGAGGAGTGGACACGTCTTCCTCTCCATCCCTCTGGGGCGTTTTCCGATGCCAGGAATACGCAGGAGGATAGTACGATAGTAAGCAAGAACGGGCGTGCCACGTGGACGGAGTGCATCGAGAAGATCCTCTCGAATGTTTCAAGGGAGTCAGCAGCAGGTGTATGGAAAACAACACCCACGTGTTGGAGTTGTTGATGAGAGGCACAGACATTTGGGAGACTATCAGAATTTTAGTGTACTGTTTGTTCTCAGTTTGTTCTCTCTTTGCAGCTGGAGTTACGGCACTCGACGGTTTTGTTTTCGAAAGCAGTGGTCGTTTTGGTTGGAGGCTCCACATTTGGAGCAAAGATATAGCCATAACAACATCGCAGCCTTTTAGACGCAGAGAGTGGAACTCAAGGCGTGTCTAAACCTTTGTCTGTCTATACTCTTTCTCCCAGTAATCTTTTAGTTCGGGTCAGTTTCAGTTTCAAATTTCTCCCCGTGTTGAGCAAAACAGGTCCCAGTCCTGTCTGGCATCCACAAATGATGTTCTACAGTTCCAAGACAAAACACTTGCCCCCGCAGTCAGCACAGGCAAGGACAAGGATCTGTTGATATTCCCTGTAGGCTCCTAAGTGAAGCATAGGGCCGTAACCACACTGCACCAAAGGGCTCCGGGCAATGCGATTGCAGTCTCTGTTGCAGGTGGGTTTGCTAGCGCCATGCCCCGCCCCATTTACCCTAACATACATGTCTTTGATGGTGACTGGAAACCCACATGAACACAAGGAGAAAATGCAAACTCCACACAGAAAGGACCTGGGACAGACCGGGGTTCGAATCCACAACCTTCTTGCTATGAGGCGTCAGCGCTAACCACTGAGCCACCGTGCCGCCAACGACAGGATGAGGATGGCCTCTCTCTCAAAATTGGTCTCTGTGTCTTTAAAAGTTATACATTATACTTGTGAAATATTTCTAAGCCAATAAACACATGATTGCACAAGCTTTGTGGTGTGCTACTCAAAACTTAAATGACTCTCGAAGCAGATGCCAAGATTCCTCACAACAGGCTTGATATGATCCAATAGGAGACCAGCATAATTACTTTCAATATGAGACCAGCCCAAGGCAGAATTTGTTTTGCCATGTGCTGCTGGGACCTAATGACGATCTCTGTTTTGTTTGGGTTCAACTGAAGAATTGTTTTTGACAGTGAACTCAGCATTGATCAATGGATCTAACAGGCAGGTACGTCTGCGTATCATCAGCATAAGAATGAAAAGAGACACCATGAATAGTGTGTGCCCAAGGGGAAGCATGTATGAAGAAAATAATATACAAGTTAAGTTATCCTTTATTTGTTTCCCCATGGGGAAACTCATCCTCTGCATTTGACCCATCCTCTAGTCTACTATGAACCTTCCTAGAACTAGGAGCAGTGGGCAGCCACGGTGCAGCGTCCGGGGACCAACTTCAGTTCGATTGCCAGTGCCTTGGTCAGGGGCACTGACAGGAGTATTAACCCTAACATACATGTCTTTTGGGGGTGGGAGGAAACCTGAGCACCCGGAGGAAACCCACATGAACACGGGGAGAACATGCAAACTCCAGTTTGAGGTGTGCTATGGACACTTCAAACTCTCTCTAACTCTCTCTCTCTCTCTCTCTCTCTAACTCTCTCTCTCTCATTATACCAATAAAGGCATATCTGTGACACAGTGACAGTTCCTGCTGATTTCATACTCACCCTCACGAGACAACAGAATTGTTTGCTCAGCAAAAGTCCGGCAGAATCTAAAATCATCATACTGTAAGTCACTCTGTCTGTCACGTCTGCCACCGTCACCAGTCTGACACCTCACATTCACATTGTCTGAAACCACTGACTGTAGATGAAATATTGCTGACTGAAAGGTCGCCCTTTCTGAATCATCCTCTCATAGGAAAAAACTGAATTTGCTCGTCTTCATTTGTGTCAGCAAAATTGAATACAACTCCAGATGGATCATGAATTACAACCTCAGTATAAGAGCTAGATGCTCCAAGCGAAGGAGGTGCACATCTACTCAAGGGGAATTCAAAATATTAAATATAATTGTTCTGGTCCTCATTTGTGACTGACAGAGTTGTGCTCCCGTAAAACACACACCTGTAATTATGTGTCACTTAGAAACTGCCTGGTTTAGTTACTGTTCAAGAACTATATTGCTTGGACAATTTTTTTTTTTTCTTGTTATAGGTTAAAATTATTCTTATTGGATACTGGATAAGAAGACTATTGAAAGTTTACGCTATCTTTGGAAAACGATGGTGTGTTATTGCTATCTAATAAAAGCACTAAACCAATGTGCATCCACAGCATGTCTTCACTCTAATCACTGTGAATCACTGCAGACCCTCCAGCATGTCATGGCTTATTGCTTAAGCACCCCTGCAAGCACCAACTAAATGATATATCACCTCTCATCATATCTCTACTCCTTCATCACTAATAGTCAGATACCTTGAAGTATGCTGTGAAAACAACGGTATGTCAACTTTCCCATCAAAGCAGTGACTATAAAGCTTTTGGAAAATGCATGACGGTGGCAGAGTTTTATTGCTTTTAAATGATACTGAGTGGCACCTTGAGATGATGAAAGAAAGGCAGAGCCGTCGGGTGTTTATACACCTCCTACAATTTGTACATGCCCAATACTTCAAGGAAGTGTGGTGTGACATGTAAGGACTTGCTGCGATATTGCTGTACGTATACTGTACATACATGTTGCACAAGTTGAATCCTGGAGTCGTTGTGGGGGATTTCATCTTCTCCTGTTTCTTCTCCCTACCCCTCTTCCTCTCTTTTGTGGTCAGAAGCGTGATCAATCGCTTCATTGTGGCTTCCTGGATGTTTTTCCTTCTGCCTTGTTCTCATCTTTCTCCATGCAGACCTTGAGCTTCATGGCTTGCTCCCCCATTTATTTTTGATGAGAGCCTCCATCTCCTTCTCCGTCCTGGATGCTCAACTCCATTTTGGATATAGAAAGGAGGATCCTGGAGCACTCAATTCACTGGTCACTTTTGGATATCTTTTGGATAACTTCAGTTTCTCTAACTCTTGGAGGAGGCCCACCTTCTCTACCTTCTCTGCCTTGAGCTTGATGATAAGCTCTGTGCTTTCTCAGCTCCTGCAGTTCTTTCTGGAGGTCGGTCTTCTCTGCCTCGCAGGCTTCAAACTTGGTGCCGGTGTCTTGGCGCAGGGCTTCCTTTTCAGCCTCACAGGCCTTCAGTTTCATGGCAAGCTCATAGAGGCTCCAGTCCACCTGGCTCCCTGGCTGGTGTTAGACATCCACATGTGAGAAGGACAGATGACGCAGATGATCTCAATTGTGTTTTGGATTTGCTCCAATAGTTTTAGAGGTGTCACGATCGCTACAATTGATTAACTTTTTGGAAAATGCATAAAAATAAAACAATACAATTATACTGCAAGGGACAGGTTTGTGCAATTACTATAAGGGAAAAGGGTGTGCTCAATCACCCAGAGCTCCTGGGTATAGTGCTGTGAGTGTGCAGTGAGTAAACCTCACGCTCCGAGACCTCAAGAGACCTCTAGCGACAGATGCTAGAGGCCATGGGGTTTAGCCTCCTCGCTAGAGCATCCCCCTCCCATGCTGAAAGTTCTGAGTTCGATTCCCAGCTGCGGGGGACCACACAATGCAGGTTACACAATAATGACTCACCACATGGCTTATGTAGTGACAACAAGCGATTAATTGAAAGAGCGAGTTGGCGGAATAGAGATTCTTCGACTTCCACGGGGAGGAAATGTAACCTTGGACACTGAAGGAAACACTTGTAAAGACCTGGCAAGATTCTGGATGTGCGTGTCCACTGGGAGACACGGGAGGGGAAGCACCTAATCGATTCTCTCTCACTCTGTCTCACACAGTCACACCCTCTCCCTAGCTGATGATGTCATCCCTTCACTTTTAACAAAAAGGCCCAAGGAAGGGCTCAGGTGGTCCTGTTGCTCTCCTCCCCCTTCTAGTCCATGATCCATCCATCCATCCATCCCTCCATCCCCACAGGGACCGACCCGGCCGTGGTGGACCTAACACCCTCGCTCAATACCTGTCAGCCACCCCGGAGCTCATCTGTCCGTCCAGCCATTCACTAAAGCTATCCCTCTCCTAATGGAGTGCAAGGCATCCATCCAGGCCTGTTCTATTGACCTCTGTAAGACTATCCCTTCAGTGTGCACCTTATTCTCTTCAAAAGCACACACAGCACCAGTCCCGCATTCACAAAATAGCACACAAGGGGACAAAAGCTTTTGTGTATTATAATAGGCAGCTCGCTTCTGATTAGTGTGCTGAGTCATCGTCTAAATACAGTCAGTGGTCTAAACACACGCAGCATTTTCAAGAATACTACCGCTTCTGTGATAAGCAGCACGTTTTATTACAACACACAGCTTGTTTTCCTCCAAAATAGCTTTTAGCCAAACGGGGAGGGAGGTTCGGCCCAGAGGAAGCGTTTGATTTCAGTTGGAGTGGAGCGTGGCTCAGAGGGCCAGTGGTGAGACTCAGGGGGTGGCAGCCTCCGCAGCTCCTGCAGTGTTTATCGTCTGTTTATCCCGTCTCCATTTCACAAATGAAAGGCAAGCGTTCCACTGATTTCCACAGGGATGCAGGAAAGATTTCAGTGACAATTTAGAACAATTCGATTTCTTTATGTTTGACAATTAAGATTTTTAAAGGACTTATTGAGTATTACAGTATTTTTTGGGCCGGATCTAAGACCTCTGCTTCCTCCACTGCTTCCTCTCTGCTACTCCCCTCTCAGTTCAGAAGGTTGTTTAGTGTCCACTCTCTGGCCTGTTTGTCTTCAGACACAGTGGGGTAGCTGAGGGTTTTGCTGGCAACAGGATGTGTTTGTGTTTGTGCTTCTGCCTGTGCTTGTTTGTGTGAATAATATATGCATACGTGTGCTGGCACATGCACGTGTCTGTGTGTGTGTGTGTGTGTGTGTGTGTGTGTGTGTGTGTGTGTGTGCGTGTGTGCGTGAGTGCATGTGTGTGTGTGTGTGTGTGTGTGTGTGTGTGTGCATGTGTGTGTGTGTGTGTGTGCGTGTGCGTGTGCGTGTGCGTGTGCGTGTGTGTGTGTGTGCGTGTGTGCGTGTGTGTGTGTGCATGCATGTGCGGCTGCAGACCCCTCTGCAGACCCCTCTCTGGGTTTGAGGGGCGGTGGGCGGAGGCCCGGCGGACTCTGTGAGCGGGGGCCTTGTTCTTTAGCAGCCAGTGTCACAGGAGCAGGATTGTCCCAGCCAGAGGCTGTGGAGGGCTGGCAGGGGCCTGGGATTACATTCCTGGACGCCTGCGGAACATCCAGCGTCATGTTCCATGTCAGCGGGCTGTACACTGACCGTTGCCATGGAGACTAGGACAGGAATGGGGGCATGCACAAGTGTGGAGGAGCGGGATGAGGAGAGTGTGTTTGAGTATATTATCAAAAGGGCAAAAGAGGCAACCGGGAGTATTCAGCTGTCAGTTTACAGGCTGGAGGTTTATTAGTACGTGTGATCGCGCTGAATCATTAAGCAAGTGTAAAGAGCACCCCTGTGGGTGACAATGGAGCCACATCTTTTTAATTAGGTAATTAGGGACGACTAAATGGGCAAAAACCGCTAAGTAGTGGCCAAAATGACTCAAGATAGGTTCAGCACCATGGAGAGCTCCGGAGTGGAGGAGCCCACAGGTGAGCGGAGTTGTAATCAGCCAGGGAAGAGGACTCTGAGAGAGAGGAGGGGCTGCCAACTCTGTGAGCGAGGCCGGACTAAATCACACCAGTCACACAGGTAGCGGTGTTCCTTTAATGATCAGTTAATGATGCACTCCTATCAAATGCTTTTAAATGGAATCAAATAACAATCACATAATATAAACAAACCCGAGCAGTACTAACCTGACTCCGCCAGATGGGGCAGTATTGAGTTCACAACAAATTTCGTTTGTGAAACAGAATGTGAAGCAAACGCATCCATCTAGCAGCGTCAGATTAGAGCAGTACATCATCATGTATAATATAAGGCCTCTAGCAACTTCACACCAATTCTTGTCCTTCTTATGAGACAGAAGCGGTTGTGGGAGCCAGTAGGTCAACATCAGCAGTCATAGAAGGAGGCGTAGCTTTATTCATGAGTTTGTGTACCAGTGCAATGTCGTCTATGCAATTAACCGTCGTGCACAAGACAACAACATTAACCATTTTTTCAAAGCCATGCATCAGACACTAAACTTAATGGTCCTGACCTCTGACTCTTGTGGCTGTGTCAGAAGAGCCTCTGTGTCCATAGCAAAGTCCATCACTATCAGATGACCTGTTATCCATCAATACCTTTGAAGCAAAGTTGCTGACAGAAAGGAGGGATAGCATGGTGAGGAAACACAGAGCAGACAGTGACAAAGATATTATCTTACCCATAATTAAAGTTAAGTCATTGAGGTTTTATGTTGAGATTGATTCTACCTGCGGCCTCCTTCCAATCCAACCTACTTCCCTCCTCTTACTTCTTCTCCCCCCTCTCCTCCTCCTGGCGTGTTCCTGCACGGTTTACCATCTAGGATTCCCAGGATTCCTCAGATACGCTATCGCAGGGCACGAGGGAAAATGAAAAGAACAAGGGAAAATAAAGGAAGGGAGCGAGCGAGGAGGAAGACATAACAAGGCTCTGATTTCTGATGTTCCCTTATGGCGCGACAGCGTGGCGAGGAGTTGAGGGTCAACGTGGGATAACCTTCACAAGGCAGCTGCACGTGACGTTTCAGGAAAAGAGAAGTGAAACTTAAAGTGAACAAAGAAAGTTTCTTAGCCGCTATAACTCATCTATGTAAATTTTCTTCTGCTTTTTCTCCTATTTGCACATATGCAGACGCTTGTGCAATCAAGCATGACGGTATCAGTGTGAGTCAATTTACTGTCAGTCAATTTGGAGACTGGATTCCTCTTAAAATCAGTCTGTATGTAAACCTTTGACATGAAAACGTAGGCTTTATCATAAGTGACCTGAAAGAGAATTGACACACAATAACTGTACAGTCTATTAAATCAACAGAGGACAAATCAGTGGTTAAATTTAACACAGGTCTGAACACTATCTGTTTTTACCACAGTGCTGGGCCACAGGTATTCAGTCACACCCCATTTACACCTGGTTTTTAAATGTGACCATTATCCAGATAACTTATGCGGATATAGACGGTTTTATCTTGACAACAAAAACATTCAAAATTGAACCCCAGCTCACTTCCTGTTGCAGTGTTTGCTATGGAAAGAAAAAGGGGGGGTACATTAAAGTGGAGGACTGACCATTCTGTGAAAACTGTCTATAGGTCGCATTTAAAAACCAGGTGTAAATGGGGTGTCAGTCAATCAGTCAGTCAGTCAGTCAGTCAGTCAGTCAGTCAGCCAGTCAGCCAGTCAGGCATGGATGTTTAGTGAGTGTAGTGGTTAAAGGGCCATAGCTAGGGATAGGAAGGTGGTAGAGAGTTGGGATTCGAGGGGTGTGTAGGAATAGTGGTTAGGGGGATATGCGTGTTGGGGTGGGGGAGTGGCGCCGTGGTCTAAAAGGCCTGCACTTGTTGCGCTTGTTTTCATGTTGACCTGAGCCACACCACTCACCAGCATCACAATATGGCGCCGTGCACCAGACAAACACGCCCGTGCGGCCAGGTGTGGAGTGACTGAGAATAACAACACTCCCTCTGGGCCTCAGGGCCCTGCACCGCCTGACCCTGAACAGAATGGAGAATTCAGCAGCAAAGTTCAGAGTGGTCATGACATCACGAGGAAACATTTCAGATACTGACTCATTCATTCATTCATTCATTATCAAAATACTACAGCAGCTTTTTCCATTCTTCTTCAAGTCTGGGCAGAGCTCTTTCCCTTCAATTGTCTTTCTCCAACCGCTGCCATGACAATTTATTTTGACTCAAGCAAAGGTTCACAGGAGTCATTCCCTGAAAGATATGAGCCAGGAGAACATGACATTCTCACTTTCTATTGCAGCTTTCATTTTAGTTGATATAAAATCAGTATTGTAACAAGTTCACTGAATATACAATATGTTAGGGAGTCATTTTCAGGAAGGACACCGATGAGGTGAATCCAGGTAAAAGCCATCATGCCTCATTATCACTTTGTTAAAGGTGCTAATTGATGACATTCAACATTGATAACATTGTGTGTTTCGCACTCCACCCCCCCCCCCCTTTCATTGCATTCATTCAGGCTGTTGCTCAGAAACAGAGCCTAGTCTTGTTGAGGCCTATGCCCTGTAGATTGAAGAATTTTAACAATTTAATATCAACAACCGTTAGAAATTCGACACGGACATAAACAAAACATTCATTTCAGACCCGTCAAAACTTTTACAATGATTAAGATAGTTGAAAAATGTCTTGTAACTGAGACGTATTCAAATTCCTGTTAGAGCGAGTGAAAACAGTGTGCAGAATGATGTCCCTTCTTCTTTGAAGTGCATCCGCCTACGGACCTGCCACAAGATTTCTCAGGTGTGCAAGACTTTTGCTCAACAAAATGATGAATTCACAATCATAATGTACATATATATACAGTATATATTTGAGGAAAAGCAATAATTGTAGGTTCCAAAGATTTCTAAAACCTCAGTGGATGTATTATTTTTGTCAAAATTGTTCATCTACATAGAAATGTTATCAAGATGGAGAGAAGCAGACAAGTTAGTGAAGGATTTTTAACGTGATTGTGCAAAAGCTGCTGCAACTCAGCTCCAGGAAGTGTCGATACAGCATGTTTTCACCTTTCCACCTCTTCCAAAATGAGTCAAAACCAATGACAGGAGATGGGAGAAGATAATGGGACCCCATGATAAACCACGAGGAGGATATTTTAAATGTGGTGACAATGTTGTTTTCACCCCTGTGAAATGGTTCTCCGAGACTATCCTGGACGCAGCTCCGACTGGGGATGTTGGGATTTGGAGCCTCGTCAAGCCTCCTAATTGTTTGAGTGGCTTTTGGGAATAGGGAACACAGCCTGTATTGACAGACTCCAGGCCAGATAATGTCATTGGGCCTGGAAACACGATCAATTGCTGGCTGCTCAGGCCTTTGTTTGGCAGGTCACATCCATTCAACTGCATTTACCAACCAGGAGACAACCCAGGCTGAGTACTCTCACCACTCTGCTTTAGGCCTCCTCAACCCAACATTTATTTGACTTACCGATATTTGAATAGGAGTTGACGTTCTCTGTCAATTGCCTTGAATTGGTCAACTTTTTTCAGATTTCTGTCTTTCTTTCCATCTTTGTTTAGATCTTATAATAATAATCATCATCATAATCATAACCATAATAATCATAATCATAATCATAATAATAATAACAACCAGGAGAGGTGCAATTTTGATTGTACGACTCACAGTTCAGAAGTTATGGGCCAAAACGTGAAATGGGCTGTTACAGCGCCACCATCAGGCAGATTGGTGTATTTCTTTGTTTCTGAGTAGTGGGTGACATTTCCAACGCACTACGTGCTTGGACCCCTAATAATTATAATAATGCTAAATTACTACTAATAATTGATTGTATTTATATAGCGCTTCACATATCACATAATATGCTTGCTTTCTTGTTTTATTTCTTACTTTCTTTCTTGCATTCATTTTTCTGTTCCTCCCACTGCAACATGAACATCCCCAGAGACACAGGGGAGTATGGGTAGCCATCAGGCAAATAAACACACTGTGTGACGTTAGTCTCTTGTCCTGGTATGGATCTCAAAAGAAAAGGTTTGGGTCCAGTCACTTACCCTGGGCAACACTGATGACATTAGCACAATCTCAGGCAGGAATTTGGAGTGAGAATGGCTTGGCCTGACCTGAACTGTACCAGCAACTCTGCTAATGTCTCGAGGTGGCTCTTCCTTCCTACATGTCTTTTCCTCTAGAATGCCGACCACATGGAACACAATGCATGTTTGGAAGAGTTGGGCAATTATACAAGACGTGGTGGTGGTGGTGGTGTGTGTGTGTGTGTGTGTGTGTGTGTGTGTGTGTGTGTGTGTGTGTGTGTGTGTGTCTGTGTGTGTGTGTGCGTGCGTGCGTGCGTGCGTGCGTGCGTGTGTGTGTGTGTGTGTGTGTGTGTGTGTGTGTGTTTACAGGGAAATAGAGGAGCCTACAGGGAAAAGTGGTATTGCACAGGGAAACAAGTGGAAGCTTGCTTAGTGTTATATTGCAGGTTTGCCAGCTGCGTCTTGGCAAGTTAAAATATAACAATGATAATCACCAATATACTGGACCTTCTTATATGCATCTTCTTATATGATCTAACCATGATGGGAGAGGACTTTGTATAAGCCCTATACAGGCTTCCCTTTCTCTCCCAGCACTACCTACTGATTTGATTTCTGTATTGTTTGTTCATTTTCTTTTTTGATGTGCAAAATGAAAGAAAAAAATCAAAACTAACACACTTATAGCAAGGCCTCCTGCAGATAAATAAAAATAATATATAATGTTGTAAAATTACATGACAATGCTTCCACAAAGTTTGAATTAAAGGTAGAAATGTGAAATTGAAAAAGCAATGCAGCAATGCAGCTGCTCTGAACTCCCACAGACGTTTCAGACATGCACTAAACATGGATCTAATGAAAATATTACATTCTCTGAAGGATCAGCCACATGTGGTCAGTTGACATATCTCTGTTATTCTTTTGACTTTCAGATTCATTCTATTTTAAGTATATGGCTGGAGATTGATTGTGCATTTTATTTTAAAGGTGAATAAAACTAATATAAATCACAAGCTTTATTCCGCTGACTACTGATCTAGTGAAGACTGCTCTCTAGAGGTCACTGTGTTCATGACACTCAGTCATGAGAAAGCAAAAACCATCAAAGTTATTGAGTAAAACTTAAACTACCATCACGTGGTTGTTATTATTTCAGTGACTATCCATTCGTCATTGAAAATCAGTTTGGGGCAACACTTTATTTGAATTTTTAATTTTGATTTGATTTGTCATTAAGTGTCATTCGGTAAAGTATCTTATTTTTAATGCAAAGTTGACATTGTTTGAGATGTATTTATTATGACAACTTGACATTAACCACGACAACATAACCTCTTGATGACCTTCGTTACAACTTGACATAGGCTAACCAAGAAAAACATAACCTCTCATAAACATAACATAGCAGGTGCAATTACACTGTCAAATGAGTTTATAACTGTGTCATAAGTGTTTCCCTGACCTCAACTACAGTGGTAGCCTACAATTTGAACTTTGTCATATTTGCATTAATAATGACATAATTTACCGAATGACGCTTTAAACATTCACAAAGCCTCCTTCGTGTTCATGACAGGTGTCAGGTCATGTCATGGTTATGACAGTGTCATGTCAGTCGTCTTATGCAACTTCAAATGAAGTGTTACCAAAATGGTAATACTGTAGCTGCTGTTGAATCAGAATAAAAGCTGTGGGAAAAACGTGAAAGGCAGGAACAATCAAGTCACTGCAGCTCTGTTTTCATTTTGTTTGGTTTTTATGTTCATCAGTGAGTCCTTCATCAACTAAAGCTCACATTCCCAGCATTCCACAGCTGTGACATCTTCACCTGCGTCTCCTTCCTGCTTCCTGCCTGCCAGGTTTTGATCCCGATAGGCCGGTATAATGACCAGGAATCAAGTGAAATTACCCAATCAAGCAGACAATCAGCACAGCATGAGAATAACACCTCACAAGAAACTCTGGACAGAATGTGTCGAAACTTGGTGTGGTTTTATTACCCCCCCCCCCTCTCTCTCTCTCTCTCTCTCTCTTGCAGCTGGATTTGAGCCCCTCATATTTCTGCATTAGGCTCGTCACTGTCTGGTTGGCCAGACTAAATGATATCCCAGGGTCTCTGTTGTGATTATGATGTAGTTTGAAGTTTAAACACAGCCCCAGTGTTTCACTCCAATCTGACTGCGTGATGATCATCACTGTGCTTATATAGTTCACCTATGACTGATACATGTAAATGTGAAATGTTATGTTTCTTGTTGAAGCTCCCCTCCCAGGTCTGTATGTTTACAGAATGGCTATTACTCTCGTGATAATACACTTCATGATAGTCTAAGGACAAGATGGAAGTGGAAAGAGTACAAAAAAATCCTGCTTAAGTAGAAGTACTGTGACGTTTGCTGGAACTTTACACAAGTAGAAGTAAAATTACTCTATAACAATCGACTTAAGTAGGCTACAGTAAAAGTTTAAAAAAACTGCAAAAACTGCAAAAATTGCAAAATAAAGTGGACAAAGTAAGTAGAGATTACTCTTCTCTTGCTGGATTCAGAGTGAATAGCTCAACAATTTGTCCAGCTTATGATGCTTATAACCACGAAATGTGAACTCTGTAATGGATGGAGGTGATACTAGTACTCAGTAGTACTCAATACTCAAAAGAAGTACATACAAAAGTGACACAATTACAGTAACAAGATTATGTGGTTTGTTAATTTAACTGTTGAGGAAGCTTTTACCAAACATCCTCTAGCCTGCTGCTACTAGCTGTAGCTTATAACCTGTAGGCCTACTCATTAGAAATAGGCTAACTTGACATGACCAGAGTTATGAAGATTTTGGAGAGGTACTGAATGTCTGTCCGTTTCTTGTCCTTTTCCACTAGTCAGTCATGTCATCAGTGGTCAGTTGAGATGGAACTTTACTGTGATCAAGAACCACAGTATCATAATCTTAATATATGGAGATCCAGCTAAAAAGATCAGAGATATTATAAAGATATTACTTTCTTTGAAGGTGCACACTTTATAAGGTATAATAATTTATTTCCCAGCAGAACTGTAAAATCTGCCAATACAATGCCCCATTACACACTGTTTTTATGGGCAATGAGGCCATATCGCTCATTAGTCTATTACATTTTAATTGCAGCTCAGTGATTTATCATTTCATTGTGACTTTATTATTATAGTGCTCCTATAGACAGTTAGAGTCAGTCAGATAACTATCATGGTTACGAATCCTGCTTGGAGTGTTTCTAAATGCGATGAATCGTATGTCTGTCTGTCTGTCTGTCTGTCTGTCTGTCTGTCTGTCTGTCTGTCTGTCTGTCTGTCTGTCTGTCTGTCTGTCTGTCTGTCTGTCTGTCTGTCTGTCTGTCTGTCCGATAGACAAACTCGGGTTGCACAAGACTAAACACTTGATGCACAGCAGTATTCCACTTGCAACTCAGAAGGCTTTGCCATGTCAAAATCAATCTGGGGCACACTATATGTAGGCAATGTTGATGATGGTAAAAGGAGCTGAAGGGTGGGTGGGATGGAGGACAGGAGTCATGCCTGTCAGACTGAAGAGAATTAGAACATTTTATAATTTGAGGCAAATGTTAAGAGAGGCACTGTGTCAATCAAAAGATCTATCTGGAGTACACATCTGTGCTTTACTGTAATTCAGGGCTTCCCAAACTTTTTCATGTCAAAGGCCTCCAAATTGATAGACTACACGTTAGAACCACATAACTCTTGACAAGGTTCTGACTTCAGGAACCCTCCAAGAGAAGTTATGTCAGAGGCCAGAACAGAGCAGAAAAAAGTGGAAAAAGTGTTGAGTATCTCTTTAAGTTCACCGACCTCCTTTTTTCTATTTTTTCTTCTTTTTTTACATTTGGGCGTGGGTGTGGGCGTGGCTTTCGAGTTATGACGCGGCTGCAGTGTCTTTTTGTGACGTCGCGCAAGATGGCGCGTATGCAAACGTTCTTGAAAGGAATCGCTACTTAGCGTATTATTTCTTGGTTAAATAAAGCCTTTCATAGGTTTAATTTATAAACAGTAGACTCGTATGTGCGGAAGATATGATCACGAATATATATAAACTGGAACCGGAGCTCTGTTGTTTAATTCTGAGAGGAAGAAGAAGCTCCTCTCTAAGGGACTCGGGTGAATGGTTTTAGCTGTGAAGCTAACGTTAGCTATTAAGTCATTTGGAGCTTTGAAGGCTAACGTTTGTCAGTAAGTAGTTAAGTAGGAAAAGTTCCTGTCACTGTGTGGAAATGAAAATGTCTAAAGTCCAGAAGCTGAGAGCGGTGGTGATGCAGCGCCTAACTGCGGCTGTTGAAGAGATATTTGGGCTGTTTGAAAGAACGATATCAGAGTACGAGGAGGAAGCTACTCGTTCAAGAGAGGAGATCGACCGACAAGGAAAACTGCTGGACGCTGTGCGGTTAGCCTTGCCTCCAGACTTCCAGCAGCTGTTGGTCAACTTGGTCGTTGAAGAAATTCCTGCTGAGCAGCAGGAGTGGACCCCCAGTCTGGACCAGGAGGACCCAGAGCCCCCAAACATTAAAGAGGAACAGGAGGAGAAATGGACCAGTCAGGAGGGAGAGCAGCTTCAGAAGGACCCAGAGCCCCCCACACACATTAAAGAAGAAGAGGAGGAACCCCGGACCAGTCAGGATGGAGAGCAGCTTCAGGAGGACCCAGAGCCCCCTCACATTAAAGAGGAACAGGAGGAACTCTTGAGCAGTCAGGAGGCAGAGCAGCTTCAAAGGCTGGAGGAGGTTGATATCACAAATTTCCCATTGACTGCTGTCACTGTGAAGAGTGAATATGAGGAAGAGAAACCTCAGTCCTCACAGCTTCATCAAAGCCAAACTGAGGAGAACAGAGAGGCAGAGCCTCTAGCCAGCAGCTCAACTGAACAGATGAAAACAGAAGCCGATGGAGAGGAGGAGTGTGGAGTATCAGAACCAGCCAGGAATTTATATACAGCTACTAATTTACAACCAACTATTGATGACAATACTTCAGACCCTTCTGAACCTGAGACTGAATGGATGGAAACTAGTGAGCCAGGTTTGGACTCGCAGAAAAACAGTGAAATTATTGGGAAGAAATGCTTCAGCTGCTCAGTCTGTGGTAAAAGTTTTGGTCTAAAAGGACACTTGAAGTCACACATGATAATCCACACAGGAGATAAACAATTTAAGTGCTCAGTCTGTGGTAAAGGTTTTTGTCGTAACAATGAGTTGAACAGACACATGATAATCCACACAGGAGATAAACAATTTAATTGCTCACTCTGTGGTAAAAGTTTTGGTCTAAAAGGACACTTGAAGTCACACATGATAATCCACACAGGAGAGAAACAATTTAAGTGCTCAGTCTGTGGTAAAGGTTTTGGTCGTAACAATGAGTTGAACAGACACATGATAATCCACACAGGAGATAAACAATTTAATTGCTCAGTCTGTGGTAAAAGTTTTGGCCAAAAAGGACACTTAACGTCACATATGATAATCCACACAGGAGAGAAACAATTTAAGTGCTCAGTCTGTGGTGAAGGTTTTGGTCATAAAGTATACTTGAAGAGACACATGATAATCCACACAGGAGATAAACAATTTAATTGCTCAGTGTGTGGTAAAGGTTTTGGTGGTAACTTGAACAGACACATGATAATCCACACAGGAGATAAACAATTTAAGTGCTCAGTCTGTGGTAAAAGCTTTGGCCAAAAAGTACACTTGAAGTCACACATGATAATCCACACAGGAGATAAACAATTTAAGTGCTCAGTCTGTGGTGAAGGTTTTGTTTATAAAGCATACTTGAACAGACACATGATAATCCACACAGGAGATAAACAATTGAATTGCTCAGTCTGTGGTAAAGGTTTTGCTTGTAACAGAGACTTGAACAGACACACAATAATCCACACAGGAGATAAACAATTTAATTGCTCAGTCTGTGGTAAAGGTTTTGGTCAAAAATGTCACTTGAAGGGGCACATGATAGTCCACACAGAAGATAAACTATTTAATTGTTCAGTCTGTGGTAAAGGTTTTGGTTATAAAAGAAGCTTGAAAACACACATGCTAATCCACACGAGAGTAAACATTTAATTGCTACAGTATCTGTGGTGGAGGGGGGATTTGAGTTCATGTATCAAAGTATTGTACTGTACTGTATGTGTGTATGTGCTTTGTTTTGTGTTTACCGGTATGTATAAAAAAAACAACGCAATAAAACATCACCAAAAAAATGCAGTTAAATGTTTTAGTCAAAATGGAAACAATGAGTCATATGAACGTGAAACGAAGACCTAAGACATGTGTTTGTGTGTAGTAGTTTGTGTGTATTATGGTATAAGACAGCGGTTCTCAAACTTTTCACACCAAGTACCACTATGTACCAAACCAAATTCCCCATGGCCGCTTCCACTGCGAATACCAATTATTTTTTTTCCATAAAATTAAATTTGCTGATTTAAGCATCAGAAAGGCTAAATAACATAAGGCTACTGGTTCAAAGCTTAAGTTTGGAGCATTATTTAGCCACCTCCCTGATAAGCTAGCATGACATGGTTGATACCAATGAATGCATTTAGGTCTTCTAGTTTCATAAACCACAGTTTGGGGACCACTGACCTAGAGTGCAGAGAGGGCTAGGCTGGGTCTGTAGGAGTGTTTTGACATGAACGTGTGCAGTGCCCGTTACAATGAAAGGTAAACTGCACAGTGTCCACTTTATTATTAATGTCACAGTGTTCTCAAACCATGTTGGGTTGAGGAAATTCCTGGCAGAGCCTGAAAGTCAGGCACACTTAAACACTGTGACTGACGCGTAGACTACCCCTACCTGGAGCTACTGCAGGGGTAGGCTGCTTGAGAGAAAGGAGAAAATGGACAAATGTAAGACTAAATCATGAAAATGAATAAAACGTTACAATGAATCTCCTCGGGAGGCACTAATCGCAACTCTTTCACTCCATTTCTTATTTTGTAAAGTTACATTATTCAAAAGGTGGTTATCATTCATCCATTGTATTATGCTCTAATCTTCTCTTGCAGTTTTCTAAGCAAAATGTAGTCGGTTAAAGGGGGGGTGGGCTACTTGAATTCATAAATCAGGGAAAGGGGGTACTGAAGGCACTGCCCTAGGTCATAGCAGGTCAAAATCAGCCAAGGGAAGTGACTGATCATGGTTGTAGAGCTGCCACAGTTCGGAGGATACTAAGGACAACGGGGAGATTAGAGGTCTAGTAGTGGTCGTGAACACACATGTACACATAGGCTATAGACCAAATCAGCGGGATGTTTACATTTACTTCCGGGTACCCCTGAGGTCCACACATTATAATGGCGGTGGACGGCACAAACTGACGTGTTGAAGACAAAAACAGACAAAGAAGACAAAAATGGTTCGTCCGTGTTGTGTTGTTGTTTAATATCATTCATAACAACACTTTCACTAACGTTAGTGGAGACCAGACTAGCTAATTTACCTGTTGGACCAGACTAGAGTAGACTTGAAGCTAAATTAAATTGACGTGGCGTCAGTAGCTCTGTCTGTACCAGGCTCTTTCTCGCCGAGAAGAGCCTGGTGACGCGAGGTTACTCTGTCTGTAACGTAAAAAAACAGCGAGTTTGACAGACAAACAAACGTTATTAGCTAGCTAACACTACATAAAACAAACACAGAAGAAAGGCTAGATACGTCGGACAAGCATGTTTACCAACCGTTTAACCATTTAAATTGAAAGTAGTCGGCCGAAAACAACGAGAGGGTTTGACAGCATTTATTTGACAACACGCACATTTAAACCTGCCGCCTTCCCCAAGTGGTACCCGGAAGTAAATTTGTTTACATGGTGACGTCACGGTGATTTGGTCTATATGTCAATGATGTGCGCCTAGCGTTCGCGCGCGTGTACTGTAGCCACTCATACATTTGGTTTAAAATAAAGTGCTATTGCTATAAGCAAAAGTATTGTGCTTGACCTAATGTAACATTACTGAAGTAGGCTATGACTTATTTTTAAATGCCCTAAAAAAATTCCCAGGTGGACTCTCTTTAGTAGGGTAGATGAATGTGGACTAATTAAATCATCTTCCTCAACACCTGGAACCGAGAACCCAGGTTAACAACCCGGGTTACTTTTCGTAAAGGTCACAGCTGAGGAGGACACTCTAGGAAAATTAACAAACACATTTGTTGCTAGGTAACGAGTATACAAACCAGAGATTAGGAAAACAAGACCTGTCACTTCGTTCTTACTTCCTGTAACCTGAAAAGACCGACCAGCCCAGACGCTCATTGGTTGTAAGTGAGCACCTCCGTATCCTATTGGCCACTAATAGGCCTACAAAACTCGCTCTGCGGAGAAGAGCAACATCTTCTCTCAAATCTACCCCTCTTTTTGGAACAACATCCGAAGAGTAGAAAGATGGCAGCACAGAAATGCGCGTTTGAGCAAACGTTTTCGTTCAACCCTCTTCCTTCCAAGATATTCTCCTTTCTACAGGACAAAGACGCTTTAGGACTGTTCATGAAATGGTGACGTGAGACATTTAACCTGCTAACCTAAGCTAACAAACCATTCCAATATTATCTCTTAGTGAAGCTGTGTAAACGAATGTGTGTGTGTGTGCGTGTGTGTGTGTGTGTGTGTCAAGTCAAGTCAAGTCAAGTTTATTTATATAGCACATTTCATACAAAAAGCAACTCAAAGTGCTTCACAAGGCATTACAGACATTAGAGAATAAAAGAAGATAAAAGACAATTAAAAGCAAAAAAGCTATAAGATGCTTCACGTATGGTCAATACAAGAAAATAATAGGATAAATAGACATTTCAACAGTTAAAGGCGGTGCTAAACAGAAAAGTTTTTAGACCATTTTTAAAAATAGGAAGTGTTGGGGAAAATCTGAGGGCCTCAGGCAGGTTGTTCCAGCTAACAGCGGCACAGTGAGTAAAGGCGGCCCTGCCCTGGTTCGAGTGAATCCTTGGGACAGACCTGAGAGGTCTAGTTGGTTCATAGCGAGGGATGAGATCTGCTATGTATTGAGTGTGTGTGTGTGTGTGTGTGTGTGTGTGTGTGTGTGTGCGTGCGTGCGTGCGCTCGCGCGCGCGCGCGCGTGCGTGCGTGCGTGCGTGCGTGTGTGTGTGTGTGTGTGTGTGTGTGTGTGTGTGATCTAAGGAGTTCCCTCTGTGGCTGCTCAGTGGGTTCCCTGAGATCTAAGGAGTTCCCTCTGCGGCTGCTCAGTGGGTTCCCTGAGATCTGCAGGCATGAAAAGTGCAAAAACACTAATGCAGAGTCATTGTATTGTAAAGTCAGTGAGTCATTGTGTCTCAAAGGGAAAGAACTGGTCTCCGTTTGAATGAAATAGATTATGATCTTTTTAGTGGATTTCATAGCATGGTATGAGTCATCCTTGTGGGTGTTTTGAGCTGATTTGCTGTGAAATAACACACTGATCATCTCAAACTAATGAATGAAGAATGATATGTAAATTAAAGGTCAGAAACCTTATCTTAATTTTCTTTTGAGTGTATGTGCGTTTGTGTGAGGTCCATTTAGTTCTTTAAAGCCAAAAACAGTGCAGTTCCATAGCAGAGCAGAGACAGTTGATTTGATTAGTTAACAAGCTGAAACAAACTGTTGTGTCTTGGTTAGATAGCGTTTATTTTTTACTGTTTACTATACAGTATACTGTTTACTATACAGTATACTGTTTACTATACAGTATCCTCTTATTATACTATTGTTTAATTAATAACTATTTCGTGTGTTTTTTTGCATGGTAAAAACCTTTGAGATTTGACAAACCATATAATGTATAATGTATAACTATTGTGTGTCTGTGTCTGTGTCTGTGTCTGTCTGTCTGTGTGTGTGTGTGTGTGTGTGTGTGTGTGTGTGTGTGTGTGTGTGTGTGTGTGTGTGTGTGTGTGTGTGTGTGTGTGTGTGTGTGTGTGTGTGTGTGTGTGTGTGTGTGCGCGCGTGCGTGCATGCGTGCGTGCGTGTGTTTTCCAGGTCCATGTTGGGCAGGATTTCAGCTCAGTCTTACAGCTTTGACCAGTGCTTCTACCCTTACAAGAGTCAAAATTTTGCACTGGTAAGACACATATATGCAACCAACATTATGAGACATGAGACAGACCCCCTACACTCTAGTAGTAGAATAGAGTAGGCCTACGCTAATTGTCAAAGTAGGCTACTCCATTTGAATTGTCAGGACAACTGTTATTCACATTTGGGAATATAACCTGTGCTTGACAATTCATAATCAATGAAAGGAGACTTAGCATTTTGTGTTTGGTGCCTACAATTAGCCTATGCTAATAACATTGCAGACACACAAACTACTCTTTCAATCCCATCAAAGTGTAGGTAGTTGCTTAGGGTTAGTTGGTGTCAGGGTTAGTTGGTGTCTTTGCTTTTTATTAGTCATTTTGAGCTCAAGCACCACATCTTACTATAGGGTGTTTTCATATATATTTTAAACAAACCAAATCAGTCCTCTTAAATTACATTGCAAAGGTCATGGAATAGGGTAGAAATTCCCAGTTGCCTGTGACTGTGTTGACAAATTGTTAATATTCATGTGTTATATTCACGTTGGATCACTAATGTGACTGTATGTGCAGAGTTTCTTCAGAGACCCTAACGTTGTAGCCAGTCTGCGACAGATGGAGGCCGGAGCCTGGCTTCCTCTTGGTATGTCAGTTCCCCGAAAAGCCTTTCATCACTGATAGCAGGAAATTGATCTCATCTGCCAGAGCCAATTTTTGCAGTCAAATCGTGATTTGTTTTGAATGTTTTGTATTTGTGCGTGTGTGCGTACGTGTGCGTGCGTGCGTGCGTGTGTGTGTGTGTGTGTGTGCGTGCGTGCGTGCGTGCGTGCGTGTGTGTGTGTGTGTGTGTGTACTCCAGACAGCCCAGTCGTGTCTGTTGACGTGGAGGTGGTGCCGTGCAGTAAGGTCTCCATGGAGCTGTTTGACCCAATCTACTCCAGTGGGATCCTGAGGCCCTCTGGACATGTTGTTAAATGCTTACATGATGTCTACCCCGACTATGATGAGCTCAGACAGGTGACTCTCTCTCTCTCTCTCTCTCTCTCTCTCTCTCCCTCTACCTGCCTTGTGTTACAGTGGGGACCCTATCTTTAACACACTCAACGGCCATCACCCTAATATGAATGTTTGTTTGTTTGGACTGTTGTGTTAACATCAGCATGATCAACATGATCAGCAGACTTTAGCCCCATCCTCGTCTCTCGGTTGCATTCCTGGACCACTGCAAGCAGGGGAGGCCCTCTCCGTCAGCTGTTGTGCCGATCAGCTGTTTG
>NC_139643.1:36540009-36555009 GCF_964638095.1 Poromitra crassiceps | reverse complement strand
GGGAGGGAGAGCCAGGGTAGGGGTAGGGTCTAGGGTTGGGGGAGGGGAGGGAGTAGGATACGGGCCCGGATTAGGGCGAGGGTGGGGAGAAATGGGAAATGTGGAGGAGGAGAGAACAGAGAAGGAGAGGGTGCAGGGGAGGGAGAGCAGGGGGAATGTGAGAGGGAGGAGAGGGCAGAGAGGAGGAGAGAACAGAGAAGGAGAGGTGGGAGGGCGCAGGGGAAGGAGAGCAGTGGGAATGTGAGAGAGGGGAGAGGACAGAGAGGAGGAGAGAACAGAGAAGGAGAGATGGGAGGGTACAGGGGAGGTAGAGTAGAGGTAGGGTCTAGGGTGGAGGGAGGGAGTAGGATACGGGCCCGGATTAGGGCGAGGGTGGGGAGAAAATGGGAAATGTGGAGGAGGAGAGAACAGAGAAGGAGAGGTGGGAGGGTGCAGGGGAAGGAGAGCAGGGGGAATGTGAGAGAGGGGGGAGGACAGAGAGTAGAGGTGCAGGGGAAGGAGAGCAGGGGGAATGTGAGAGAAGGGAGAGCAGGAAGTGGCAGGGATTCAGGAAAATAGGGGAGAAGAGGAGAAGGAGCAGAGGGGGGGGAGAATGAGGAGAGAGCAGGAGAAGGGAGGGGGGGGCGGTGGGATGTGGGGGAGGAAAGAGCATGGAAAGAGAGGAGAACAAGAAGGGGGAAGAAGGGAAGAAGCGGGGAAAGGGGGAAAGAGAGGGGGGGGGGAGAAGATCAGACAACTGACTACTCTAAGCATTAACCAGAGCTAACTGGGACATAGTATCTAGCTAATCTACAGCCTAATCTGGCCTATCCTACCCTGCTCTAGTCTGATTTTAGCCTGAACACTAACAGGTCAGCCTTAGGCTGTAGCTAATCTATCGCCTACCTAAGCTGTTCTAAACCAACCGGCAGCCCTCGACCAGTGATGAAGAGCACCGATGCCCCCCGACCCGGCCCCCGCCCACATATGGCGTGGGAGGGAAGGCCAGGCCGGGACACAGCGGCACCCCCTCACCCCCAGTGAACGCAAGAAAACCTTTCCACCATATGGATCGCCGCATGGATTGCCCCAGTGACTTGGCTGAGGAGGAACCTTGTGAGGTCGTTGTGCTAGGGGCCAATTGCTGCGGCCCAGGCGGACCCAGCCCCCACGCGACCCGCCCCCCCAGCCCCCAGCCACCAGCATAGTGACCGAGAGCGTGAGAGCAGGCCACGCGGGGGACGGGCCCACCCACCAGGCCACAGCAGCGGACCCCCATCTGGGGACTCCCCTCCGAGACAGGCCGAGAGATGCCGGGCTAAACCATGCACAGAGTTTCCGATAATGAAACTCTGTGAATGGTTTAATATGGAAATAAAATGTACAAGAGAACAGAAAATTGAAAATGTAAAAAGAGTCCAACAGAAAGGATATAGAAATGTAATTTTTAAATTATCCTAAGATCAGGGAAGGGAGTTGAAAATCTAAAAAGTAGAAAGGATATAGAAATGTAATTTTTAAATTATCCTAAGATCAGGGAAGGGAGTTGAAAATCTAAAAAGTAGAGTCCAAAAAGAAATAGAAAATGCAGTCTTTAAGTGTTCGTAGGTTTAGAGAATACTAGTTAATTAGCTAGGTGACAAAAGGGTAACAAGATTGGGAGTTCCATGAGGATGATCTGAGGAATCCAAGAGTCCGCGTTGTTGAGGCTGGGGGGGGGGGGGGGGGGGGGGGGGTCCCCCCCTTCCCTTAGGCAGGCAGGTGACCAGGATGATGAGGATAGGGGTCGGTGGTGGTGAAGAGCCCGGGGTGTCAGACAGTAGATGGAGTAGCGGGTAGATGGCCTAGGGTGACGACAGGTGGCTAGGGCGATGACGGCCGGACCTAGGGCTGCAGCGGCGGGGGTGTACGTCAGGCCAATGAAGGACACCTGAGGGGGAGAGAGAGAAGAGAGCGGGGGAATCTGCGCAGAGGTGGAACTAACTCTATAGACAACAATAAAATTAGGTCAAAACAAAATTTATTAGGATTTTTTAGGATGACTAATACTATACTGCTAATTCAGGTCTAGGTAGTCTAGGTCTAAGTTTAGACTGATACTGCTGGCTTGTGATAGCCCGCTCAGCAGTTCAGGACTAAGTTTATTCACCAGCTATTTGATTTTATATCTGAGCTACTGGATCGGCTGATGCCATATTATTAAATTAGGTCAAGTCTATGTTTATACTGATACTGCTGGCTTGAGACAGCCCGCTCAGCAGTTCAGGACTAAGTTTATTCACCAGCTATTTGATTTTATATCTGAGCTACTGGATCGGCTGATGCCATATTATTAAATTAGGTCAAGTCTAAGTTTATACTGATACTGCTGGCTTGAGATAGCCCGCTCAGCAGTTCAGGACTAAGTTTATTCACCAGCTATTTGATTTTATATCTGAGCTACTGGATCGGCTGATGCCATATTATTAAATTAGGTCAAGTCTATGTTTATACTGATACTGCTGGCTTGAGACAGCCCGCTCAGCAGTTCAGGACTAAGTTTATTCACCAGCTATTTGATTTTATATCTGAGCTACTGGATCGGCTGATGCCATATTATTAAATTAGGTCAAGTCTAAGTTTATAATGATATTGCTGGCTTGAGACAGCCCGCTCAGCAATTCAGGATTGTATGTACTCAAGAGCTAATAAATATTTCTAAAGAATGACATCATCAAGCACAACTATCAAGCACAGCCAAATGATTGGGAGAATAAATGGGTTTTGAGTCTAGTTTTGAAGATTTCAATGGAGCCAGCTTCCCTAACTGACAGAGGAAGCTGGTTCCAGAGATGTGGAGCACGGTAAGAGAATGCTCTGCTACCTGCTGATTTTTTCTTAATTTTAGGGACGGTAAGATAATTACCGTCCTGTGAGCGGAGAGTACGCGTGGGAACATAGGGAATGATTAGCTCAGATAAGTACGGAGGTGCGAGCCCATGCAGGGATTTATAGGTTAACAGAAGCACCTTAAAGTCTGATCTGGCCTGAATTGGGAGCCAGTGGAGGGAGATTAAGACCGGAGTTATATGATCAAACTTCTTAGTTCTAGTTAGAATTCTAGCAGCGGCGTTTTGCACGAGTTGTAATTTATTTGTGCTACAAAGTGGAAGGCCAGAGAATAAGACGTTACAGTAGTCGAGTCTAGATGAAACAAAGGCGTGTATTAAGGTTTCGGCATCCGTTGCATTTAGCAAGGGACGGATGCTGCCTGAGAGCAGGTCACTGGGGGCTGGGTTTACCCAGGCTACACTACTGCTAGATTTTCTCCACGGTCACATGGTCTGGCTCGCCACTCTCAGTCCAGATAGTGTCGTTCCAGAAGTTTCAATTCTCTCTTTAAATATTATACAATTCATAGTTTCACTCACAGTCACGTTTGATGCAGTTTTAAAATACCTGATAGATTACACACTGAGGTCAGGATAATGATGAGTGAAAATCACCATTCATATGCTACTGCTCACAAACTGTATTCTGGTGAAAAGAAAATCCATTAATTTGCAGCTTTTGTGACCTTCATTTAAATTTGTCAAGTGCCACAGCAGCTGCTTCCTGTCTGTAACATAGCAGTAGGCTACCTAAATACTTACACAATGTTACATTTGTGCCCCGTAGGATGAATCCGGGCGATGTTACCCTGGGAGACGAGATGAGGAGCAGACATTTGCCTACATAATAGTGGACCCCTTCAAACGACACGTGGCTCTGTTCTGCCACCGCTACGGGACGGGCCGCTTCACGCTGTGACGGCTACAGACTCCAGGAAGCTGTCTGTCTCCCACTAGAAGGCATGGAGATGTGTGTCTGTACTAACAAAGACGTAAAAAAAAATGACCACAAGGCCGCTTTGAACCCAGGTCACTGTGAAGGACTGAGCTTACATGGTAGCCCACACACTCAACGCATGAATAAACAACAAATAAGCAATAAATCATTTTATAATTTACTTCCCCAGATATGTCTCTTAATAAAAACAAATTAATTATTTCTTCATTTTGTTATTAAATAATTTTAAACACTTTTTTGTGCGAAGCATCTTGCAAAAAATGCGAAAATGACCTGTATCTCAGTCTGATCTTTCTACTTTGGCTAGCTATTAAGGCCAAAAAACATCAAACTATCATAAAAAAACATACACCTATATAATGCCCTAAGTGTTGTTTTATTACTCATGAATTAGTTTTATTCTTAATATGTGTAAAATGATGAGAAAACGAACAATATAGTCTTGTATCCATGACATGTTGTCGTCAACCCTGTTACTTTTAACGAAAACACCCCTTCAGACATAATGGACTGTTCCAAAAGTTGTAGCATTTCCAGGAAGTGACATCACCTGCCTTTTTTAAAGATGATGGTGGAAAGATAAGTAAGTGACATCTGCTTTTAATTAATTTTCTTCAAGTTTTGTAATGTCTGACAGAGGGGGACGAGCACACTGTGTCAGCCCTGTTACCAGAAAAGCATACATTAAAAAGTTATTTGTTTGGAATTTTAAATGTAGATATATAAGATAATTTCGACCTCTCATGAATGCACACCATGTGGTGTTAGCACCTTTACCAGATGGCTATTAATGGCTGCCAACAACATTTTCGTCAACCCTGTTACCATTCTAGGGTTGTATTATTTTTGCCTATCTGATTGTCTTGTTTGTAAATGTATGATGTTTAATGTTCTATGTGGACCCCAGTAAGAGTACCTCATGCTTTGCATAAGCTAATGGGGATCCTAATAAATCAAATCAAATCGGTCATCTGTGTTCTGGTAGACCAGGGGTCAAAACCTGCTGTGTATGGGAACCCTCCTTTGCAGTATAGTTTATTGAAGAACATTTATGTTAACACTTTAATATCTTCAATTAATTAGAAGTGTAATAAAAAAGGGTTGTTAATGTATGCCTATTACCACTTTTATTTAAATATAAATCTTTTTTGTTACCCAAACACATGCACATCCCAGGCTTGAACTCACAAGCTTCACCTCAGTAGGCAGCTGACATACACAGTGTGCCACCAAGGCACTGCCAAGCTGCTGTGTTTCTCCTGTGTTGTTGGGCAATTTGAACAAGGTGCATTTTTACATAATACATACGAGTATGAAAGACAATGAGTTTTGGCCTGTCAGATGTGACTGGGGAGGGCATTCCAAAGGGAGAGGGTGGGTGCAGCAAGGCCCTGTTAGAGCACCCCCACCCCCCGTCACAGCTTTACAAAAGAGATCCCTGTGATGCTTGTCAAAGTGGATATACATTTTATGATCATATTCAGCCAGATAGTGACATAGGGATTTACAATTGTGAGCAATTTTATTTGATTAATTAACCGCTAAATCCGCCCATGCCAATATGGTGGATCAGTTGTTTTCAGGGGCAATGCTTTTCTAATAATTTTTTTATTTTACTTTTTCCCATTTCCAATCTGCTTTTCAGGATTGGAAAATTTGTCTTAAATTCTGCAGCATGGAAACTTTCACGATCGGCTACAAACATAAAATAAATAGTAATGTTTTGTTCAATTCAGAGCAAAAAGAGACCAAAACAACATTCAGTCCAAAGAGCTTTATTGAAACCAATAAATTAATAAGTTAGTCACGTGAGCTAATTTTACCCTTCGCAGATAAGCTTTCGTCTGTTTCTCTGTCCAACATCAAATAGGTGTATTTGTTTAGAAAATGGGAACTTTGGAAAAGCGCCATATTTCATCAAACCGAAAGTTCATCAATTGGAATTGGAAGACTTTGTGGTGATCCATTTTGTTTATTGCTTCAACGTGTTAATGTTTCATTGTAACAATATTTCCAATACATGAGAGTAGTTAAAGGGCGAGGGGCTGGAATGTAAAATGGCAGCAAGTCAGTGAATGATGAACAATAGTTTGTTATGCAGGACAGATAGAGACAGAAATAACGTGCAGGAGAGTTGTATCATGCATAGCATTCATGTCAGTTAGACAATCAGTTACTTTATCTTGGTTTCCTAGACTAGCGCCCCCTAGTGGCCTCAGAGGTAGTTGTGTGGAAGCTATTCTGATCTATGTGACATGCTTATGAAAGGACTAAGGACACATGCCTGGAGTTCCCTGTGATGAAACAAATGTCCATGCCTCCAGCCCCACGTTTGAGATCCCACACAGCTGTGAATGCAATGAGGGTGTCAATGCGCCGAGGTCCTGAAAAAGTTACAACCATGTGCTAAACATGTCCCTACTTGGTATTATACTGTATATTTTCAGAAAATATCAAAGGTTGCAGCAATCATAAAAGAATAACATCCCAAAATGTTGTATGTATTAATAACACGTTTCATTATGTTTCTTTCTTTTTTAGATCAAGGTTTTTGCAAAAAAAAGAGCATGGTTCTCCTTGTGTGATATCTCTATGAAATACAGTGTCTATGAAAATTTCTCCTCAAAGCAGCATTTATAGTTTGAGACAGAAGACGGACATGTCAGTTAATGCAGCCACACCAAAATCAGTTACAGAAGGACATGTCAGTTAATGCAGCCACACCAAAATCAGTCACAGAAGGACATGTCAGTTAATGCAGCCACACCAAAATCAGTTACAGAAGGACATGTCAGTTAATGCAGCCACACCAAAATCAGTTACAGAAGGACATGTCAGTTAATGCAGCCACACCAAAATCAGTTACAGAAGGACATAGAAGGCACAGGTCATTTCCATTCATGTCATGACTCGAGACTTTACAGGAGACGCCCCAAAATTTTTCTAATGCCGGCCGGGGGCCACCACTAACAACAACATGCAATACAGTGGTCTCACATAGGTTATCATGTAGCTCAACATTCCAGGTGACAATGAAGTGACAGCACTGTCTGTTCAGTCCAAAAAGAAGTAGGCATCTCTGCTAGTTCAAGCCCCAAAAATAAAGCTATTTAGCATTTCACAATGAAATCAATGCATAAGTGTACACTGCTCCGAAGCCCGGTGAAAGTGCCGCTATATTCCGCATGGCAACAAGAGCTCCAGATCGTGCCATGCTGGAAAGACAAGAGAGCTAAAGTACATTCACTGTTTAGGAATCTGGCTGGGTTTGAATGGAGAAGTGGAGCACCTGAGTCAACTGGCTTGACTGGACCCAATTACTGTGTCCGAGACCCCGGTGGGGAGAGGCGAAATGCTTTGATTGGCCGAAAGACGTTGAACTGTGTTTAGGCTGGCAGCAATTATCTGATGACATCGACATAATGAGCTCTGCAATTGTCAGACAATCTGTGTGTAGGGTTAGGTTAGTCTCAATGGTTGCCGTCATTGATGATTCAGGTTGACAAAAATACTACATTTATTTACCTTTTGTAAAGATCATGGTCTAAAAATGAAATATATTAAGTTAAATCCTACATTCACTTACAAAATCATAGACATTTGACATCAGCTGTTATAGATTATCCAAAATCAAGTGCATAAACACAATTACAGTAAAGGAATAAAAAACAAAGAAAAGGTAAAATTATACATGGCAAAATACAGGTGGTACATTTATCAAGTTGGATGCCAAAAGTATTTAAGTAAAGGAATTGCTTTCAGTGTGTGTGTGTGTGTGTGTGTGTGTGTGTGTGTGTGTGTGTGTGTGTGTGTGTGTGTTTGTTTGTTTGTGTGTGTATGCACAATTGCACGTGCACTCTCCAGTTCTGTCCACTTGCACAGAATATTCACTGTGCATGAAATGTCTCTAAGAAAGAGCTGTCAGTTGGGAAAAGTGAATAACCAAAGACAATAAAGTGGACTGGCAATCACAATAACAGCGGTGGGTGGAGACCGGATCTCAACCCTGCATACTAAATGTTTGTCGTGAAGTTGTAAAGCTGTTTCCTAAGACACATGCACTGATGAAAATAATGGCCTGGAAATCATGCTTTGACCTGGACATCTTACAGCCAATTCATCGTCCAAAACCGTACCATACCAGCCACAGAGTTTCTGTAGAGCCTCCAAGGCTGCTATGGCTGGATGGGTGACAATGGTAAGAGTCAATATGCTTTACACGAAGTAGATTCAATTATTACCGATTTCCTGAACCAGTTGATATGGGAAAACTGACCTGAGGCCAGATGTGAGCAATGAGGAGCAATGCAGCGAATGGGACGTAACCGTCTATATACTGACCCGGGATCAGTGAGGTCTAAATCTACAGGACAGGTCTGAGGAGCATGCGTGTCTGAAGGGCGGGCTGCAAGACAGAGAGGACTAAAGGGTCAGTAGCAAACATAGCTTTTGGTTACTGGAATACTTCTAGATATACATTAGACTCTGAAAGGTTAGACATGGGTGATTTTTTACATCTAAATGTGAATTTGGGCTTTTTAAAATCCATTTAGTAGAGAATTTCCTTTCTTGAAAGCAAAAGGGGAACACATTTCCTTTTCTTTTTTTTGCAAGTGGGCTTGTTGGAGACAGAACTTCTGAGGGAAGGAACTGAGACCAAAACACAAGGCATCAGCAAACGATGTAACTACACCACTGCACAGCACACACCAGCACCACTGCACAGCACACACCAGTCACTCCGACAAGCACGCAGGACTTTCTCACAGCTCTATTTTCACCGGACCATGTTGGGCCATTTAACGCAGCACTTTTAGGGACTCCCTTGTTTTGGGTGGACAGTGACCTGGGAGGTTGGGTGCTTTGGCGAGGCGGCTGTCAGTCCAGTCTGCCCATCCAGGTTCCAGGGAGCAGGTTATTTTCGGTGGCGACGCTCCTTCGGTGTTTGGCTGCTGATCTAGCGGTGTCGAATGTAACGGGGACACTAATAATTGCAGGTGGGACCTGAGCACAGCATCAAAAGGTGTGATGGCATCTGAAGCAGTGTCTGATAAGGTACTGAAAGAATGACTGTTACGGTACTAGTAGCAGGCCCGGCGTTAGGGGGGGCCTGACCGGGCCGCGCCCCCCCCCCATTCCCCAAACTGGCCCCACCATTAAAAAAAAAAAAAAAAAAAAAAAAAAAAAAAAAACGTTTTCCGTTTTAAAGTTTAAAACAGAATTTGGCTGTCATTAGGCATTGATTAACTGAATGCTATTGCTAACTGTTACTTTGAACATCCATTTGCAATGATTCTGGCTGGATATTAACTAATGTAAATTTGTCACAATGAATGCAATTTGTGCACAATGTGTAAATACATTTAATATTAATTGTTTAGGCCTAATTATTTGTAAAGTCACAACACATTAGAGATGTGTGTAGTTCTTCATAGATTTAGCCTCTTCATTTTGCTCTCAAATGCACCAGGTTGATGAATTTTACTTTAAAATGTACAAAATCTTCTTCCGGGGGACAATCCCCCTTGGGTAGCTTGGCCCCCCCAAGCTAGGGGCAGGCCCCCTCTGTAACTTGGGTCTGGAGCCGGGCCTGACTAGTAGCCCTATTTATGTCCAGACAAAGTCAACTGATTAAGCAACCTCTCAGATAGTCAACAGATTTAAGCAGCCAGAGACAGACAAATAAAACAAAATGTAGATGGGGGAAAAAATTAAATGTGATTTCTCCAAACATTTACAAAACTTCAAAGCTCAGAGTCTGATATCTACAGTTACAGCTTTAAAGTAGGCATAGATTATAGTATGAGGCGGTGAGTGAGTGAAACTGGTTCAGTAGTCAAGTAGTAGTTGTGTAGTGTTCATTCGTCCTCTCTCCTTCTTGAGAGGGGTGTGCGGTGAGTAGCTTTGGCTGAGGCTCTGTTCAGGTGGAGCCATCTGGTGGCTTTTCTCTGTATGTTCACTGCAGAGCTCTGGAAAACATTCACTGGAGGAAAATGGGCGAGGATGCAGATTTGTGATGGGGAAGGGGGGGGGGCGTCACAAATCATTGCAGACAGAAATGAAGTGACGAGGGAGAAAGAGACAAACCCCAGACAGAGATGTCAAGTTTAAGGTCGGCTTGCCAGAGTGATGATCCAGCCCGAAAGGAAGACATACTGTAAAAGGTTTGTGTCTGTGTTCTAACAGTGTGCACACTCCCAGCTTTCTCAGCCCTGTCATTCCAAATTGCTACTCTCAGAGTGGGAGATGTTGAGTGTGTTAACCGAGGGGAAGAGGTCTATGTGGTCCGTGGGACTCTGATAGTCTGAGGTCAGGTCTGGCTCCAGGAGAGAGGACAGGGTGAAGTGGGAGGAGCCTTTCTTTAGGCACTGGGAGTAGAAGTTGAGCAGGAGGTCCAGCTTGTTTTCTATAGACTGCACCTGGGCAAACACAAACACACATTGGAAGGTTTCAAGCTTATTTGGCCCGTAGTGTTGATTCATTGTGATTTTAATGTCAAGTTATAAATTATCCCTTGGTTTCAGTTGGCTTCCCTGCTTGTCCTCGATCATTTCATGGCAGCTATTTTACACCCACCACAGGATGCATTACACTTTTTTTTTTTTTTACATGAACTGAGGACAGAAAAGAGAGTGAATGACCATGGAGCAGAGCCAACCAATAATAATATTTGTCCCTGACTGTCATTGACTGACTTATTGTTGAAACACATAGAGAGGCAAAGTGGAACATCACTTCCTGCTTTCTCCCTGTACCAGCGCTGCGAAAAATATGAATGGCGGTGGACGGAGAATAAGGTTACTTTTTTGATCCCGTTTGAATCGTGCCACGGGGTGCCAACGCTAATTTTGTCAATTTAAAGCATAACTTTCCATGTCAAAAAAGTCACAGTTTGTCGTCAAACTGCAACGTAGGGGTTAGTTTCGTATAAAACCTACATAGCTTGTGGAAGCTCGTGGCATGTTGCCGGTCTTCAGCTTTGCCGGTAGAGAAAGTGACGTCACTTAGGCGACAGTGCATGTAGTCTTTCTGATTTATACTTATAGTGCAATAGTTTGACGACAAACTGTGACTTTCTTGACATGCAAAGTTATGTTTTAAATTGACAAAATTAGCGTTGGCACCCCGTGGCACAATTCAAATGGGATCAAAAAAGTTACCTTATTCTCCATCCACCGCCATTCATATTTTTCACAGCGCTGGTACAGGGAGAAAGCAGGAAGTGACGTTTCACTTTGGCTCTCTATTATGTACTTTGACATACACAGGTTCGCTGTGGTGCACTGCCACAATATCATCCCAGCTGCCACAAATTCAAATGTTAGTCAATGTATACAAATGGATCTAAATTGGTTTGCTAATATGCGCAGATCACATAATATTTCTTATTTGGGGATGCATAGACCAGCAGCATTGTAGACTACTCAATCTGACAGATCTCCTAGTGTGGAAAATGTAAGTGAAACTTAAACTCCCACAATTTACTCCAAACTCGCATAGTAACGTGATTTGTAAACAATAAGAAGGTTTAATCGGAGATGTGTCAAACTGCATAGCACTCGGAGATAAGATGAGTGCAGTGCAAAGACTGGCATATTGCATCTCCTCTGGATGTCACTGGACACTGCTGTCTGTACACTGTAGGTAAGGACAAGTCATTAATCCTACTGAAATTAATTGCTCTGAGTCTACTATACTGTATGTGTAGATTCAGACTCCAGTTGTCTGTCGCAGCAGCTGCTTTAGACACAGCATTGCCCTGAAAATGTTGACTTTTCAGCAGGGAGGATGAATCTTCTCGAACCTAGATCAAACAGGGCTCCAGTACCATTTATGGACAGAAAGTCATTGGTCAAACAGCTGCATTTGTGGTCCAGTTAAAACTAGGTTTGCCTCCTTGAACACTTTGTTAGAAAAATTAAACCAATTACCACCCCTACCTGTTTCTCCACGTGGACTACACGTCCCATCATGCTTAGTTCATCCAGTACGTCCAGCTCTGGTGGTGTCTTCTCTCCCTTATCAGAGCGTAGCTTCTTATCTTGCTGGACGGCTCCTCGCCCAATGATCTGGTCCACCCTTTCACACAAACACAATTATGGAGAATGTCATGATTTTTTAAAAACTTGCAGATTATTATTATTATTTTTTTTTAAGCAGCAGAGTAGTAGTGCGTTGTGGATGCCTAGTGTACACGTGTGAGACGTACCGCATCTGCAGGCTCTTGATGCGGCCCAGCATGTCCAGGTGTCCGGCAGAGTACTGCTCTATGACGTCCTTCACATCGTACGGACGCAACGTCTCCTTGAACTTCCTCTTGGCCACCAGGAACTTCAGGATCCTACACGCACCCACCCACACATGCACACGCACAGACACACGCGCACACACACACACACACACACACTCACTCACACACTCACTCACTCACACACGCACGCACGCACACGCACGCACGCACGCAGACACACACGAACACACACACACACACACACACACACACACACACACACACACACATCAGACCCACAGTAATTGTTCCTCTGGGCACCTATACGTGCCGCACACAATCTGGACCTCCAGTAAACCTTTGGAAAAATGCAGAGGCAAGGCAGCTATCAAAGGAAGCGGGCCTCCATGAGAATAAGAAGATTAATTACAGTCAGAGTGACCTTATCATTCACAAACAGTCCCATAAAGAGAGCGGAGGAGCAGAGAGATCCAGAGGGAATCCCCCCCGCCCTCCCGCGGCTAAACGCCGTGGTTACCATTGTGATGATGACAACATCGCCGGGGGACATTTTGCTTATCGGCACTGAGACACGCGGACTGCTGTTTCAGCAATTAGCAAATAGCCAGAGATACTTGTGCGGACACAGACACCTCTATCAGAACGCTCCCCCATTTCTCTTGTCAGTGTGACGGCAGCCATGTTGGAGGGCCCACCGGTCGAACGCAGCTGCTCCCTCTCGCAGCGCACACAGCTCCTCCTCCTCCTACTCATCATCATCATCATCATCGTCATCACCACCACCGAGGAATGTTGACCCAGCAGTACTGTACCCAACAAAAGCATCACTGACAACTCCCTCTGCCAGAGTCGCTCTGGACGTCATATGAGGGAGTGTAAGACATGCGAGAGATACTGGGAAGGAAGTGGAGGGAAGTGTAAGCGTGTGTGTGTGTGTGTGTGTGTGTGTGTGTGTGTGTGTGTGTGCGCACGTGTGTGTGTGTGTGTCTGGTTCTGTGTGTGTGTCTGGTTCTCTGTATTGAGTGGGTCAGTCGGTTCTCGTCTTATCACTTGGGCAATAGGCGGCCCAGAGATGCTGGCTCCACGGAAGGCCGGAAAACACCGAGTGTCAGCGCGACAAAACGTACACACTCAAGCTGTCATCTCACCCCGTGATGGATTGCACCACAAGTCAAGCCAGGAGAGGAGGAGGAGGAGGAGGAGGAGGAGGGAGGGAGGGAGGAGGGAGGGAGGGAGGAGGGAGGGAGGGAGGAGGGCAAGAAAGGAGAGATCTGTTTTTTTTATGAGGAAACCCTATCTCTCACACCCAGATGGGCTAAGTCCACTATAATACTCTCGCTTGCCTTCAAAGGAGAAGAAAGGAGCCGCATGCTGGAGAGTGGAAGATCAGAAATGTTCAGCTGTTCTAAGAAAACGTAAACACATGCATACAGTACATACATACATACGCACGCACACACACGCAAGCACACACACACACACACACACACACACACACACACACACACACACAGTACACACAAATACATAAATACATACATGCAAGCATAAATGCAATCATACATTAATTATACACACACAAATACATATGTGTACATAGGTGTTTTTGTGCATGTATCTATGTTGTGTGTATACTATACACACAAACATAGATACATGCACAAAAACACCTATACATATACGTACACAAATGCATACACGTGCACCAACACTTACACGGACACAAACCTGCAGACAGCGCACACACACACACACACGCACACGCACACGCACACGCACACACACACACACACACACACACACTCACTCACTCACACACACTGAACACGGGCTACGCTGGAGCAGGTGAAATCTGAACTTCTGAGAAGGGTCACTTTCTAAAATAACTACCGTTAACGATTGTTGAGGTCTGCAGATCTTGCATATGTGCCGCAGCCATGTAGTGTGGAGGAACAAAGGGTGGGGGGGGGCAGAGAGGAAGAGTGGGGGTCCACAGCTGGTACCATAGCAGCCCGTCAGCGCACTCTTCCCCCTCACGCAGCACTCTTAGTTCTTGATGACTCCTGGGGTATTTTTTGCAGGCGGTCTTTTCTTATTTTGCAGGTAGGTGCAGATATTTATTTATCTATTTATCTACTTTGCCCAGGGTGCGTCTCAGGTGTGGGTAAAAGAAAGGTTTGGGGTAAACAACAGAGAGAGGGGGACTTTCGATTTGTCCCCTCCAAGGGTTTCTTCAAAATGCTGATGGGTGAAATGGCGTTCATAACACACGGTCAGGCTTGAGAGTGCCCCCCTCCCTGGAAAAAAAAAAACAGAAAGAAAAAATGTCCACCTACAGCGTAACAGTCACCAGCAGTGGCACAGTACAGCTGGCACAGCACACTGAAACACATTATATCTACTGTTTGGAAGTTGAGGGAAAACACCGCATGGCAATGACTGGAGGGACAGGCGGTGTCATCTGTGCCCCCAAAAGGCTTGGATAGCTCGTGCAAATATTTCTGCAATTCAGCAAACTTAGATTCACCACCGTCCCTGATGGTCTCCTACGGCACGGGTTTATCTATGTGACTTAGGAATGACTGTTATGCTGACACATAGCCTAGGTGGGCCAAGCAGGGCGTGCCAATGCAGGGGCAACACTGACTCCTCGGCAAATATGTCTCTACCCGTTAAGTGAACAAAAGTCAACACAAAAGCTACGTACTGTATTCAATCATTCTTGGGGGAGGGGGATACTGTGTAAACATATCGCTAAAATATATATATATATATATATATATATATATATATATATATATATATATATATATATATATATAGCTGGAAACTCTCAAAAGATGATGACAATAATTCAATAATGTAGCACCATCAGAACGGCAGACATGTTGGATTTGTTAAGGAGGAGTGCCACAGTACAGAAATATATCAGGCCTCTGTCT
>NC_139643.1:36512509-36535009 GCF_964638095.1 Poromitra crassiceps | reverse complement strand
TCTGCTCTGAGGATTTGCTTATTTTATGTGCTTGTCATGGCACCTGATTCAGCAAAATCACACTGAAACCTGATTCAAGACTTACAGTAGTGCTGGGATGGCGGAAACATATTCCCGCTGCCACCAGAATAAAGACACACTTCCTTAATTCCTTCAGTAGGGTGGATAAGCATCACGGTATTGGCTACACCTTAATTCCTTCAGTAGGGTGGATAAGCATGACGGTATTGGCTACAAAAGACACCTGTACAAAAGGTGTCTCATTCGCTAATCTATACATATGTAGCACTCACCCTAAGACAAGCCACAACCTGAGGTCATCTGTTTACAACAGTGGACTCCTGAGACGGCTCCCTATCTGTGGGCCACTTACATCTCACACGGTCACAGATCCAGAAGGTAGTTCTAACATCATGCACCACAGAGCAATTTGAGCCTTGCTGTTCACTCCCACGTTTTCTTTTGACGATGATATACTCCTGGGTTGTGTGTGTGTGTGTGTGTGTGTGTGTGTGTGCTGAAGCTGCTGGCCATTTAAATTAAAATTTAAATAGTTGAGGGACATTAGTGGAAACAGCATTTCATACGAGCGAGCTGAAATGCCCAGGTAGACTTTGAAGGCAATGGGAAGATAGAGTGCTTAGACCTTCGCATGCAGTTGTGAAAGGGAATAAATGATTTGGATGCATTCAGGTCCAGAGTTTAGCTGAGTCTTTAAAAAAAGATGTGGACAGAATATCGCATGCGGAAAAAAATACGAACAGAAACAGAAACGTGGAGCACACAACCATAATGATTTGGTGCCGACACTGGCAAAGAGAAGAAATGACTCATTTAAAATAGGAACGCATGCGGAATCATTTAAACCCTCTCTCCGTAAAAGAGACCATGAAAGAACCAAACAAATCAACTGAAAACATGAAATAATGCCAAGAGCCGGGCCATTTCTTAAGACTTCCATATTCCAATTTGCAGGAAGTCATGGCTCACTTTTAGGTCAGTATCTTGACGATTTCATCACAAACGTTTGATGAAACAACATGTCAGCAAGACACAAAACAACATGTGTTTAAACACCCATAAACCATCAAGGACTTCTGCCATGTTTCCAACACATGGTTTATCATGACCTTCACATGGTTTATCATGACCTTCAAACCAAAGCAAGCGAAATCAGCCCGGGTTTCTCCAGTGGCTTCAGTTCAGTGAAGACCAGGCTGGAGAAACCTCTCAGTAAAACAGAACGCATCTCTTCATTCTCTTCCATAGTCAATGGTTCACTCAAGTATTTGTGGACCAGGATATAATGCTTGTGCCTTGTTTTGTGCACAAGCTATGGTTGATGGTGGCACCTGCCAGTACCAACCATCTCCATTTCGTTTAATTCTCAAACTCGCTCACAGGAGCGGAGCTTGATGCAGTAAAACTGCACCGGTCCAAAACACTTGGGAGCTCGTCAGGCAAGGTGAGTAGGATGTGTGTGCTGGAGGAAGGGGTAGACGTGGTGTTATTGGTGGGTGACGTTCTAGCGTGCCCCATGCACAGGCTCGTCGCCGTGGATACCTCTGCTTGCGGCCAGCGTGAATCCGGAAGAGACCCCGCTTTTTAGAAAGCAGCTGACTGGGGAGACACACAAGGCAGAGGGAGAGAGGGTGAGGGGAGGAGGAGACGGGTGGAGGAGGGCGAGCAGCGCGGGTACACACTCAACCCGTGAGGGGGGCGGAGTAGAGGCAGGAAGTGAGGGGGAGAAGGTGAGGTGGTGGAGTAATGAAGTGTGACATCTCAATAGTCCAAAATAGCACTTTCTCTTTCGTTATCTTACTTACTGTATCTTACGAAAGCTGAGAATACACTCTGAGAGGCCATTTTGGATTATGGAGACACACTCATTGAGGAGTGAAGCGTGGGGTTGGGACCATTAGGTGGGGAGGGAGCGTGCTGAGGGAGTAGGTAGTGTTTCACCTGAGTATATTCATCAAGTCACCCCATTAATCAGCGCAGCATGACATCAGCTCCTCAAACCCGAAGACATTTCTGCCAGCAAAACTTTTATTATTCAAGGTACGCTAATGTGCTTCTCTCATCTAACGCATGCATCAGGCCAAACCACATACTATTTACGCAATCAGCCCACTAGTCCCTTGGGAACAGGCTCTTGGTTAAGTATGTATGTTGCGAAGGTTATCGAATCTAAAGTAGCAAATCCATCCCAATACTGAAGACCCTAGAGACAGCGAGGATAGCTCATGACTTGAACAAACCTGCATGGAACTTCTGGATTCCTGAGAACAGATGGAGGATGGGTGGGTGGCATGGAGAAGAGACGATGGGAACAAAAGAGAGAAACAGGGATGAGACGGAGGAGGGACCAACGAGCGAATGGGAGACGGCGGAGATGGCGTGAGTATGAGCTAGGCAGACAATAATGCAGACCGAGAAGCGGGAAAGCTTATTGCCTGGCACGCACTGGTCTCAGATCAGCATTTAGTGACAGTGGGTTAGATACATAACACATCCATGCTGGACACAAAGACCAGGGAGCAGTTTGTTGAATGTAGCACATCTACTGTTCTGTAAAACCATTTTGTGTATTGTGTCTTTGGGTGTCTGTGTGTATGAGCATGAGTGTGCGTTTGTGTGTGCGTTTGTGCACCCATGTGGAGGCTGGGAAATGTGAGAGGTGGCGCGGTGCATACCTGTCCCCCGACAGATAGGGGGAGCTGTAGGGCCGCAGCCCAGACAGCAGCGTTTGGTGGAAGTTGTGGAGAACCTTCTTGGTGCTACGCTGTCGCTGGAGATGACTGAACAGTAGCGTCAGTTCTCTGACACCCACGTGCAAAAATAAAAAAAATAAACAAAACACATGACAAATGGGGGAAAAAAGCAAATGATGAAAAACTCATAAAAAAGGAGGCCAAATTAACGATCCAAACTTTTAAAAGAAGGGGAACACTTGAGGGAAATCATATGTGCTGTGTGCAAGATCAGGTTTAAGATATAATGGTGTCATGATGTCAAAGTAAAAACGGACATGTTTCTATTGTGTGTTTGTCATATTCCCCTCCTTTTAAGCAAACAAAATTAGTCAAATTAATACATATAAATGCACAATATAATAAACCACCGGGTAGAACAAAATTCATAAAGTCACAAGATAAATAGATAAATAGTGGTGGCATTAGATTTTGAAGGTCTGGGGCCTGAATATAATCGATTCATTTAAAAAGAATAGAGAGGAACCCCCAAAACCCATGGGTTTTGGAAAGCTTTCATAGACCCATGGTTTGTAGTAGAACCTTATCAACCCATAGAGGACAAAGTAACTTAAGTAACTTAAAACAACTTAAAACATTAAAATCACTAAGACTGAAGAAGGTTTCCACCCAACAATGATGATAATGCATGTATGGGTGGAGGCAATGTACTGTCCAAAACAAAGTAACTACTGTAGGCAATTCGCTATGTGCCGCCTAAGAGACTTTGCGATTCAACGGCCACATTCCTGCTGGCCTCCATATAATAGCACTTCATCCAAACTACCAAAGACAGCTCAAATATGATGGTGCTGACGGCTGAATCCACAAGTCTGGCTAGTGCCAGACATGGAGCACCAGTCACTGAGCACCACACACTGAGCACCAGACACTGAGCACCAGGCACTGAGCACCAGGCACTGAGCACCAGGCACTGAGCACCAGGCACTGAGCACCAGGCACTGAGCACCAGACACTGAGCACCAGTCACTGAGCACCAGACACTGAGCACCAGGCACTGAGCACCAGACACTGAGCACCAGACACTGAGCACCAGACACTGAGCATCAGACACTGAGCACCAGGCACTGAGCACCAGGTCCTGAGCACCAGGCACTGAGCACCAGACACTGAGCACCAGACACTGAGCACCAGACACTGAGGTGAGAAAGCACTTACCTGAAGGAAGGCAACATGCTGTCATAGAAGTACCATGTAGCTGTAAGATAGGAGTGCTGTGCGTCTGTCGAGTAGAGACGCCATGCAGCCTGAAGAAAGGCACACATGCACGCACACATGCACACACACACACACGCACGCACGCACACACACACACACACACACACACACACACACACACACACACACACACACACGCCCACACACAGCAAATTGATATCAAACACCATAATGCAAGACAGCCTACTAAATTTCTCTCTGTCCCCCTCTCTCTCTCATCACCTGTATCAGATTGGCAGCTGGCGTCCTCCTCTTCTCAAAGTGCTTCTGCCTGTGCTGCTCTTGGACCTTCAGGGCAAAGCCTGACCCCAGAATGCCCTGAGGGAGGGGGCAGAGGTCAGAGGTCACATCAACATCATCATCAACATCATCAGTCCAAATCCGACTGAGGAAGGGGAGGGGGAAGGGGGGGGGGGGGTGGGGACTGACAAAGAATGGGATAGACTTACAGCAGGCAGGGCGAAGAAGGAAACTCCCAGGAGAGCGAAGCAGGCTGCTAGGAGCCGCCCTTGCCAGGTATGAGGAGTCTTGTCGCCATAGCCAATAGTGGTCAGGGTAATCTAGGCGTGAAAACACACACACACACACACACACACACACACACACACACAAACCCACACACACACACACACACACACACACACACACACACACACACACACACACACACACACACACACACACACACACACACACACACACACACACACACACACACACACAATGTAATAACTAAGTCTATTAAAAATGATGCCTGCAGTGCTGGGTAAATAATAACACAGCTCAGCACACTCTATATGTGCAGTACAAAAAGACCTGCGGCCTCTTGGGAATCTGCCCTTCCAAACATAGCGGCTTGTGTGTTCAGGGATTAGTTTGACAGACTCAGCGTTTGTGTGTTGTGCAGTACTCACAGTCCCCCACCAGAGGGAGTCTGCATAGGTGTTGAAGTCTGAGTTGATGTCCTTCTCTGCCAGGTAGACCAGGAAGGAGGCAAAAATCAGAACCAGGAAACCTATATACCAGGCCGTGATCAGCTCCTGATAGAGGGATGGATGGAGAGAGAGAGGGGGGGGGGGGGGGGGGGGGGGGGGGGGGGAGAGAGAGAGAGAGAGAGAGAGAGAGATCATGTAACAATCACTACTGCTAGCAGCAGTCACAAGCAGCAGCAACAGCATCTTTACCATGATAATCCCTGCTGTCATTACCAAATCATTATCATCATTATTGGCTAAATTCCCATCATCATCATCATCATCATATTTGGCTTCCAGTTTGACTTGGCTGCACAGCTTTGCTTCAATTGGGACACAGCAGATGCATCAATCCATCATCATCAACACTGTCCACATCATTATAATGTTTTGTGGCCGACCAGTGGGTGTCAGGTGTTTTCGTCAGCATAAATACTAATACTGTAACTAATTGCCAAAAATGTGCAACAGAAGGGGGTTTGGTGTTTGAAGTCAGTGAATCTAATCTAGTAATTGATGGTCATCAGTTGACTCAGCACTTTCTCCACCTGTGGGTCATGAGTGAATAAGGTATTTGTCCCAGTGGCAATTTGCCTAATTTTCCATATTTGTGTAAATTACAAATTACAACAGGGTCACGTCCGGGTCCCTGCCTACCAACAAGAGGGTCGCAGGGTCGAGCCCCCGTGTTACCTCCGGCTTGGTCGGTCATCCATAGAGGCACAATTGGCCGTGTCTGCGGGTGGGAAGCCGGTTTAAGTGTATGTGTCCTGGTTGCTGCACTAGTGCCTCCTCCTCTGGTCGGTCACGGCACCTGTTCGGGGGGGGGGGGGGGGGTGCTATATTATGTGCTATATTATATCCTACTGGTGAAACTCCTTGCTATCAGGTGAAAAGAAGTGGCTAAAGAAGTGGCTGGTGAATGAACATGTATCGGAGGAAGCATGTGCTAAGTCTACAACTCTCCACAGATCGGCAGAGGAGGTGGAGCAACGACGGGACAGCAGGGGGAATGGGCCAAGTACAATTGGGGCGAAAAGAGTGGAAAGGATTAGTGGAGGGAAAAAAAGTCTTCACATTTAAAATCCTACTGGAACCAGAGAGAGAGAGAGAGAGAGAGTTTGAGTGTAAGATGAGTGCAGTCTCGGGCAGGCTCTCCTCCCCACCTTGCTGTGGGCGTAGACCACTGAGCCCAGTAGTTTCCAGGTGCCTCCTCTCCGGTCCATGCGCACCATCCGCAGGATCTGCAGGAAGCGCATGCTGCGCAGGGCCGAGGTGGCGAAGATGTTGCCCTGCGTGCCCGCTGCAATCACCGCCAGAGACGCCACAAACACGATAAAGTCTGAGGAGAAGGAGATGGACGGAGAAGGGAGAGCAGGAGGAGTTTTAGGAGGTGATCATGGCTGTATGCAAACTCACACAGTAAACAGGCATAAAAGTTTAGTACACAAGATACTTTACTATTCTATATTGTCTCTTATATATTTTTACCGATGCACTTTTAAGTACATTTGCGTATGTTTACCGTTCACATACATACATACACACACACACATACGCACACACTAACCTATAACACAGAAGGGCTTCCTGGCAAATCGTAGGCGTCCCTTCCATCCACGGTATCGGCAGCAACAGCCAGCTGCCCAGACCCTGGTGAAGTACTCCGTCCCAAACACCACTATCATCACAAACTCCTACATAAAACGCACACATACACACAGGGATGGATGCACAGACACATGCACGCACGCACACACACACGCACGCACGCACGCACGCGAGCGCGCACACACACACACACACACACACACACACACACACACACACACACACACACACACACACACACACACACACACACAGTGGTCAGTGACACATTTGTATATTATTTCTATTCTGTATATATTACATATTCCCCTTTGCCATGACAATATTGGGCACTTATTTGAATTGACCTGGCTGGTAAAATAAAAGCTGAAGATGTTAATTACATACAGTACACTGGCGCGGGGGAACAGGGGGGACAACACAACTTTGGACCCGCCCACTTTCATGGTAATAAAGTGGTAACTGTCTATCTAACTGTTAAGCCAGGAAATGTAGTAGTAGTAGTTTAGTAGTAGTTTATTCAAGAACATATTGCATCGAGTTCACACTAGATGAATTTCATGTCCTTTACATTATAAATGTTAAACCACACAAACACAAAAACATCATTAAAAAAAGGGGTTAGAATATAAAATTGTTACTTTTCATTTATAAGTCTGCTCAGGTAGGGGATGGTGGAGTTCCTATAGTGCTCAGTTCTTGTTCTCACAGATTGGAGCTTACTGGCCTGTCTTGTGCTGCGGCCAGAGACAGAGCCATTGGAGGGGGGGAGGAGTTCTCTCAGGTGGGAGTTTTGGACATGGTGAGCGTAACTCCGACACAGTTCTTCTCTTCTCTCCGAGAATCGGCAGATGCCGAGGATACTGAGGGAGGGCTGGTAGTGTTCGTACTCCCGGCCCAGAATAATGCGACAGGCTCTTTTTTGGATTTTCTCCAACTGCATGGATTGGAAAGCTGATAGGGAGGAGTGCCACATTGGAGTACTATATTCTATGGTGGGTCGGATGTATGTTTTGAAAATGGTCACTAGATCAGCTCTGCCTACACCGAAGCGTTTAAGTCTACGCAAGACATGCAGCTTACGGTTGGCAGTGGAAAGCATTTGGTTGACCTGCTGGTCCCATTTTAAGTTATCTTGGATCCATAGGCCAAGGACCTTGACTGATGGCACTTCTAGATGGTGGTCATTCAGAACCAGGGGAGCTGGGGGAAGTGGATGGCGGGAAAAATTTACATGGACAACTTTACATTTACTAGGGTTTAGCTGCATATCCTGGTTTGAAACCCAGGAGGACAGCTCGTCCATGACAGATTGCAGGGAGGAGGGCTGAGTGAAGTGGCGCTGTTCTGCGATGGTCATATCATCCACATACTTCCACCTGGCTACATGGGAGCGCAGAGCACTATCAATCACGGCCAGGAAGATGACTGGACCTAGCTTAGTCCCCTGTGCCACTCCACAGGTCAGGTGGAGCCATGAGGACAGACAGCCCTGGTATCTCACCTGCTGTCGGCGATCAATCATGAAATCTAGGACCCAGGGAATAAGCTCCGGCCTAACTCCCAATTCAATCAGGCAGTTGGCGGCAATGTTGTGATTAACCTTATCAAAGGATTTAGAGAAGTCAGTGACGGCCAGTGTACAGCAGGTTTTTACTTTATCTGTAGATCTGTGAAGGAAGTCCATGAGACTAGTTAGGGCATCTGTTGTAGACCTCCCTTTTCTACAGGAAATAGTTAAGTTTACCATTGTTCATAATTTCTGTCCCTGCTCCATGAGTGTTGTCTATCTGTCCCGAGTCAGAGGCCCGGCACTGTTCCAACCTGATATTAACATGTGTCTTGGCCAATCTGACCACAAGTGGACAGCTCTAAATAGGCTACATGTGTTCACACGTCTCACATGCGTCTCAAGTGACCACTGGCACTTGAGATAGGATGTTACTGCAAATTAGTTCAAGTTAAATTCATTCAGTCAGGAATGGATAACGGTGATGATGTCATCAGTGCCAAACTTGTGCTGTTGAAATGGTGATCATGTCATACAGATCTACATCACTGATGACATCACTGATATATGATTGCTCGAGTGACATCACTGATGACATCATCATCGAGTGCTCGAGTGACATCACTGGTTGTGAGGAGAGACAAGCACCACAGGAATCGGTCGTGTTCAAGCTGTCTTAACACTGAACCCTCCGCTAAAAACGAGAGTTACACCCTGTAACTCTTCAAGATGACGGCTTCCAACTGGGGTCTGATCATGAACATGGTCAACAGCATCGTCGGAGTCAGCGTGTTGACCATGCCCTTCTGTTTCAAACAGTGTGGGATAGTGCTGGGGACTCTCTTGTTGTTCTTCTGTTCATGGATGACCCACCAGTCCTGCATGTTCTTGGTCCACGCAGCCAGCAGCACCAAACGTAGAACCTATGTTGGATTGGCCTTCCATGCTTATGGGAAACCAGGAAAAACACTGGTGGAGATGTGTATCATAGGTCTGATGTTGGGATCTTGTATTGCCTTCTACATTGTCATCGCTGATCTGGGCTCGAATTTCTTCACTCAGCTGTTGGGTTTACAGGTGACTGGCAGTTTACGGGTGCTGCTGCTGATCGCCGTGTCCCTGTTCATCGTACTGCCACTGAGTCTGCAGAGGAACATGATGTCCTCCATCCAGTCCTTCTCCGCCATGGCCATCATCTTCTACACCCTCTTCATGTTCATGATGGTGCTGTCCTCGTTCAAACATGGACTGCTCAGTGGCAGGTGGCTGGGGCGGGTCAGTTTGGTGCGTTGGGAGGGCGTGTTTAGCTGCCTCCCCATCTGTGGGATGGCCTTTGCCTGTCAGTCGCAGGTGCTGCCAACCTACGACAGCCTGGACGAGCCCCCTGCCAAACGCATGAGCACCATCTTAACCTCCTCCCTCAACATGGTCACGACCTTCTACATCACTGTGGGCTTCTTCGGCTACCTCAGCTTCACAGAGAACATAGTGGGCAATGTGCTGATGAACTTCCCATCCAACCTGGTGATGGAGATGATCCGGGTGGGCTTCATGATGTCTGTGGCTGTGGGATTCCCCATGATGATCCTGCCCTGCCGCCAGGCCATCAACACCATCCTTTTCAAACAGCAGCAGAAGAATGGGCCATTTGCTGTCGGAGGGTACATGCCTCCTCTGCGCTTCAAGATGATCACCCTCTGCATCGTATTTGGCACCATGCTGGGAGGCATTCTCATCCCCAATGTGGAAACCATTCTGAGTCTGACAGGAGCCACCATGGGCAGTATGATCTGCTTCATATGCCCTGCTCTCATCTACATCAAGATCCAGAAGAACTGCCATGTAGCTCAGCTGGTGCTGTGGATGGGTCTGGGCATCCTGCTAATCAGCAGCACCCTTACCACCCTGTCCATTTCGGCCAGTAGCCCCACCCCCAAACTCCAAGCCCCGCCTCCACCTGCCATGGACAAGAGCCACCTACTGCTGGTACCGGACCTCCATGAGATACAGGACAAGCTAGCGCAGATGGAAAAACCTAAACTCGCTGTCATGGAGGTGGTGCAACCCATGAAGAAGGACCAGGTGCAGGCCCCCCAGATTAAGGGGCCAGTGGAACTGCCTGAGAGGAAGGAAGAGGTGCAGCTGGACCGTCCTGACACTGGTGTTGCACTGCCAGAGGGGGAGGCCCATCGCCACAAACTGCCCATCTCTGACGACGAGGTCAAGATAGACACAAGACTGAACAATGCCGAGCTGGAGGAGGATAAGAAACAAGCTGTTCCTCACGCAGGCGGGGAACACAGAAAGGAAGAGGCCAAAGGGGAGCAAGTAAAGGACAAAAAAGAGGAGAAGGTTGAGTATAAACACAACCCTGCAGTGGCGGTTGTGAAGGAAGAGGAAGCAAATGTGGATGGAGGTGAGGCACAAGTGGTTAACGTTGCCAAAGCCCCAGAGGCTGCGGGGAAGCCTTTACCTCCTGAAGGAGAAGATCATGTTGCTCCAGATGGAGCTCCAGCTCCAGACAACAAAGATGGGGCAGATGAAAAGATGGACAAGGGCCAGAATGACCATGTGGTGCTCCTGCCAGTGATCAAGGAGCACCAGGATCAACAGAAGAGACTTATTGACCAGCAGGAGAAACTACTGGCCGTCATAGCAGAGCAACACAAAGAGATCCACCAGAAACAGCCTGGACAGGGAGAGAAAGGCCTCCAAGAGGACGGGGGAGCAGTGAAGCCCAAAGACTCTGCCCAGGCCTCTGACCCCAAGGAACCAGGTGGAGTTCCAGAGGCTGGAGCAGCTGAGCCACACGTTGAGCCCCAGAATCAAGCTCAGGCTAGGCATAAGGGTGTTGAAGCTGGGGTGGCTCAAGTAGCGGCTCCAGTGGCAGCAGGGGGGGCAGCGGCACCAGCAGTAGAGTTCCATAAAGAGAGGGAGCTGGGTGCGAGGGGAGTTCCACTAGGACAAGAAAAGACCAGATAATGGTCAGCCCATACCACAGGCTGATCAGGCACCCCTGCCTCAAGATGGAGGGAGGTGCCTACAGATAGAGATGAGACAATGGAGAGAGGCTTGAGAAGGAAAAACATTGAGGAAGATATGATAGACAAAGAAGTGCAGTCAAGATTAGAAAAAGAACGGTTGGATAGGGTTGAGAAGGAGGAGGCAGAGTGAGAGAGGGTTGAGAAAGAGGTGCAGGCAAGAGTGGAAAAGGTACGGAAGAAGAAGGAGAACCTGGCCAGAGAAAAGAGTATGGAGAAAGAAAGACCAGAAAAAGAGAAACTAGCACAGAAGAGAGCAGCCGAAGAGAAAGCTGAGAAACAAAGAGAGCAGAAGAGAACAACAAAAACAACTGATAGCAGGCTATAGCCTAGAATCTCGTTATTGCCGCATTGGTTCTCACTCAAACAAATCCAGTGGAAGCTCTCAACATGAACACACACTCACCACCTAAGTGCAGAACCTCCTAATAGTTTGGACCAGAAGCCCTTCTTTACCTGACAGCTCACTTGCTTTCATAGGTCGTTTGGATGATCAGGAACATTTTCGTTATATTCACTGAGCTGTGAAGTAGCTACAGGGAATTTATTAAACATTCTGTGTCTCTCTCATCATTCTGTTGCTTTTGCTAACAAACCAAAAACGGCTTTACTGATCTGATCGCTCCTTCAGTGGTTCAAGAGGATTGTAGTAGCTTAGCAAATATTTTGCTTTTGCTTTGATATTGTATATCACTCTGCAAATAATCCAAGATCTTTATTGAAGAGCAGCCGTCATCTTTCATGAAAAGGAAATGTGGTAGTCAGAGAGAAAAATAAGTTTTGTAAAGTGTGTTAGGGTGAATAATGGAATACTGTGGTGTGTCAGCAATTTAAATAACTTTTCTGACTATTTTGTTTCCCTCATACCCCCCTATCAATTAGCACTCCAGGATGAAGTGACTGAGGGGGCAGTTACAAATTGTGAGGGGGCAATTTGAAAATGGCCATGCTAGTTTTTCGCCAAAATTTAAGTTTGGAGCATTATTTCATCTCCTTCCCGACCAGCCAGCATGACATGGAGGCATAGAGCTCAACAGTGACCACCCACTTTTTATTCCCCATTTATTTTCTCCATAGATGGTTCGAAAAATCCTTATATAAAGAGTTTTAAGCCTGGAACCACACCAACCAGCCAGCTACTGAATCGTAAGTGCCCATAAAACATTTCACTTGGAGCAAAAACAAAAAATAAAAAGCGAGGAAAAAATATATACGGTAGCCTATATATATTTTCGTTTTTTCCCCTTAAACAAGAAAAATAAAAGAATATGTTAGGATGTGGCTAGTTAGCTAGGATGTGGCATTGAAAATATCAGCTTCCTAAGAGCAGAGCGTCTCTACTCTGCTTGGCATGGGACTGTATGGGCAGTTCCAGGTGAACTGAACCAATCCATCATTAGCGGGAATGTTAATGTAAGGGGCAGTTCCAGGTGAACTGAACCAATCCGTCATTAGAGGGAATGTAAATGTAAGTAAAGTCCACTCATGGCAGATCCCGCGCTAATGGCCGTGTGATTGATCGAAAGGGAATGTGAAATCGTTAAAAGTCAAGTTAAGAGTCTGACCATTAAATAACACACAAGGCTGAGCTGGGAGAGAACAGTGGAGATTATGGGATAGCTATTAGGATTAGTGGATCATGTCTGTGTGTTTTCCTACGTCGTCAAACAACGCCTGAATGCACCAGTCTGCTTACACGGCTGGTCCTGCCTCCGCCGGTAAACACAGCAACACGTGCGCTGCACAAGCATACACACGCATACATACACACACACACACACACACACACATACACATACACATGCATATATACAAACACACACACACGCACGCATACTGCAAGTGTGACGGACAGGACATGGATGCAGGTCATACAGTATGCAGTAATGTACAGTAAGAGAGGTAGTGCGTGTGTGAGCGTGTGTGTGTGTGTGTGTGTGTGTGTGTGTGTGTGTGTGTGTGTGCGCGTGTGTGCGTGCGTGTGCGTGTGTGTGTGTGTGTGCGTGTGAGAGTGTGTTTGTGTGTGTTAGGGCTGCACGATAAATTATATTTTCATCGTCATCACGATTACATTACATTACGTCATTTGGCAGACGCTTTTATCCAAAGCGACTTACAATAACACATTTTTGTCAGCAATAGAGCAATCAACTATGGAGCACAGTCTATGACAACTACACCTTCTGAAGGAACAGTGGTACAAGTTTAGTTTAGGTTAGTAGTTTTTTTTTTTTTTTTTTTTTTTTAGAAAGAGAGAGAAATATATTAGATCAAGAATGGCCCAGATGGAGCCTGAAAAGGTGTGTCTTTAGTCTTTTCCGAAAGATCGGCAGTGATTCAGCTGTCCTGACCGAAGGTGGAAGCTCGTTCCACCATTGAGGTGCCAGGGACGAGAAGAGTCGAGATCGGGATGAGCGACTTTTGAGCCCCCGTAGCGAAGGAGGGGCGAGGCGACCTGCACTGGTGGAGGAGCGAAGGGAGCGCTGAGAGGTTTGGAACCTGACCATAGATTGCAGGTACAGGGGAGCTGACTGGTGTACTGCCCTGTAGGCCAGTACCAGTGTCTTGAATTTGATGCGAGCTGAGATGGGAAGCCAGTGGAGGTCCTGGAAGAGGGGAGTGACATGAGAGAATTTGGGTTGGTTGAATACCAGACGGGCTGCAGCGTTCTGTATGAGCTGAAGCGGTCGGATGTCGGTGGCAGGTAGGCCGGCCAGGAGCACGTTGCAGTAGTCCAGGCGGGAGATGATAAGTGACTGGACCAGGAGTTGAGTCGCTTCTCTTGTGAGAAAGGGACGGATTTTGCGGATGTTGTAGAGCAGGGGTGCCCACACTTTTTCAGCTTGGGAGCTACTTTTAAAATGACCAAGTCAAAGTGATCTACCAAACATATTTATTTATATATATATACACTGAGTATACAGTGGAAAACAGTGGAACAGTGGAAAAACTGTGGAAAAACTGTGGAAACAGTGGAAAAACAGTGGAAACAGTGGAAAAACAGTAAAAAAAAAAAAAAATCCCTCAATGCCATGCGATCGACCACACTACCTTCGCGATCGACCGGTCGATCACGATCGACGTATTGGGCACCCCTGTTGTAGAGAGAGAACCTACAGGAGCGTGCTGTCGCAGCTATGTTGGCTGAGCAAGACAGCTGGTTGTCAAGGATCACCCCAAGGTTCTTGGTGGGAGGGAAGTACAGTGGTGTTGTCAATGGAGATGGAGAGATCTGCGAGAGGGCAGTCTTTCCCTGGGAGGAAGAGTAGCTCTGTCTTACCAAGGTTGAGCTTGAGGTGGTGGGCAGACATCCAGTCGCCAATGTCTTTGAGGCATGCAGAGATGCAAGCCTCGATTTGAGTGTCGGAGGGGGGGGGGGAGGAAAAGCTGGGTGTCATCAGCATAGCAGTGATAAGAAAAGCCATGAGAAGAGATCACATAGGCAAGAGATCTGATATAGAGAAGGAAAAGTAAGGGGCCCAGGACTGAGCCCTGGGGGACACCGGTGGTAAGAGGGCAGGATCTGGAGAGGGACCCTCTCCATGAGACCTGGTATGAGCGGTTCGAGAGGTAGGAAGCAAACCAGGAGAGTGCAGAACCTGAAATGCCGAGGTCAGACAGAGTGGAAAGAAGGATTTGGTGGTTGACTGTATCGAAGGCAGCAGACAGGTCAAGGAGGACAAGGACAGAGGAGAGAGATGAGGCCTTAGCAGTGTGAAGGGCCTCTGTGACAGCAAGAAGAGCTGTCTCAGTGGAGTGAGAAGCCTTGAAACCGGACTGCAGAGGGTCCAGGAGGTCATTCTGGGAGAGATAGAGAGAAAGTTGTTCAGACGCTGCTCGTTCGAGGGTTTTGGAAAGGAATGAGAGAAGAGAGACAGGTCTGTAGTTCTGAATAGCAGTAGGGTCAAGGGAGGGTTTCTTAAGCAGAGGCTTGACTCTTGCAGTCTTTAGAGCAGGCGGAACAAGACCAGAGGACAGAGAGGAGTTTATGAAGGTAGTGAGGAAGGGAGATATGTCAGGTGAGATGGTTTGGAGGAGAGAGGAAGGGATAGGATTGAGGGGGCAGTAAGTGGCTCTGTTCGAGCTGATGAGTTTAAGCACTTCATCAGGAGAGAGGGGAGAGAAGGAATTAAATCCAGGGACAGGGGGCGAGAAGCAGGATTGGAGTCGGGAGTGTTAGTGAGGGTGCCTGGACGATGGAAGGAGGAACTGATGTCATCCACCTTTTTAGTAAAGGTTACAAAATCATCAGCAGAGAGGGAGGAGGGAGGGGGAGGGGAGGGAGGGTTAAGGAGCGTGGAGAAGGTGGAGAACAGTTTACTGGGGTTGGATGCAGAGGACTGGATTTCAGAGATGAAGAAGGAGGTTTTTGCTTTGGAGACAGCAGAGGTGAAGTTGGAGTGGATAAGGTGGTAGGAAGAGAGATATTCAGGGTGATGTGATTTTCTCCATTTTCTCCACGATTATATGAACATGTGCAATAAACACATCCCAAAGCCTGTCTGAAATGCAATGAATAACAAAAATCATTTTATTTCCACGCGCCATGCATTCACTCAACATGCAACCATTTTTCTTGTGTTGTAAATCGAGGTTTGGGGTCTATGTTAGCAGTGTTAAAGCAGAAAGATATACTGTACAGTAGAAACTGTACAGCTAATATGCATATTTCAATATTTGTTTATTTATTGCAAGTCATATCGTCATATCGCAATATTGAACAAGTTATCGCACATCGCAGATTTTCCTGATATCGGGCAGGCCTTGTGTGTGTGTGTGTGTGTGTGTGTGTCTGCATGTGTGTGTGTGTGTGTGTGTGTGTGTGTGTGTGTGTGTGTGTGTGTGTGTGTGCGCGTGCGTGTGTGTGCGTGCGTGCGCATGTGTGTGTGTGTGTATGTGAGAGAGAGAGAGACTGAGAGAGAGACAGAAATGGACAGAGAGAGAGAGAAATCTTACCAGGATGAAGAGGCATTCGTTGGCCATCGTTTGGTATTCAGGGATAGTGGCGAACACAGACAGCACCAGACAGCTGAACACCAACACGAAACTGAAACACACACACACACACGCACACGCACCCACAGGTCACTACACACATCATAAAATGCACACATAGGAATTAAGGAATCTCTTGGGATCAAATGTGCCAAAATAGATCATTATTCAAATCTGTTTTGTTCACTGATTTGATTTGATTTGATTTGATTAGCCAACAGAGAAAAACAAAATTGTAAGCAGCAAAAGATTTGTTGATCCATCACATAATACTGATACCTCATGCACAGTCATGAGAAATCAGAGGCAGAAGTACTGGGACAGTGGAATGATAGCTCTTTTTGGTGGTACACTCAGGAACAATAAATAATGCAGATCATTAGTAGTTACTATTATCAAAGGATGTATATGAGTTATACATACAAGACAAAAAAGACAAGATGTCCTGTGATTTTGACTTGTTTCCAGACCTATCACGCTTATATTGTGATATTTTCAGTCAAGTCATCTCACTGCACTGGCAGATTATGACATTAATCATCATAAAACAATGAAGAAAGTGTTGAAACAAGAAATCGAGTAAATGTCACATGATTAAGTACATTTTGTTGAAGCTTAAAAATTACCTGACAGTCGCTTAAAAAAAACGTGATAAATTTGGCTACATGACAAAATAACACTATGTCATGTTATTAAGGTAATGATCTTTTTATTAATTGCAAAGTTCAGTGACATAAAATGTGCAACAATATAACATTATATCTATACATATATATGTCATGTGACCTCGTCCCTGGAATTCTTCATCACGGGCCGTACGCACAGAAAGTAGCGTCTTGTAGGCCTACACATAAGGGCCACTTCAGTTTCAAGACTGGCCCACAATCAAACACAGCATAAATTCTGCTAAATTGTCTCTAATGTTCTAGCTGCTCTCATGCTAGTATAAACACCAAATCTCCTCAGAGGAAAGATATGTAGAAGCAGAATAAAGTCCCACAGTTGACACAGATCTGCTCTGAAGTCTCCACCGTTAAAGGTCCTTACACATCGGGAGCGTTTTTTTCGTGCGATTAATTCGCACGTCAGTAATATTTTCCGAACCTATATCAGTCAATGCAACCGTGCATACCAACGGCGAAGTTCCGCTGAGCGTTATTGCGGCGTTTATTTTTTTGAACCACGGTCGATTTTTCAGAAATTCACTTCCAACGTCTGTGGCTGTGATTGACAGGTGGGTCAAAACTCGCATCGCATCGTATATTCGCATCGCTCTTGATGTGTAAGGACCTTCTGGACACATCAAGCAATAATAATACTTTCTCTTTTAAAGACTGTTGAGGCATGGAGCTTTGTCCACCCTGTCTTTCCACTTGCAAGACTTATTGTATAGAGATTTAATCTTCAGTGGATTATCACAAACGGCTGTTACATCCATGATGTATGATGTAGACCTGGGAGGTCAACGTCTATATGACAATGAGACACTGAATTTGAGGCCTAAATGCTTCTCAACTGACGTCAGAGAGACAGCCGCCTTTTTTCAGTTTGTCAAAATTAGGTTAAGCATTCAAGCAGTGTTATCCACAGTGAGAAGAACTGAACAGTCTTCATGTCAGAGTGGTTGTATTCAAACTTGTTTTCAAAATCATTGTTGTTGTTCATCAAAAGCTACAGATTCTAGGATCATCACATTGGCTGGCAAGCCAATCAGGAGCCTGAAAAAAATCCTCAGCCTCTGGGAAGTGTTGGTAGCGCTCAGCCCCAAAGTGCTAGCCTGGGTAAAGCCAGCCTCCATGTGACCTCCATGTACTATCAGTCACAAAGACGTGACTGTAATGTCACGTTGAATGCTGGGTTCACCCAGGCTACCAAAGTGCTGCAGGGCTTCTGGCTTCATCCAGTAGGCCACACAGACCTGTGACCACAGAATGATCATGTAAGATCACACCAGGCAAAGGAATGGAGCATAGCACAAGTTCAAGAAGATCTATGCTACTCATTCATTCATTCATTCATTCACTCCTCTCTTCTTTTCCCGCTCCCCCTGCTCGCATCAGCTGACCAGGGGCGGTAACGCTTTTGCTAAACCAATCAGAGCTAGTCAGATCTTCCTAATCAGCCAATCAGATCTAGCTGTCAAACTTTAAAAACTGTGCTCCTCGCTTGTGTTGTCTGTTGTCATTTCAGTGCCATCTGTTGCGACCCTCCTATACCTCCAACTCCATTCACCTCCAGTTCATCACGCCGACGTCCAGGTCTGAGATTTCCAGAAGCGCTCTTCTCATCTGTCAAGATCTAAAAGCTCCCTCATCACCACCACTCAGGGTGGATATTCCATCCTACTCTCGGCTTCACTACCCCCTTCACAATCTTGATGATGTCATGATGGAGTATAATTGACATTGTGCACATGTAATTAAATTATTGTAAATAAATTATTGTTCACTAAGAAGGAGTCTCTCCTGATTGAAATAAAATAAGAGTGACAAAAGAAGGGTGTTTTGTGAGCAGTTAAAAGTGGCTACACACACACACACACACACACACACACACACACACACACACACACACACAAAGATATCCATATAAAGTTTGAGAACACTTGTCTTGTTAGACTCTAGGCCAGTTCTCATGGCCACACACAATGGATGCCTTTCTCTTGTCTCATTAATGTGATCAGCAAGTCTCTCCCCGAGTCCCCGGGGCCTAATGTAATGTATGTGAAACAAAATGCATTCCAAGCAGTCCCATTCAAAAGTTTAGTGAATATAAATAGGTTCAACCGGCTAACAAAGCACTGCTGCCCAAGTCAGCCATTGTATAGAGAAAAATGCAAATCTATATTCAGAGCAGTGAAGTTCTCTGTTTGCTCGCCCCGCTCATTGCACCATTACAATGATGACAAGGGTGAGTGTCCAGGTAGTGTCCAGGTAGTGTCCAGGTAGTGTCCAGGTAGTGCAGCGGTAGATACGCTGCCTACCAACACGAGGGTCGCAGATTCGAGCCCCCGTGTTACCTCTGGCGTGGTCAGGCGTCAATACAGGCATACAGGCACAATTGGCTGGAGAACTACGGGTATGTGTACACTGGTCGCTGCACTAGTGCCTCCTCTGGTCGGTTCGGGGTGCCTGTTCAGGGGGAGGGGAACTGGGGGGGGGGGGGATAGCGTGATCCTCCCAAGCGTTACCTCCTGCCGGTGAAACTCCTCACTGTCAGGTGAAAAGAAGCGGGCTGCACCAGAGGTATGTGCTATATAGTCTACGGCTCTCCCCTAGATCAGCAGAGAGGGGGCGGAGCAACGACCCGGGACAGCAGGGGGAAACAAAAGAATCCATCCATCCACAATGCAATCATTCCACTCGTGTGGACATACAGTCAACAGTAAACAAGTGGAGGCAGAATGCAGCGAAAGCAGAGGAGACGTTCCCTCTCAGAGTGACACGCGCTGTAATCAGCTCAAAGTGTGGGCAGAGGAAGAGGAAGAGGAAGAGTGAGCGGGTGTGATGTGGGTCAGCGGTGGCACCGCGGCGCTGTGTGTCTGGCATCGGCCTCGCGGCACACACGGCGGGGAGACAACAGGAAGGAAGGAGGGGAAAGACGTCAGCGATAGTGGAGATTCCGGCCAGTGACTCGTCTATCTGTTACACACCCGTTATCTAGCACCTGCTGTGTGAGCGCGGATAATGGCTTACGACTGGTAATTGTAGGACATCAGGGATAAGTGGGCATCAAATTCCTGCTATCACAAATATCCAATTAGGTCCCCTGGCAGTCATTTATACTGTGAATCTGACAGAACTTGGACATTAACCCCCTCATCTCTGCTCACCATCTCAAACTGTCCACACAAAGACTGTTTGCCACCACATGATGTGCGAGGAGTGAGTGTCGAGAGGACAAAGTGGCGAGAAAGAAACCGGCCAGCAAGAGTGAATATAAAATAATAAAAAATAACACTAGTTCTCAGTCCAGCAAATGCATGCATGTGGGAGAGTTTCTGCTTCAGCGTCGGCATTGGGAAAGTTACTTTGGAAAAACCGCACTCGGATGATTCTTGCAAACGATGCATGTTGGTCCTTCATCAATTGTGTAATGTGCTGACTAAAATGTCTTGTCTTTCCCCCCCACAATTAACTCAAAGCAATATGTCCATTTCCTCAAGGAGAAGATTATTTGGGCATCTCAGGTGGCGTCTTTCATTGATTTGCGCTTTATGAAGGGAAATGAGTTACGGCACGGTTTGCCCAAGCGACAGCTCGGCGTTTGCAAGAATGCACACGCAACAATCCAGTATAGTGAGTTACCGCCGGCGTCGCTCACCATATCCGTTTATGCAGCCGAGCCGTATGAATGAGTGTGTCATCAAACACACAAGTAGATTTCTTTGTTGGGTATCAGATGACTGAGACATCTCAGAGCTCGTCTCATTCAGACCACAAGCCACAGTCAGGCCTCCAATCACAATCTGCCATTCTGACATATATCGCTGCAAAATACCGCTGACACCATCAGGCTGAATTCCTCCAAGAGTGAAATTCAAAGTTATTTCTAGGACTGAATGAAGTGGATTCTCTCTCTTCTCTCGTTATATCCATTTACTGTAACACATTAGAAAACAGATTCAACATAGCCTGTTGTTACGACAACAAAGCAGTATTGGGGCAGTTGTCATTTTGCATTTGTGTTTTTGTTCCTACATTAACATTTGTTTAAAAAAAAAAAAGTAGATCCAGTCTCCCAAAACATTTCTTCGCTATCAAAAAAGTTATCAATAAAAATGGTTTTCAGCAAAAACATGTTCTACATTTTAAATGTTGGACGGCTCCACAGTCAGTTGAAAATCACAGTAGCAGGATCTTGTTGCTGAATCTTTTTACAAACGCGTTAAATTTCAGGCCTCATTCAAATGAATGGGAAGTCAAACTCTGAACACTACACAAACTCGTCCGGCTGCATCAGATCTCGCCGAGTGGTTTATATTCTGGTGTTCACGCTGAATACATCCCATGTTAAAACTAAGTGGAATACTCATTATCATCTCAACATTACCGGGAGTACAGATTTAAAAAAAAAGAGGCTGATTCATTCATCCTTTAGGACGATCCTATTCGCTCGCCTCTGACCTCTGCGTTCAGAGACAGCTCCACCTGTATGGAGTAAAGTGACTGGGAGATCGACGTAACAGTGACTCCCACCCAGTGCCCGGAGGACACGTCCACGCAAAGATAAAAATCAAAGGGTCAGAAAACAGATGAGGAGGGTAAAGAGATATTTAGGCCATGTGTGATGCATGTGGAGAGAGAGAGTCACATTTCTGCTGAGGGCACACTTTCAGACACAGCCCCTCCTCCACCCACCCACCCACCCAACACCAGCATCCACTCTCCCTTCCCTCTGTTCAGGGAAACGTCAATTAAGAGCGGCGCATCCGTAGAAATCCACCAAATCAGCAGCGTGTGTCTCCAGGGAAGTCAAAAGCAGATCTATCCTGAGTGCTTTAATGCTCAGTCTCATATAAGTATCTCTCCATAGTGAAATATATCAATAAAGATGCCAGGAGGGGGACAGGATGCATGCCTGAGGGCTGACACAGGAGAGAGACGCTATTGATGGCTATGTAATTGCACAAAGACAACCCGGTTTAAATGTACTTTGTAAGCAGTTCATCCATTTTGACGGAGCCTATACAATGTGAAGGAAGGACATGTAAATATAATGCTCTTTCATGGCCAAGACAATCATAAAGAAAAATCATTACATTTCTCTTTAGACAGTTTTGCTGCTTTCTGGCCTGTTAAAGTCAGTAAAGCAGATTACATGCAGTGTGAGTGCAGTCCTGCACCGTCCCTCTCCTGTATTTCAAAGTCACGCGTCCAGTCCCTCGGCCTAACACCGCTCTCCACCTCCCTTGCTCTGTTCTGAACCTCTCCGGGACGTCCCTGCCCCCCAGCGGCTCCGGTCTGATACCACCGCTGTGGTCCCTGGCAGCGGTCGTCCCGCTGACCTCAGACCGGGCCGTCTCATCTGTCCCTCTGCGGACCGCGTGGCGCAGAGGACGCGGGGCGAGGGACCGCTGGAGGTCTGCTGTGTCTGTGTGTGTGACTGTGAAGACACCATAATCCATATAAAACCACAGGATTTTCCAGACGGTGTCACCCCGTCTACAACAACAGAGGCGGCCATCGCTCCCGCACAGCAGCATGTGACCCGTCCAGGGGCGAAGGGAGGAGAAAGCGAAGGGAGTGCATGACTCAGCTCCGGCATTATAAATGACGATGTTAACGTATAGGGCACACTATGTGTCCTGTACTGAGTCGAAAAGACTCTGATGATGTAAAGGATAAATTATTGTTAATGTAAGGGACACACTATGT
>NC_139643.1:36497509-36502509 GCF_964638095.1 Poromitra crassiceps | reverse complement strand
CAAGAAGTTCCTTTTTAATGACTTGCGAGGACGTCAACAACAATTAAACTCACTTCTTCGTGTGCGCGTAAAGACAAACAAATAATCAGCAGCGCTGAAACGCTGTATTTGTCCCAGAGGAAGATAGCTAAGACATGTTCTGAAATCAATACCAAGTAGCAGTAAAGTCCAGACAGCAGCTACCCTATTAAAACCCTGCAAAACAGAACACAGCGCTGTGTTGGGCAGTTGGTCGCCATGGCAGCGGACCCCTGTGACCTCGAGGCTGGAGTTTCCTCTTTGATGATGATCTCCCCGCGTTGGCATGAAACAGATCGGCGGCGGCTGCGAGGTGGTAAGGTCCGCGCGGCGCTGAGGGCCTCGTATCTGTGGGCTAACGCTATCTCCACAGTAACTCCAAAACACTGGTGCCAGGTTCACATGTTCACACGCACGGGCTGCACTCTTTCACTCCTGCTGCTATCCCTCCCTGTCACAATCACTGTTAGTGTGTCTGTCGCCCTGTGTCTCTCTCTCTGTGTAACTGTCAGTGTCTTTATGTACTGTATAACTTCCAGACAGAGTCCAGAGCCGTGTGCGTGGAGCCTGGGTAAACCCAGCCTCCACGTGACCTCTATCTTTGACTGATAGCACATAGATAGAGGTCACGTGGAGGCTGGGTTTACCCAGGCTAGTGTGCGTGAGCTTACATCACCATCCACTGAAGCCCCCACAGCCACCACCAGCAACAGACACACACACACACGCACGAACGCGCACGCACACACACACACGAACGCGCGCGCGCACACACGCACACACAGGTTTGTACAGCTATCTTATTGAGGATATAATGCATTCCCTGCCTACCCCCCTAACCATCACAACTGAATGCCTAACCCTTACCTAAACCTGACTCTAAACTAACCCTTAAAACCAAGTTTTAGCATTCAAACAGCCGTTTGAAGGTGGAGAAAGTGAGGACCGACCAAAATGTCCTCACTTCCCAGGTATAAAACCCCCCAAAAAGTCCTCACTAAGATAGTTCTCCCATTTGACTTCATGCCTCACGGCTTCACGGCTTCAGCGTCACGCTTGGAAATTCGGCGTCAGGCCTGAGTGATCGCTTCGGCGTGGCGTGAGCGTGGCTTCGGCACGGCGTCAGCGTGGCACGCGCACGGGTGGTGTGAACGGCTTCGCCTGTTAACAAGGACGGCGAAATGAAACTTGTGGGATCAGCGTAGGTACAGCTTCGGTTGAGCGTTGCTTCGGCGTCCTGTGTGAACGAAGGCATACTGTACATATTATGACAGACCCAGCCTCGAATAAGACTTCTTGACAAAGGTTTGATGCTGAAACGTGTGTGTGTGTGTGTGTGCGTGCGCGTGTGCGTGCGCGTGCGTGTCTTGAATCAGACTTGTTGACGGATGTGGAGAACTTAGTTTTGAGGAGTGATTTCAACACGGTCCCAGACGGGTTAGTGTAGTAGGCAAAAGAGCGCAGCTCGCGTAGGAGTGGGTCAAAGGTCACTGCTCCTCATGCACTGTCACATCCTCTCGCAGCACAACGTGTCGTAATGTTTTCCCTTAAATGAACTGGAACATGGCTGCATCGGCCTGAAGGACTGCTTACCCCGATCGTCCTAACTGAATATAGCACAGGATGTATGTTTTCAACGCCTTGACCTTCCATTACTCCATTCTGGGTGATAAATATCTGGCCCGTGTTGCTGGTGCTGTGTTGTTTTTCCCCTCTCGCTCACATCCTCCTGGTGCTGTGTTGTTTTTCCCCTCTCGCTCACATCCCCCTGGCGAGCTAGCAAAACATTCAGCAGGATAAAGAGCATTCATTAAGTTTGCACATTCTGTCGTCATTCCAAGCCGCTCCTTCGCGTGACTGAGCCGCCTCCCGCGAGAGAGAGGAGCAGAACGCAGACGTTTCCCTTCAGGCCTTTTCAAGGATATTAACGTAACAATGAATGGGCTGATTATTTGAGGATTATTACAACGTTATATAAAAACACAGAATTAGCCGAACCTCGACCTACAATATGTAGGCTATCATTCCAGCCAGCCAGCTCCTCCCCTGTCCCAGTCGTCCGGAGGGTAGCTGAAGCGGAGAACAGGCCCGGGGAAGTGGACCACTCTCTCCGCTCCCCTCTTTACCTCATTATGACCAATTAGGTGACAGGCCAAGGCAGGGAAGGGCGGATGAGAGCAGAGAGATAATATACCTCCTCTGAATTATTCATCTGCCTGCTGAATCCCACCATACCTCCATCCTGCTTCTGCTCTCTCTCTCTCTCTCTGACTGTCTAGACCTCTTAGTTCCTCTCTCTCTCTCTCTCTCTCTCTCTCTACACAATACCAAATATCTCCCCCTGTCCATCTGTATCCTTTACTGTGGTAAATACCAGATTGAGGTTGAGACATAGTTCATGGGAGAGGGATTAGAGGTGATATTTGTTACTTACTGTATATACACTGTTGTAGACTCAGGTATTCCATACTGTTATTCTCAACCTTTTTCATATCAAGGACCCCTAATTGACCTCACATGAGAGCCACAGACCCCCCCAATTAATGAGATTTTGTTTCTCTGACCGAAATCTGACAATATTTTTTATTGTTAACACATTCACTGCCAGCCTTTTTTTTTTACTGTAGGTAGGTTCTGCCAGAGGTTTTTTTTGAGGATTCTGGTTCATTTTGCAAGAGCCGAGGATTATTTTCTGCTTGGACTTTGTGAACACAAACTTCACAAAAGTACTAATAGAATGTGTGCTTTCTCTGTCTAAAAGAGTTAGTTTGTAGAGTTAGTAGTTATGTAGACATTAGCCGTTGAGTACAGCATGGTTTCAGCGTCTGAGAGTGAAAGCTGAGATAATCGCAGTTTTGTGAAATTCAATCAAACAGGCAGAACAGTCACTTTAACCATTTATTTTTGGCATCAGTGAGAGATCAGACATCTAAACAATATAGTTCTGAACGCCCTCTCCTTCAAACTCCTCCCTCCGTGGGCGTGTCTGGTGGCTTTCAGCAGCTTTTGTCACAAGCGAGTGTTCTGCTGCTGCTGCTGCTGCTGCTGCTGCTGCTGCTGCTGCTGCTGCGAGTTTGAGCAGCCTCCCTCCCTGGCAGCGAGTGTGGATAGGGCTCACTTGTTTCTTGGGTTTGAGAGCTTTGATGAAGTTTTGTGCGATTCTAGGCTTTATGCTGCGTGTTTCAAAGTGGGTTTTCCACCCAGTCTATTTTTGGAATCCCCCACCGCCAGCTCCCAGCGCGATAATGCGCGAAAGTGAAAGCGTTTTCGCCAATCCATTTTACAGTAGAGAATGGTTTCCTCGCGCGTTACCCTACAGTTTTGGCTCTGCTTTTCCTAGTGTGGAGAGCACTGTCGCCACTTAGTGGGTCCGTGGAATGGGTTGTACACGTTTGCTGACTCCAATATTTTTATAGGAGACGTGGGGAGCGTTGATCCACGTCCCACCGTCAAAAAAAAAAAAAAAAAATTTAAGCCGAGATAACTCGTCATTGGCAGTGAACCGTTGGATTCTGTAAGCCGAGATAACTCGTCAATGGCAGTGAACGTGTTAAGTCAAGCTTTTCAAGTCAAGTCAAGCTTATTTGTATAGCCCTAATTCACAAGCATGTCTCAGAGGGCTTTACAGAGAATGTGCCTAGCTAAATCTAGCTAAGCACTATCAATAAACCAAATTGAACAATTTTATATAAAGCATAGAAAAACAAGCATAGAAGGTCAGAGAGATCTGAGAGAATTCTATGACAAACAGTCATTCTATTATCTACTTCTAGTAACTGGAATTCATCAATTTGCTGCCGGGGACCCCCCGCTGAGAAGCACTCCATTAGGTTTGACTGGTGTCGTCTGAAGTGCACTCTGGGAGAGGGGACACTGCTCAGATGTCACAGGACACCACCACTGGACGGGGTCTGGTAGCCAGGGGCCAACATGATCGATCGAGAGAGAGAGAGAGAGACAGAGAGAGAGGCAGGGCTTAGTGACATAATGTGGATGTCCTTAGAGGCTTCCGTAGCAGTGCTAGTCCTTCCTTTGTCACGACACGACAGCGTGTTTCTTAGTTGGATATAATGTAACATTACATGTTTGTAGGCATCTTGTATTGTTATGCAATGTATGAATATAATATAAATAGAATATGAATATAAGAAATATAAGAAAATTACTTTTGATAGTACAGTACAGTACAGTACAGTAAATATCAAGTAATATTCTAATAGGTAACTTTAACTTCTACCAAAGTCATTTTCTGGTAAGATGTCTGTGCTTTTACTCAACTATGGCTTTCAGGTACATCAGACATCCACCACTGGAAATGACCACAGAGAGCGGGCAGTGCACCGGTCAGCTACAGAGAGAGAGGGAGGCACTGGTCAGCTACAGAGAGAGAGGGAGGCACTGGTCAGCTACAGAGAGAGAGAGGGAGGCACCGGTCAGCTACAGAGAGAGAGGGAGGCACTGGTCAGCTACAGAGAGAGAGAGGGAGGCACTGGTCAGCTACAGAGAGAGAGGGAGGCACTGGTCAGCTACAGAGAGAGAGAGAGGCACCGGTCAGCTACAGAGAGAGAGGGAGGCACCGGTCAGCTACAGAGAGAGAGGGAGGCACTGGTCAGCTACAGAGAGAGAGAGGGAGGCACCGGTCAACTACAGAGAGAGAGAGGGAGGCACCGGTCAGCTACAGAGAGAGAGAGGGAGGCACTGGTCAGCTACAGAGCGAGAGGGAGGCACTGGTCAGCTACAGAGAGAGAGGGAGGCACCGGTCAGCTACAGAGAGAGAGAGAGGCACCGGTCAGCTACAGAGAGAGAGGGAGGCACCGGTCAGCTACAGAGAGAGAGGGAGGCACTGGTCAGCTACAGAGAGAGAGAGGGAGGCACCGGTCAACTACAGAGAGAGAGAGGGAGGCACCGGTCAGCTACAGAGAGAGAGAGGGAGGCACCGGTCAGCTACAGAGAGAGAGAGAGGCACCGGTCAGCTACAGAGA
>NC_139643.1:36487509-36492509 GCF_964638095.1 Poromitra crassiceps | reverse complement strand
ACAGCCACTGACCACACGGCACACGCAGCTCCTGCTGGCTAAGCACTCAACAACACCTCCACTCACACCGAACACCTTCATTAACACCTGGGCTACATTCACTGCATGAGAAAAACAATTACTATCACATTATTATTATATCATAGGCTTCATGAGCCGCCTCTCCAATAGTACAGTAAGTCACCCAGATGTCAGTGAACTAGAGTTACCCTCTCTTGCTTGAAGGCCACAAGTTACTTTCAGTTTCATGATCTGCCTCTCTCCATATTTGCCACCTCCGCCCCTTCTCTTCCTGTGCGAAACACATCTTAATGTATAAATCTAATACTTTTGTTGCACACGCACATGTCTGGATTACAACTTGCCTGTTTGCAAACATATTAAAACCTACGAAAAGGACAACTCTTGTCTCCTTTTGTCTATTTCATTCAAATAAAATTGTCGTCACAATAGTGATTGTCATCGAACAGAAAAGTGAAAAGCGGATAGGATCACTGATGCTCAGTCATCAAGAACACGCACATACGCACGCGCTACAAGGATGGTTACTGTACAGATGGTGACAGTGTGCCCATGGTGAGGACACGTCTCTGCCTTTGTATATAAACAGGATTTAATAGTGGTGCATTAAATGGTTGCAGCAGCAGCTGTGAAACTTTAACACTGGTGGGGTGACGTAACGTTACAGAGCGGCCATCCGTGACTCCCGACGCGCTTCATTTCCAGTCAAACCAGTGTCAGGCTTTACTGCAGGGCCGTCTGCTCACACCACCCACCTAATCGTCTCGCTTCGCCCCAGCTGCCGGGTTGCCAGGTTTGACGGTAACATGGGGGTGTAACGCAGGGGAGTGTGAGAAGAACCTAGCAGATCAAACAGAGTGCTTCGAGAGGAACCTCAGAGAGCAGCTCAGTGACACGGTGGTGGGGCTGGTGCTGATGGTGATGGCGAAGAAAGAAAACAGGATGTAGCTATATCCGTCGGTGTGTACATCCGTCTGTCGGTGCGTGCGAAGCGCTGCATGCATCCTGTTCTGCACGACATCTTCGTTCAGGCATCATGTGAATTAGAACAGTTAGCTGTGGCTCTGCTGTGTGGAGACTTTGCACCACAGAGATAAATCACTCATCAGAAGCCTGGCAGGAGGAGCGGCCCGAGCAGACACAGTCACCATGCCATGTCTCGTATTGGTTGTCAAATCGGACACTTTTAAATTGGACTGATGCTGAAATATGAAACCTCGGCATGCAGGTATGAGGGGAAATCTGTCAGCAGCTGCCAGGAACAGTGAAACACGCAGTTTTGACAAAAAAAAATTGCATTTTTAGAGCAGAAGCGATACATTGGCAAAAATCCCAGATAATTAGCAAATAATCCCTCACGCCTAAAAAAGAAACGACGACCTCGACAAAATAATACAACAATTTGGCAGCATTTCCAACTCTTCTAGTACGTCTGCTTGAGCAGTCATCCTCTGTTCCAACGCAGAGCCAGATACCAGGTTTACTAGGAAAGCTGGCAATGTTATGTGTTTCATGTGGGAAAGAGGTGTGTGTTTAACACAGATAGAGAGATTAAGATTAGCAATACAGATGGAGAGAGAGCCAGGACTGGCGGCTGGATATTTCTGTGTGGTAGTCCATGCTCTGCAGTGATGGCCTGTGAGGTAGGCCATGCTCTGCAGTGATGGCCTGTGAGGTAGTCCATGCTTTGCAGTGCTGGCCTGGCAGCGATAGCTGCTCCCGACTGTTTAGAGAGTCTCCATTAGTGAAAATAAACTCCTGGCACTGCCCTCCAACACTCCCGTCCAAAAGCGACAGTATTTCTGGCCCGCTTGGGCAACAATCAGATTACATAAACACATAAACACAGATTACTGCAGACTAGGGAATGTCAACACCCCTACCGATCACCTTACACTCTGCAAGCGAAGGACATGGGACCCTCTCTACGGTTCAAAGTCGCTACTGTGTGTGTGTGTGTGTGTGTGTGTGTGTGTGTGTGTGTGTGTGTGTGTGTGTGTGTGTGTGTGTGTCTGTGTGGGTGTGTGTGTGCATGCGTGTGTGTGTGTGTGTGTGTGTGTGTGTGTGCGTGTGTGTGCGTGTCCTGTTCCTGGGTGAAAGTGAGCAGAGAGAGCTGGGCTGGAGATGAGGCTGTCAGTATTGGGGAAACCTGATTCCTGCATGGCCGGCCATCCCAGGACAGACAGTCCACACCCAAGGGAGACTCATTCTGCTCCGAAAGGAGAAATTAATACAGCGACTAACCTCAACCCCCCCCCCCCTCCTTACCCCATCAGTACCCCCCCCCCCCGCCCCCGCCCACCCCCTACTCACCCGTTGTCCTCTCCCTGCCTCCCCCCACACACACACACACATGTCCTTCTCTCCTCCCATCTGTCCGCTTTTTATCTGCCCTCACAGTGCATACCTAACACACCTCTCCCACCACATCCTCCCTCCCCGCTCCCTGTTGGGTTGGCAGGGAGGCCTGGTGTTTAGAGTCAATGTGGGCAACAGCTGCCCTGCTGAAGTGTCCTTGAGCCAGACACTGAATCCCGACCAGCTGAAGCCTGAGCGCTGCGCTGTACTGACCTCTGACCTCCCTGGCAGGCATCAAGCGGAAAGAGTTTTCCTACAGGGATCAATAAAGTATCAGATTATTATTATTTCCTTATCATTATCATTATTATTATTATCATTATTATTGTTGTTGTTGTTGTTGTTGTTTTTAAGGCCCTGTCGCCGAATCCAACTCCCGCCCCCCTCCCTCCTCCTCCTCCTCCTCTCCTGTGTGGCACCCCGGTGTTAGCAGGTAGCGAGTGCGGCTCTATGACTGGACGACCAGGTTCAAACAGCTGCTGCAGAATGTGACAGGTCACCGAAAGAGACGTCAGGACACATGACAAGAGACCTTCAGCCGGTCGTGACATACACAGGCCAGGGGCAAAGGTGTGACAAGGCTGACAGAACAGCTAGGTCCGACAAGAGCAGAAATCGGTGCTTTTTTTCTGAATTTTCCCCCATTTTCTCCCAAATTGTACTTGGCCAATTTCCCCCTGCTGCCCCGGTCGCTGCTCCACCCTCTTGCCGATTTGGGGAGAGCCGTAGACAAGCACCATGCTTCCTCCGACACATGCGCAATTGCCAGACGCTTCTTTTCACCTGACAGCGGGGCGCTTCACCGGAAGGACGTAGCATGTGGACGTAGCATGTGGGAGGATCACGCTCTTCCCACCAGTTCCTCCGTCACTCAAAGTATCCACCTTATTTTTGTGAGGCTCCCGCTGTTAAATAATTCTGGGAGCAATATCCGGTCTAGAACGTGAGCAGCTGCGTTTACGCTGGCTTGACGCTGCCTGGATAGTAGGCTACTCTGCACTGCAGCCCATGACTGCAGCGCGTGCCTCCTCGCATCGCATTTCCTTGTCGAACTCCGACGTTAAAAGTTTGCATGTCACAAAATAAAACTCGTTCTGGGAATGTAGCCTAATGATGTTATCTATCACATCCGCTAACCTGTTGCTCGTTGAACAAGTCGGCATTCATCAGCTCAGCTGCACGTTTTACAGACGGGTACATTAGACGGGCTGTGTTGTGTCAAGCTAGACGTAACGGGGAAGAGGACTGCAGAAGGAAGCAGCACCCATGGTGCATCATGGCCGCCAAAAATAAGGTGGATAGGAAATGCCAAATATGTTCTATTGAAGAAGCATAATAACTGTTGCCGTGTCTTCACAACAGACTCTGAATACTTGCTCATGAAGATATGAAAGGCTTGCAGCTAAACGGCAGAGCTTTTGATGCACACAGCATCTTTAAAGCTCATCGCTCGTCTTGTCTGAGAGGATGACTGGATAACAGGAGGTCTTATTATTTGAGACTATCGTGTAACTTGTGTTTATGTGTGCAAGATTTGTGCTTCATCTATTCTCCACCTAGTTCACAAGTTAGCTGATCCCTGATGCTGTCTTTCACCAGTCCACCTCACTGAGAGAGAGAGAGAGAGAGAGAGAGAGAGAGAGAGAGAGAGAGAGAGAGAGAGAGAGAGAGAGAGAGAGAGAGAGAGAGAGAGAGAGAGAGAGAGAGAGAGAGGGTGAGACAGAGAGAAGGAGAGAGAGAGACCTTTTAAGAAGAGAGATGCCAAACCAATCAGGACTGAGTGAAGAGAAGGGGAGGGAGGTAGTTAGAGGGAGGAAGTCAGTCAATTAGACAGGGTAGTTTAGCAAATGAGAGATGCTCTTCTCACTCAGGAGGGAGAGAGGGAGGGGGCGATAAGGGATTCTTAATGGAGCAGAATTTACACCAGCTGCTGAGGTGAACAGATAAAGAACAACAAGCATCCAGTGTGTGTGCGTGTGCCATGAGCAGGTTCAAAACCCATACAGACAGAGTGCCCAGTGGCTTCCTCCCTGCACCGCTTCTCCCTCTCCCTCTCCTCCTCTTCCTCTCTTACTTAGTCAACAACAAAACATCAAAACAAAAAAGCTCTTCTCCGACGTTATTCAGCACATTAATAATACGGGGGGGGGGGGGGGGGGGGGGGGGTGGGGGACGGAGGTGTGGCGCCAAAAGCGTCAGGGCTTTTTTCGAGGATGTTGGAGTGGGTGAATTGAGTGGATTTTGTGCTGTGTGGATAAAAAGCGGTAAGGCAGGTGATGAGGCAAACGCTTTCCACAACCAAGGTGAGACAGGAAACGAGCTGCTGCTTTAAGACGGACACCGCTCAACCCGGGGAGAGAGGGATGGACGAAGGCGAGGAGAGGAAAGAGAGAAAGGCACTCCGTTAGCAACCTGTCTGATTGAAAAACGATGGGCTTATGAATGTCAGATAGGCAGTTCGCCTTTAACAAAAAGCCTTTAACAAAAGGCCTAGAACAATTCGGGGTCCAAAATTTGACAATGCTCATAAAAAGATGTCTGCGGCCGACATTACTGCTTTTGTGAGGGTGTAGCGGGCTCATTTTCGAGGCTAGAGTGAACATCCTTATATCATATGAAAC
>NC_139643.1:36204724-36487309 GCF_964638095.1 Poromitra crassiceps | reverse complement strand
GGAGAGGTGGAAAATGCCATCTCAGATCTCTAGCGTGCAGCTGTTCTACTTGCAGAAGAGTGTTTTGAAGAAGCTGCTAACAGGAAAATCGAGTGATTCCTAGAGTGCACGGGAGCTGCCCCTACATCCAGATGTGGACTAGTTTCCAGGATTGTAATCTGAAGCGTTTAGGAGGGAGGGGCTTAAGTGACACAATATCTAGGGGGGAAATGTCTCTGGCAGAAAGCATCTCATGTGCAGCTGCGACAATGAGGGCGGGTATTTTGAGTGGGACCTCAAAGTGGGTGCACATGGAGAGACAGAGACATTACAGTGGAGAGCTACTTCACCTCTTTTGCACACACACACACACACACACACACACACGCACACACAAACACAGACCTGCAAAGAGAAGCTCTCTAGAAGCAAAGCATCTGCTCCAGCTTCCCCCATCACAGTGCAGGGATAATGAAAGGACCCAGGGAAGTCGGTGCAGAGGCCGACACGCAGCAGTGTAACATGCAGCAGCAGTGTACAAGCAGCAGTGTACACGCAGCAGTGTAACACGCAGCAGCAGTGTAACACGCAGCAGTGTAACACGCAGCAGCAGTGTACAAGCAGCAGTGTACACACAGCAGTGTACACGCAGCAGCAGTGTACACGCAGCAGTGTAACACGCAGCAGTGTACACGCAGCAGTGTAACACGCAGCAGCAGTGTACACGCAGCAGTGTACACACAGCAGTGTACACGCAGCAGCAGTGTACACGCAGCAGTGTAACACGCAGCAGCAGTGTACATGCAGCAGTGTACACGCAGCAGTGTACACGCAGCAGCAGTGTACACACAGCAGTGTACACGCAGCAGTGTACACGCAGCAGCAGTGTACACGCAGCAGTGTACACGCAGCAGTGTACACGCAGCAGTGTACACGCAGCAGCAGTGTAAACGCAGCAGTGTAACACGCAGCAGTGTAACACGCAGCAGCAGTGTAAACGCAGCAGTGTAACACGCAGCAGTGTACACGCAGCAGCAGTGTAAACGCAGCAGTGTAACACGCAGCAGTGTAACACGCAGCAGTGTAACACACAGCAGTGTACACGCAGCAGTGTAAATGCAGCAGTGTAAATGCAGCGGTGTACACGCAGCAGTGTACACGCAGCAGTGTAACAGGCAGCAGTGTAACACGCAGCAGTGTAACACGCAGCAGTGTACACGCAGCAGTGTAACATGCAGCAGTGTACACGCAGCAGTGTAACACGCAGCAGTGTACATGCAGCAGTGTACACGCAGCAGTGTACACGCAGCAGTGTAACACGCAGCAGTGTAAACGCAGCAGTGTAAACGCAGCAGTGTACGGCTCAATTTAATTACAATAGATCAGCTTAATTGAGCCTCCTCATACAATGAAATGTCTGCACGCAAGGTGCAGCTCTCAGCAGGCTGAACGGCTCGCATGTAATTAATCAACACAAACGCACACGGCTCGGGATGATACAGTATCATGGGGATATACAATGCACTCGGGGAGGCATACGTGCACCCGGCATATTTCATGTCAAAGTGCGGGGATTTTGCAAAGGAAATAAACCTAACGTGCACACTGCACACGCACTTCTGTGTGTGCAACTGTATAGTCTCAGATACACCAGGCTCACCGTCTGTTAAAGACAGCGGCAGAAAGCGGGCCGGCATGTGGAGCGGCTCACTTCACAAAGCCGGTCCGGTCCGTTCTGGAGGCTGTGGCGTATGAAACATGAGCCAGGCACCTCGGAGCGGCCGCCCTGCTGCCTCCCTGACAGAGAAATAACAACAACGGCAGAACTGCCAGCCACTCCGACACCCGGTAATGTCAGGGAGAATGTCACCGGCAACAACCCGGCAAAGGCCATCGCTCTTATTAGAAGAAGCATCCAGGATGGAGATGGTGCTCTGTATGGAGCTCTGTCTGAGCCGTGAGGACCAGGTGCGAAACGGTGCAAGACAGAGAGAGACCAGAGCTTGTATACACTATAGGGATGTAACGATAACCGGTTTTAATGATAACCGTGATGAAATTCCTTAAGATAACCGTACCGTTTCAAATTTTCATTATCATTAAAACCGTGAGTGTATCAATTCTTGTTGGGTCTTAGTTTTCAATATAAAACGTTGTAAAATGATTTCAGCGAGTCAGTACTTTTTGAACATTTTCAGCAATTTCTTACGAATACCGGGATAATACGATAACCGCGATAATTTTGGTCACGATAATCGTGATGTGAAATTTTCATACCGTTACATGTCTAGTATGCACACTAAAGTCTATGTATGTATGATGAGAGCAGATAGTGAGCGTCGGCTGTACAATGATGGGGTTTCCCTCTGTTATAAACACATGATGGCATTGGCAGGGAGACAGCTGTGCTTGTCTAAACAACGACACAGAAAGCACGCGGCCGGCCCGAGGAGCTCCCCACACACGCGTAACGCTCCGTGCTGCGTGCTCCGTGCCAGACAGAGACACAGCTGACACAGACCTGCACCGCGCGTCACTTCAAATGAGACTGAAATACAGTAAGACAACTGAGACGACAGTTGTAGACGCTCCTAAGAACGTAAGGAGCATCAGCTATCAAGTGAAGTCTGGGCCATCGACACTATAAGACATATCAGCTATCCTGCACAGAAAAAAGATCCAATATATCTATATCTATCTATCTATCTATCTATCTATCTATCTATCTATCTATCTATCTATATATATGTGTGTGTATATATATATATATATATATATATATATGTGTGTGTGTGTGTGTGTGTTCGAAGAGAGGGTGCTGTTTAAGGCCTTACACCATCCCACCACACTTTCAAAAAAGATTTCAGCAAAGTTGAAGAGGTTTTCAAAGTGGGAGGTGGGCCTCTCCAGGGGGGCTGCAAACAGTTTCAGGGGAGGCATTACATTAGCTATTACATTAGTTATTAGGAGGAGATCAGAAAACCCTAAATGGGTGTAATTTGGTTAAAGAGACCGTTCAGAGATATGGTTTGGGGGAATTTGACTGTTTTTCCCCACTTTCCCAGAGTCAGAACCTAATAAACGCCCTCAGACCTTTTTTGTGTTTTTGGTGCAGTCTGAAGTATGTCAAACAGCAGCATCGGGCTATCTTAGCTCAATTGCTGACGTGAGAGTGTCAATTAGCCTTTTTCACTTCCCACCCAATTCCCCAAATTTGTGTCTAAAATGCAGGAAGTAACACAGGTGCAAGCAAAACATTAACGAGGGCCCCAGCACTGTCTGGATCACCTAATTGGATTGGAAATTGGAAACCGTAATTCATGTTTTGCTTGCACCTGTGTTACTTCCTGCCTTTTAGACACAACATGGGTGAATTGGGTGGGAAGTGAAAAAGGCAAATGGGATGGGATGGGAGGGGGGGGGGACACACATTTTTTTCCAAGCCTTGTCTGAGGGGAGGCCCACAGTCTCAGACTTTGAAAACCCCTTGCTTAGGATATCAGATTTACACAAATTGAATGAGCTGAGCCTGTTTCAGTTACAAACAGGTTCACTTTCGGGCAACTGAAAGTTGGAGGAGGTTTTAGTTGTGGTGAGTCTGGTTTGTGTCCTGCTGAGATGAGCGGCAGACTGGCCCTGTGTGCTTCATGTGTTAATCTGTCAGGAGGAGGGAGCAGCCCAACACTTTTCCACTGTTTATATGTTGCATAGGCTACACATTATATAGGCCATGTGAGTGTGTACAGGTACATCCAAGCCATCACTCCCTTTATCTCTCTGGCACTGTTCTGTTAACTGGACAGATTTCGCATCATCTGTTTAAATTGTCATTTAGGGAAAACAATGTGTCAGAGTGGGCTTCTATGGTAAGATGCATTTACTTCAACTGTGTCACATAAATTCTGCAGCAGCAACCAAACAGGAAAGTTTTATTCACATCCACCCACACCGCCACCCTCCCTCACAGCTCACATGACAACACTGGGGTTCAGTTTTTTGTCATTTTTCACAAGGGATTATGTTCCCAAGTGTTTGGGACCTCTCCACTTTAAACACTCATTTGTCAATTTACAGCACAACAGAAACCTCAAAGAAAAAGAAAGAAAAAGTTTAGCAGCAGGTATCAAAATGTTTCCATGGGATCTTTGACAAAAATTCCAATTAGCCTACCAGCTGTGGTTTTGGACAAATTAAATTGAATAACCTCGTTGTGATTTAATCAGATGGTGACTAGGGAAAATTGAGTAGCAGACCCCGTGTTGAGATGATGTATGGCATAGCAGGCCTATGGAATGTCTAATTGCCGAATAAGCAGCACCTGCTTAATTGGAAAATTCACCAAAAGAATGCTGTAGTAGGCAGATCAAAAGGCTTGATTTGAAAAAGGTCGGTAGGGCTCATTTGCATCGACAGTTGAAAGAAAGAAAGAAAGAAAGAAAGAAAGAAAGAAAGAAAGAAAGAAAGAAAGAAAGAAAGAAAGAAAGAAAGAAAGAAAGAAAGAAAGAAAGAAAGAAAGAAAGAAATTTAAGAAGATAGGCTAAGTGCCTAAACAAAAATGATGATAATGATAAACTTACATGAAAGCATGGTAGATGAAAGCGAATCCTCGTGGTCTTTCCAGCACGTTGTAGAAGTGGTTTTGTAACTTTCGGTACCGTTTGCTTGAAGTGGACGTGTTGTTGGCCCGGTGTCCGGGCGGCCCGGGCCGCGGGGTGCCCAGCAGCCCTGTGCGGTGGGACGGGTGTCCGCGCTCCGGCGTGGACGGCTCGCTCCTCTCCGCGTGGACAGCGGTGAGAGCCACGAACTCTACCCGCCGCTCGTCGTCGCTCGGACCCGGAGGCACCAGCATTCTGATGCCGCCGTTGTTTGACGGACTTTCTAACATCTTCAGACTGATACGAACTGGGCAATTAAACTACATTTATGATACGATCATGCGCAAGATCACAGGGCAAAGTTTTGACCGAGTCATTGTCCGTTTGTTCTTGCTTGTAAACTGAAATAAAACTAGTCTCTCCACCAGTCATCTGTAAATCAAACCACGATCGCAAAAGAAAACATGCACAATACAGCAAGTGCGACGTGCTAAAATGTGACCTTCACAGATCATTGTTGAGATTCAGATGTGAGAATAATCAGCGGGGTGCACACGAGAGTAGGCTAATTAAACAGCAACTCCAAGAAACAATGAACTTTGAACGCTGTGCTGACGAAGAATTCCCATTACTTCGCAGCAATGTTCCCACAAAATTCTGTCAAAATCAAATAGCAAATCCAATCCATTGCCCTTAAAGTAGACTTTTATAACACGCAGTTATCAAACACTACAAAATTATGTAAAGTAAACGAAACGAGCCGTGCAACCTAAACTCCCAGTAAGCAGCATTCTTTCAGAACAGCAAGTTCATTTTGGCAGTTCATAATATGTTAATTGCCCGGCTGAGAGTCGCCACAGTACCATCAGCCTCCCCTCCTCCCTGGTCCAGCGGGGTGGAGCGCGCAGAGGAGTGGAGTAAAAGATGTCGAGGAATCGCAGATGACCAAACTCTGAAACTCTCGCCTAGGATATATAGCCCGACGGCTGCGCCTGTCAAGTTGCACCTGATTGTTAAAGATGGTAACAGCTCGATGAAGCGATGAAACCCTACCAGGAGATTTCACACACAAACAGTCAGGGGGTGGCGAGATGAGGAGGACGCGACGCACGGGATGGTAGGATGCACGCAGTGACGGGGCAGAGGGAGACTGGACTGGAGAAGCACACTACTGTGTGTGAAGCTTTCCAGGAAGAATCAGGGGCATCGGGCAGAACTGCTAATGAGGACAGGAATAGCTTATTAAATACAATATATCATAATTATATGATTATTATAATTTTTTTTTTTAAATCCTGTGAGTAGTTTACAACTACTGAAGTGCACCAGCTCCCTTGTCTGAGCCATTAGGTTATTTCCCATTTTGTTTTCTGTAGGCTATTGGACAAACATTTTCACTGGTGTCAACCTATATATTCGGACACATTTGCCACTTAAAGGAAAATGTCACTCTTGTTTATTGTGGGAGGGAGCTTGAAACCATGGCAACATGAGTTTGGGACAGCAGAGACAGGTGCATGGGGGACGCAGGCAGCACACTGCCCCGTCCTGTCCTGACTGAGCAGCACACTCCTCTGTGGACAGACCTTTCTAAATCTATGGCTCTGACACACAGGGGCTCTGCGGTTACGACACAAATAATATGCTACTGTTATGGAGCACAATGCCCTGTGCAGGGATCACCTGTTGACAGGGCCTCTGTGGAACGCACTGAGGTGGTCCCCAAACCCAGCCCGGCCTGCTGCAGGCTGGATCATCTGTACACCTCAAATCTGATCTATTTTTGAACCCATTGCTATGTTCAGACAAACAGATACCAGATCACCTGTAACCATGCCTGAGGTAACTGGACGTTTAATTCCTGAGGAGAAAAATTACAGTTACAGTGACATATTTTTGAAGAAGAAGAAGAAATCTTTATTTGCATGGCGCTCCAGCACTTGCATCTCTGGCCAGAGAAGTAAAGCATTATGGGGATAGGTTCAACCACAACACAGGGACACACAAATCACAGATGTTTCATGAATAAAAATATTAGTCAATCAATGCTAATGTCTCTGCACTTGGATCGGTAAAACAGAAACTGGCCAATGATGCACACCATAGTAGACGTTCACTTGGCATTCTGAGAGATTAACCGAGTGTAGTTTACGGAACATGCAGGGCGAAGGAATGAGAGGGGGAATGCGGAGCCACTGGAGCTGGAGTCTCTCACAAGTCACAAAGGTCCCGCTCTCCTTACGTAACGTAGCATCACTCACCCATAACTCTTTACATGGCATCTCCACTCAGTCAGTCCACTGTAGGCATTCACCCTAACATGTGGGTCAACCTCCCATTGCAACAAAAACAGACCCGATGGATTGTGTGTCTTCATTATGTTCTGAATGAGAAAGAAAAGTCCTGAGGAAGAGAACATTTTGAAAATCACCATTATGATATCGTACCAAAAAGCTTTTTAGCCTCTTTTTTATGACTATGAATTCTAACTACTCTTTCATACTTTAAGCTAGAATCTGCATTCACTTTAAGACTACACACAAGACACATACATCAAACCTTTCAGCTACTTCTGCGCTCACCCACCAGAGTTCCAGATCTGAATCTGAATCTGAAATACATCTGAATCTGAATCAGTTCCACTCTATTCCACACTAGTTTCTGCTGCTCACTTACACATGCAGCTCTTGTGCTTATTTCACTCTTTCTGGGAGGTCAAGTTAGGTTATTACTGGACTACTACAGAGTGGCAGACTTATCAATGTCAATTAAATGGATACACTTGTTCATAATTGTTCTCCCTACAGGCTATGTGTTAATGCAGACAAGTGACGGCTGACATGACAAATTATTGTGAATTGTTCTAATATTCCAGTATCTTCTGCAGTATAATTGTAACAAATATTCCGGGTCTTCTTGGAATGACCACTATTACAGAGAAGTGGGAATCTCCCACGACAACCATTTCTCTGTTCCCCTTTCACAGACAAGTGATGGCTGACATGACAAACTATTGTGAATTGTTCTAATATCCCAGTAGCTTGTGCATTAAAGTATAAGTGTAACAAATATTCCAAGTCTTCTTGGAATGACCATATTACGTGGAAATCTCCCAGGACAACCCAACCTGTTCCCTTTTCTCCTCTCCCTCTCTCTAGTCTGGCCCTCCCCTCGTCCTCCCTCTGTCTCTCAGCAGGCCCCCTCTGTGTCTCCAGGCGGGGCAGCCAGGGGGACCCTGCAGGGCAGCCGAGCGAGAGGAGAGAAGGTGTCGACGGACAGGCCAGATCTGCTCCTCCGCCGAGGGATTAACATCAAAGTTTCACTGGGGAGAACCATGCCCCACCTCCAGTCCAGTACCAGCCCCGCCCCAGCGCCCTTCTCTGCCCAGCACTCAACACTCAAAACTGGGGCAGGGTATCCAGCGCGAGTCCCAGGTTGAAGGCTGGGGCCATGAGAACACACAACAGCTGAGCGAGGCCAGACTTTCGGATGCAGATATCAGAGTTGACCGTACAACTGTACACAACACACACACACACACACACACACACACACACACACACACACACACACACACACACACACACACACACACACACAGATTGTGAAGAAAAACACACACATGACGAGAAGAAAAGCTCACCACCACAGCTTGCACACATTTTGGTGGTGCTCATCAACAGCTCTTGTGTGAGGGTGGAATTACAGATGGGGGGGGGGGGTGACCTGGACGGGACAGAGGCGGTCCTAGTTAGGAGGCGGCTGTTGTGTTCCCTTCACGCCCCCCCCTCCACTCCACTCCACTCCCCTCCCCTCTCTGTTGTTTTTCCAGCATTCACTCACGCCCCACAGAGCTCCGTGAGCTCCGGGAGTCGACAGCCACTCAGGGAATCTATGGGAACTTAAAAATACTCACATCAGCACTCACTTGAGCGCTACACATAGTAGCAAGTAGCCTGCAGTGCAAACCTTGCTCCGGCCGACCCCCCCCCCCATCCCCAGCGCCACCACCAACCTTTTCTTTCCGCTGCGCACTTGGAGCTTGACTTACGCCACTCTTAATGGCTTTCCCACACCGCAGTCTTGTTTGCCTTTATTTCATCTCTCTTCTCTGTCCCGTTTCATCTGCGTTTACGCCCCTTTCACCCAGATGTGTCTTGATGGGGAAACATCAGAGGGAGGAGGAAATGGAAGGCGTGGGGGGGGGGGGGGGGGGGGGGGCAGATGAATTTGTTGATACAGTGTTTGTTGTGTGGGGTTAATGTTGTCGTGAGAGGCCTGGTAATCGTCTTTGGAGAGATGACATGACATGGTGTCCGCTGCTATCAAACACGTACTGGGCTTTGGAGCGAGAACCCCTAGTGAGCAGCTCACTCCAACCATCACGTAGACACGGTGAAGATGTCAGCTGACATGGGGGAGTCAATCCATGCCATTCTGCCACACGAATATGCACGGCTTCAACCGCAGAACCTAGCGACTGAATGGTCCGCCTCTCTGATGCAGGAAGTGGCAGTAGTTTGGGGCGGAGGGAGGCCTCACCCAGTGGCCCATTCATGACCAGTCAAAAGAGTCTTTGTACCTCACTACTCCCCCTTGCCGCGTTTACAGCGGTGACTAAGCAGGCCCCTGCTGTGAGTGTGCAATGCTCTACTGCAGTGATTCCCAACCTGTGGTCCGCGGCCCCCTGGTGGGCCGCGAAGGTATTGCAAGTGGGCCGCCAAATCATTTCCAAAAAAGTATGATTTTTGAAAAAAAAAAATTTTTTTTTTTTTTTTTTCAATTTCTTTTTTGAAAGATTTTGAAAAATCATACTTGAAAAAGTATGATTTTTGTTTCTTTGATGTTATTGCTTTTGCTTGAATTGAAGTTTCATCTTTACATCATCTTTATATTGGGTTTGTGTTTATTTGTAACCCTATCGATTTAATGGGCTTTCTTCTGATATTTGGATTTTGTTTGGATCTGATATTGGATGTCAAATTGTTATGAGAATGCATTTTTCCATTGTTGAAGGATACCGTTATTTATTAATCATTTGTTAATTAGCCTGTTACAGACAGCCCCTTGCTTGTCATTTCTGACATCTGTGTGGTGCTGATGGACAGCTCCTTGAATGATTGGTGTGTGTGTGTGTGTGTGTGTGTGTGTGTGTGTGTGTGTGTGCGTGTGTGTATGTGTGTGTGTGTGTGTGGACAGCTCCTTGAAAACTGTAATACTGAAGGTGTTGCAACATGTTACAGGTGCTGTGTTAGTGACTGTGGAGCTTCCAACATGTTTCTCCTGTATTCAGTTCAGTCCTTTATGTTCAATTTTCAATAAAAAAGTGCTCTGAGAACGCATTATATGGCCTTTGTATTTATGGGGTCGGAGGTGGGCCGCGAACATTTTTGAGACATAAAAGTGGGCCCTGAGTTGGAAAAGGTTGGGAACCACTGCTCTACTGAGTGAAAAGCAGTTGGAGGGGTGGACAGCATGGCAGTCGCAGACATCACCCCACTTCTGTCACCCAAAAACAGCCCTGACCTAGACAACTCTGCACTATGAAAAGGTTCACAAAGCGGTGAATCTGTCTGGTTCCAAACCATCCAGTGGTGAGGAGTCCTGACCTGTCGTCAGCAGACTGAGAACTCAATCCAGTCTCTGAAGGGGAAAAAAATCATTCTCCACTCTATGGGGTGAAGCTAATCCTATGAGCCGGTTGATAAACTATATCAGCAGGCCCACAGAAAATATCAAACTTATCAGTAAAGCACAACACCTACGTTGTCAGTTCCTGGTCCTAATTCTTTCCACCCAATACAGTTTCTTCCTTTAAATATCTTTTTAAAACATTCTTTTTTTTTACTTTTATTTACACAGGGGGAGTCTCACTGAGAGCAATCCTCTCTTTTTCAGGAGCGCCCTGTTCACATTCACACACACACATGGAAGTTAGCCAGTACAACCAAGGTCTGATCTGCTGGCCACTGAGCAGCTCCACTGGAGCGGTTGGGGTTAAGGGCCTTGCTCAAAGGCACCTCAGTGGTGGTAATGAGGGAGGGGCAAGCTTTTTCACTTTCCCCACCCAGATTTGTCCTGCCGGTCCCAGGGATTGAACTGACGACCTTACGGTCACGAGCTCGCTTCTCTAACTTTTAGGCCCCCACTCCCACGCCAACATATTTTTAATATAAAAGAGACCTCTTTAACATCTTAATGTATTCTAATAACTTTTTTTGTTTACTTAGAACGTTTTACTTTTTTTTTTTACCTTTATTTAACCGGGCAAGTCCCATTGAGATTACAAGATCTCTTTTTTGAGGAAGCCCTGGCCAAGATAGCAGCAGCAATACAAAGTTTCAAGCAACATGTAAGCAAACAGGCTGGCTTTAGGCTGGCTTTACATGAAACTTTCACGCAACTAGTTGCAGGTTGCAAATTGCATGAAACATTATTTTCTTGCAACTTGACATTTATATGAAGCAAGTGAAACATATCAAGTCTCATGCAACACGGTAGTTAGTTTTGCTAAAACAAGCTAGATTGGTATTAATGTTTCATCTTTCATATTGTTTTTCCTTTTCTCTCTCTCGCTACAGTAGATGATACTGTATCAAGTGAGGAGTGTCATTGTAACTTGCATCTTTGTATCTTATTTTATATCATTTTATAGCTGATAATATCAATTTGGACGTGTTGTATTGTGTTTTCTTCTGCCACTGGCTACTTTCTATCATTATGGCTGTCCCGGAGAATAGGAAGTGAGCCATCAGTGCATTAATAGCCTACTTGCGTTTTGATTGGCTGTTGCATGAAACTAGTTTCACAAAGTTGAGAGTTTTGCAACTGTTGCATCTGAGTTTCAGACAAGTTTCAAGTAGAGGACTTTAGACCATGCAAATCATTTGGAACTGAGTTTCACCTCAGTTTCAACCAACTAAAGTTGCGTGAAAGTTTCATCGTGTAAAATAAAAGCACATAAAACAAAACATACAGTAACAACTCACAGAATCATATGCCTAAAAGACAGACAATATGAAACGGGTCTAGCTAAGGAAATTCCAATTGAATTTGCCTCCTAACCCTTCTATCTTCAAACCTTCAATTAGAATCTTCATACAGAAACAAAATGTCATTTTAATATGTTGTGTATGACTTCTCTGGCTCATGTTCCTTCCTCTGATTACAATGGTACTGCTGCTTGCTCTTACCTTTGTTTTATTCCTTTTCTGTATCCAAAGTTTTACTGTATTTATTTTATTTTTTCGAATTATTAGCACCTTGGTACATCTTTGTATTACCGTCTATGCTTAGTTATTGCGGAGTGTTGGACTGTCTTCCAACTTTAAGATACTGTCACCAATTGTTTCAAGAACATTCCTCCAAATGTGAAACTGCACAGGAAGCAAGTGCAATTATGTTAAATTATTGATTAAGATGTTTTCAGTAATTTTGGGGGAAAACAAGATTTTCAGACTTTAGACTTGATGTTTCTGCAGTGTAACCATAGGAATAGGACATTTAACATGTGAGCTCAGGCCTGCTCATTTCATTGAGTGTGTTTTCTCTCCTGTTAGTGGTCTAATTATTCCAAAATGATTGCACATGGAATTCTGCCTTGGAACTGAAAAATCCTGGACCAGATTTGATCCAAAGGAATCCTTGACCTCAGGTTCAAGCCCTCATCTGAAATGTTTACTGAGCGAGATGGTGAGGTGACTCCATATCAGCCACCAGGGACGCTGTTGTGCAGCTGACCCTGCACTCTCTGTGAACTCCATGTGAAAAGAGAATTTCACTACAGGGACCAATCAAGTGTCACATTATTATTACTCGACTATGAAATGCCAGGACCCATCATGCAGGCTGCATGATGGTTTGAGGGTGATTATCACCTAGGCAAGAAAAATGAGAATCAAACACAAACCGAGGGGATCAAACCCCCATGTGAGCGACCGTCCGCTCCGTAGGGTCTTTGTCGCTAACTTGATGAGACCAGCTGGTGTTGTGGGCTGTATCACAAGGTCCAGACCACCAGAGCCCAGGCAGTCAGGCCCAATTCATCCTGCCAAGGTTGCCTTGATCCGACCGGACGAGCCAGCCAAGAAAAATACCACCGGACAATCCCTTTCATGCTTGGCTTAAGCTCAAACATTCTCGAAATCCTCATCGGCCTTATTAGAAAGAGGCGAGCATGAGTCTGCACTCATTAATGCAGTTATTGTTGAGCGATTAAGTCGATTAAGAACAGGCCTGGGTTGGGGGTAATGTTGACCTGTGGCCCTGACTACCATGCCTCCAGCAGGGAAGCATCTATTCTAGAATCATATACGAGTTGTCACAGTGTTGGAGTTTCATAAGTAATTGTATTAAAAAAAACTTTTGAACTTCAGAGATGACAACAATGTTGATGTGAGTAATTTGTCATTACTCTCTCTCCTCCATACCTCTAACCCAATTTTCTGTTTCACCATAATTATTTCTCTTCCATTTAAGATTGAGGTCGGATAAGGAATTTGCAGGCTGATCTCGCAGGAGCTGAGCAGTCTCCAGCCAGGAACTCGTGACTCTATTGTTAACCGATTGCCTTTTCAGGCACATGAATCTATTGCAACACGTGAGGAAGGCAGCAGAAATACAGTCAGATTAGCAGTGTGTTCATATGCTCGAGCTCAGGTGGAACTGAGGTAGATATTGATCATGCATTTTAGCCAGAACATTGTCTCGCTGTGCACTTTGAAAGTGTCTATGCTGTTGAAACAATGCGAACACAAAATGGTATTTAAACTAGTATTTAGCAATAACTGACTCGAGTACCCTAATACAGTGGTTGCAAACTGGGGTACACCTACCCCTAGGGGTATGTGGAGGTACTGCAGGGGGTACTTGAGAGAAGGGGGAAAATTGAAAAATGTCAGAATAAATCATGAAAATAAATGAAACATTCAAATGAATCTGCTCAGGAGGCACTGAATGCTAGCGAGGTAAACCATCCGGTCACATGAACTCTCATTCTGTTTCATTCTGCCACGAAACGATACTGAATGAGTTCACGTATCCGGATGGTTTTAACCAGGCTAACAAAATGCAACTCTTTCATTCCATTTCTTATTTTGTAATGTTATATTCTTCAAAGGGTGGGTTATTCATTGCATCATGCTATAGCTTTTTCTCTTGCAGGTTTCTAAGCAAAATGTAGTTGGGTAAAGGGGGTATGTGGATTAAGAAATCAGGGAAAGGGGGTAGTTAAGCCAAGAAAAGTTTGAGAACCACTGCCCTAATACATCTGTGGGATTTACAAGTTCAGTTAGATCAGTGCTGCCCTCTTATGGGCATTAATGAGAATAACACAAGCCGGATAGCAGGGTCGTCAAAACTACGGTTAATAATATCCGGGTTCCCACACCTTCTTAAACACCAAATTCAATGACTTTCCACGCCCAATTCCCTCTAATCTAAGGACCCAACACAGCATAATTTGAGACATGGACTGTTAGGGGGCACGGTGGCTCAGTGGTACAGCTGTCGCCTCACAGTCAGAAGGTCCTGAGTTCGATTCTCGCCTGGGACACTGTGGGCGCTGTGATTGTGTTCCCCCCCATATCTTCAGTGCCCACTGCCCAGGTGGGTTATCTCGTCATAAGGGCCTTTCTCTCTGTGTGGAGTTTGCATGTTCTCCCCGTGCTCCCCCAGGGGGTTCCTCCGTATTTAACCCCCCCCCCCACTAAAAACATGCAGAAGATCAGATCGTCATCGTCATCGGACCAGTGACGACAACATCCGAAGTTGGTCCCCGGACGCTGTACGAGAAAGCGACCACTGCTCCTGGCCTGCCCCCCGGAGGAAAGGACATGCCTGGATGGGTTAAATGCAGAGGACACTTTTCACCGGCCACCGTCAGCATGAGTGTGTTGTGGCCACATGCATGTATTGTGATGTTCGTGTGACAATAAAAGACGGGCTTGTCCCGTTACGAGAGAGAGTTTACATTTTAATAATGAGAACTAGCGGGCTTTAGAGAAGCTCACAATTAGAAAGGGAGAGGCTTGAATGTCAGTGTTACATGTCAATACAAATCAAAAGAACTTCAATTTCTATTCGTTCACAAAATATCTAAATTCAGGCACGTTCAATGACCCGTCTATTTGTGTCTAACCTCAAAAACTTCCAAGGCTTTGACCCCCCACCCCCAATTCACAAACTTTCAATAAATTCAAGGACCTGTGGGAACCCTGTAATATACTGTACTACCTCCATGGTTAAACCACTGATGCACTGTATCCTTGGTTAAAATAAGAGTGAATTGTTTTGTATGTTATTACACTGCTCCCACTTAATAAACAACCTATTGATAGCCAGTAGTTATAAAATAAAGATTTGAAGTGGCACATTCATATTTAGGCTTGCCTGGGAAAACAGTAGGGGGTGAGTTGATGGGTTCAAATCTTGTCTCATGCTGTACTGTTGCATTTCTCTCCTGTCTTCCCTTCACTGTCTAGTCTCCAGACACTAGTAAGCTGCTCACCTAACTGACCTAAAATAGAGCAACAAAAAATAATATTAATATTTACAAATGCATGGACACAAAGACACATTCTATTCAAACATGACACTTAAGCATGTTATGGTTTTTATTTCATTTTTTCACAAACAACGTTTGTTTACAAAAAGGAACGTCAAAAATAAAAATTTGTACCTATCTATTGCATATCATGCTGGCAGTTTAAACTACATGCAAAAATCAACAATAATAAGAACATGACAACATAACATCATTACTGTACAAAATAAGGAGGGGCACAGAAAGGGAGGGAGGGCAAATGCCATCTCAAAGAAAGTTATATAAAAAGGCTGTTTTTGTTTGTATTTTACTCCAGGTGGAGTGATGTTTTTGTACTGTACATGAGACTTCAAACCAGGGCACAAGACTCCAAAACCACCCTGATAGAGAGAGTGATGAGACTGCAGAGAGGCAGAAAGGACTTGAAAAGAGAGAGAAAGTGAACAGAAAGTTTCTAGTGTGGGTGCTTTTCGGGGGCTGGCATTCTACTATTAGAATGACTGTCAAATTAAAGTTTGAGGAATATGACTTCTTATCAATCAACTACATGGTAAACATTGGAGAGGGCAGGATTTGACTCATCACTCATTTTCTCAGCTGGAAAAGAAAGAGGTGAAGGAATCCTAGAAGTATCCTGTAGCTACCCCCAACCAACCCAAAACATGCTTGACTGGAGCAGGTCATGTGAAGACAGACAGCCACTTCACCGGGGCGTTTCGAAAAGGGAGAGCAGAGGAGAAGGTGAAACAATGCATTTATTTCCCATTTTTGTTGTGAGGAGATGAGATGAAGACAGAGGAGGAGCAGTGATTGTGGCTCTGGAGGGACTCCTGTCGGGGACTGTGGCAGAGGGAGAGATGGTGCACTGTGTAGGGATAACTCAAATTTAAAAGAAAAACTCTCTATGCATGGTGAGCTTAAGGACCCGTGTCCACAGACATCTTTTTTTCTTCATGGCGGAGCGCTTTGGATATCAAAAACATGAATGCCCAGAGCACTTCCAACACGCACAGACACACGGCACTGACTGACTCTAATAGCTAACATTAGCTAGCTAGCATACAAGCTAGCATCAGCCCAACAAGATAATACAATTAATAATTCTCACCAGGGGGCCTCTCTTCCAGCATCTTTTTAGTCCCGCCTCTTCCTCAATTCTGCTTGTCCGGTCAAAAAAAGTGAGAAGCGCTCTTCTCCAAAAGCTTCATGTTTTCGGCTTGAGGCACCCAGAGCGCTCCGCCCAAAAACACTAGCCGCCCAGAGCGCTGAAACGCTTGGCGCGGTGCTGGGAAGAGGAGCGCTCCTAGTGCATCTTTACCATAGAGAATGAATTGCAACGCGCTGGCAGCTAAAAAAAAAAAGCTTTCTGTGGACATGGCACCTAACAATGTGGAATCGTGGAGTCGTTCAGTGACCCTTTTTGTTTTTTACTCTGTGTACTGAATTTACTAAAAAAAAATTGGGTTATGAGATTCCAAGTCCCTTGTATCTTATGAACAGTGCTTTAAATCAAGGATGTCAAACATTCTTTGAGAAGGTTGGTGGTCTGTCGGCATCACATGGGCTTTTGTGTGTGTGTGTGTGTGTGTGTGTGTGTGTGTGTGTGGAAGGGAAGGTTCCGGGTGAGGCTCAGTCGGTTGTGACCTGCGTGACCTGTCCGTCAACCGTCTGGTTGGTGGACTGAATGAACATTGGCTGGGTCAACTCCTGTCCCGCTGGCATCGTCACCTGCTGAATCTGATACAACTGCTGTGGAATGGACAGACAGAGAGAGAATGAGTGTGAGTGTGTGTGTGTGTGTGTGTGTGTGTGTGTGTGTGTGTGTGTGTTTGTGTGTGCGTGTGTGTGTGTGTGTGTGGTGGATGACATTTGAATTAGAGGCATTTGTCAGCTAGTTAGCAGCTAGGCATGTCCGCTGGTTAAAATGAGGAATGCTAACATATGCTAAGAAACCATTCTTTCTGGGGGAAATTAACGACAAATGCAAGACAATCTCTCCCAAAACGAGTGAAGTGCCAGCTGACAATGAACAACCAAATGAAATTTAATGTGTTGCACATTCGGTCTTTGTAATGAATCTGTTACCTGTCCATCAGTAAACTGGTTGAATTGCTGCTGGCCTTGTACATCTGTCTGTGTGATCTGAAATCAAGACAAGAACAAAATATTCACTCTCTCTCCCTAATCATAGTCACTTTAATACAACAAATAAATCATAAAACCATATGTCTACCGGCCATATATCTGCCTGGGTACCAAGTTGACACTTTAGTATTTTTTTTTATATTATTGTTCTTACCTGCTGGGCGTTGGTGAGAGTCTGAATCTGTCCCTGCACCACCTGTGTTCCGGAGACGGGCTGAGCCAGACGGATGTACTGTAGCTGGCCAGTGTTGAGCTGCACCTGCACAGAACCGCCACACGGGGGAGACAAAGTCCGCTTTAGAGCAAAGGTCATTTGGAGAACGCAGAGGTCACAGCCATTTTGCTGCTCTGGGTAAAACCGCACCGAGAATTATTCACTTGTCTCTGGTGGATTGGTAACTTTCTAAAGCTTGTGTTTGATGATTACCAGTGAATAGTGAAGGATAGATGGTTCACTGAGGACACCATGTTCGTGCCAAACACCATTGTCCATGACAAAGTCAAACAGGCTCTAAACAGAATACATTTTCCATTTCCTGTCTTGTAACCTGGACCCACTATCCTTTCCCCTCTGTCAACTCCCCTGACCTTTCCATCCAAAGCTTGGCATGGTTTGCCCTATCTCTCTCTCCCTTCCCTATCCAGGGTTTACACTCTATTGTAATGATAGATTTCGAGCACTTTTCAAGGAAAAATTATTTCTAAATTACGGGCCAATAATTCACAGAGATGTTTACATATACCAGTCTCATAAGTCCGCTGGTGCAAATTTGTCTTGTCATGCTTACACATCGGAATGAATCATCGCCACTTAACATGAACTCAAAGCAATCTTTAAATCCTCCGCATTTCTGCTTGTAGAGTGATATTGTAATGTAGACAAGAAGAAAGTGTATCAAGGTTGGCCCGGCAATTTTGATATGAATTTTAGTACAATTTAAGTACTGTACTTTCAAGTACATTTTTTTTATTTTTTATTCTAGTGCTTTCCAGACCCGTGGCAACCCTGCCTATCCCCTTTTCCTCATCAGCCTGCCTCCATGTCTTACGGGGATCTGTTGGATCTCTCCTGTGTTGGTGATGATCTGCTGCATGACCTGCATGGTCTGGCCCTGGGACAGGGCTTGTCCCCCCTGAGCCTGACCCGCCTGGACGATCTGCACCTGCTGGTCACCGACCTGCATGGTCACTGGAGCACTCTGAGGGAGGAGAGGAGACGAAAGCAGAGCAGAGGAGAGAGGAGAGGGATTAGCTGTTGATCGACAACCAAAACATCTCCGCTGTAGCTTATGATTGACAAGGTAAGGAGGCAAGAGATCACTAACTTCCCTGCCATAAGATTTTAACCCAATATGAAGCTCATTTACCCTTGAAGTCTGACTGTAAATTCATGTAAATCCACTGCCTATTTAACGTATATTTAACTCAGTCTGTAAATCTCATGTAAATCCAACGTAAATTCATATTTATCATCCACAGAACACTTCACCACTCATGTACATATTGTATATATTGATTCGATTTGATTGCACTTGCCGTTAGTTATCTTCCTACTTCTTATCCCTGTATATTGATGTAACCGCTACGCTGCATACAGACACTAACACAAATTCCTCGTATGTAACTTGCATACTGTGGCAATAAAAGTGATTCTGATTCTGATTCTAAAGAGTAAAGCTGGTAAAGAGACACAGAAGATGCGCGGACCGAAGATGACAATGCGAATTTCCGCACCGGTCTCTCTTTTTTCATCTGGCGGACAATCTATGCAGGAAAGGCCACCTGATCTCACACTGCGGTCCTCCCTAACAGAACAGGCCTCGGTCACCTGAGCAGGACCGAGCGGTCACCCACAGGACAGCAGTGGCCTCTGTGTCTATAAAGCAATAAGTGTGCCTAAACCCCCCCCCCCCCATAACTGTTCTAAAATCACTCTAAAGCACAGCCTTGTTCTTATGGAACATTTAAGGTGCGTTCACCGGCCTATTAAAGTTTTTCGCTGGCGTCGAGTTTAAATACAAAGTCAATGCAAACGAGCGATTGAGCGTATATTCGCCTGGGAGAAAAATCGCTGGGCGTCCGAGCGGCAGAGACAGAGCGATAGGGAGAAAATACGCTCGTCGCCCGAGATGAAATATCTCAACTCGAGCGAAAATACGCTGGCATCAGTCGCTCGCCGCTCAACGCTGATTGGCTGCCGTGTGAGAGCGAGTCAAGGATCCCACTGGCTTGGAACAAACCGCTGGTTTATTGTGTGGCAACAATGACGGTGGCTCGTAGTGGACAAACAGCATGAGATTGCGTAACGTTATAGCCCCCACATGTCCGTCAATTCGTGTGCCTGTTGATGAGCGATTTAAACAGAGCGACAGAGCGATTCCAAAGGGTTGAATCAAGCGACAGAGCGAAAAATAAATATCTCGGTGTGAACGCACCTTTAGCAGAATGGTTGCCAAGCAACACACAGACGCAGCAACTCACAGACACAGTGCAAAGCATGTTTTGGCGCAGTGATAGGATGTGATGGGGTCACAGGGGTGTGTGTGTGTGTGTGTTTATAGTATGTTTTACAACGGCTTCGAACACGGCTCGGCCAATCATAATCAAGGACTGGAATGCGTGCATGTGTTTACCGTGATGGGTGTGCCCTGTGACTGCACCTGCACCTGCTGTAACTGCTGCATGGTGGCACCTTGCAACACCTATGGGCCAAGAGAATACATGTCCAGGACAGGAGAGTGGAGAGAGAGACACACACAGAGAGAGCGAGAGCGAGAGCGAGAGGGAGAGAGAGAAGGCACAATGACTTCAAGCAGAGGCTACATTATAGAGTCAACAGTGACATATAAGCAGCAAATGACATTAAAGTGCATGTTTGCAAGGTATGTACAGCACGTAAAACTGGGGAAATGTTAAAGGTGCCGAGGTGGAAGGACAAAAACAGAGGCAGAAAAAGGCTCACAACATGGAGAACACACAGAGAATGTGGAGAGCTGTTTAAAAATGCATGTTACAGTGAGCTAATAGCTACAGGAGCTAAAGTAACAGTGCTTTCATAACTTCCTGTCGTGAGAGTTGGTGACCTGAGAGGGACGTGACAGAACTGGTGCAACCTTTGACGACCAGCGACGCTGAAAGCTCGGCACAAGAACAGGCACGCAAATGCAACACATAAATAACGGGGATGAAATTAATTCTGCTGTCCATCTTAGACCATCCTCACTCACTATTCTCTTTCTCTGTATTCTTTCGCCTTCCTCCTCCCAAAGTCTCTCCGGCTACGTCTCACTCCGCTCACTCCCCCCCCCCCCCCATTGTCCTTCTCTTGACATCTTTTTCCTCGAATGGTAAAACCTCGATCTGTCGTAGCGAACATGACAGCTGCCTGATGGGAGTTGGCGTGGAGCGCTGAAAACCTAACCGTCTCTTTTCCATTAGTGAAAGGAATGATGAGACCCGACTACTGAGACGAGGGATAGCGGGGATGTGAAGCCGCACTAAGATCAAGCCGGTCGACAGCAAAACCGGACGGTCAAATCTGACGCCCAAGGTTGCAGTGAGAAGGCAGCTAGGCGGCGCACAGTGTTTTTTTTCTCAAGGACACTTTAACGGGACAAATGGCTATTTGGGGGATTTGAACCTGGGGCCTTCCAGTTACGGGACAGTATAACACTCAAGGCTAACTTGATTCTGACGATGGCAAATCTAGTGGCACATCTTGAACATCTTTTTTCAACGCTACCATGTGAGTGGCCTACAATGGCGTGTATGTAAGGTGAGTGGTCAAAGCGTGACCTGGCTGCTGTCAGCAGGGACTGCAGCAGTACAGCAGCTAGCCAATCAGGGCAGGTCTGAAAGAGGATGACAGCTCAGCTAAAGGCAGCGTGCTGAAGCCGCATGAAGCACCAGAGCAGCACAACTACACTAAATGACATGCAGAGAGAGAGAAGGGGAGAGAGACATCGAGCTGCAGAGAACGAGAGCACAGAGAAACGGCTCAGGAGGAAAAGTGGTGGGAACGAGACATATTTAGAAAGAGAGACAATAGGAGCACCGCAGGGATGATGTATTTTTGGAGGCCGACCCAGAAGTCATGCACTTCCTGGTTCCCTCGTAGGGAAGTCAATGGGATTTGTGTATGGGGATTTTGGTTAAATGCCTGCAATAAGGTATGTGGTTAACAAAAGTTGATCCAACTGTGACCTTTGTGTTCAGTAATATAATCTTCACAAATGAGGGCCACTTTTAGGAATTTTGAACCGTAAATGCGATTAAAAATCATAAAAGTGGTCCTTGCTGAACACAAAGGTCACCGTTTCATAACCACAGGGCTTACTTCATTAAAATATGCCTGTGTGTGTGTGTGTGTGTGTGTGTGTGTGTGTGTGTGTGTGTGTGTGCGCGCGCGCGTGTGCACATGCTTGCGTGTGTTAGCATTGGGATCAAAGACCCTGTTCCATTAAGAAACCGGTTCCAATGTTTCAATGGATGGAAACACGTTTGCCTTTTATTGATTGCATCTATGGATTCCCAGTGTTTTGGGTTCAGGTCTCCGCAGCACGGGAGCCATTTCATTGTGGCTGACGCGCGTAGCGGCAGAGCGCGCACGGCCGACACGACAAGAGAGATGTCAAAGTGTGACTCCCCTTTGATAAGAACTCTCATTTGTCCTCTGTCGCTATGCAGCTTTAGCTGTCAGGCAAGTGCTGCTGTGTCAGAGAACTGAACACACACACCCCGCTGACTCACACACACACTACGTCATGTCACAACATCTCTGCCACACTGCTGTCTGGACGGTTTGGGAGTTATTGGAACAATAGCAGAATTTTAATCACTTTTGTGTGTGTGTGTGTGTGTGTGTGTGTGTGTGTGTGTGTTGTGTGCTAAAGGTCTTTGAAGGTAATGTATTATCAGAAAGGAGGTGAGCAGGGAATACTGTAGGATACATATGGATCCGTGTGCAGGATCAAATGTTCTCTCAGCAGGGTCTTAGAGGGTGGGATGGAGTGTGTGTGTGTGTGTGTGTCAGGGTCTTATGGAGCTGGTTATGTGTGCTGGTTATGTGTGCTGGGGTGTGTTCTGAGGGTCAGTCATTCCTGCTGGTGGGAGAGTGTTCAGCTCTTCAATGTGTGCCAAAACTAATATCAATAAAGCTCAAACGTTGTAACCCTAGTAACAAGCCTTTTCACAGCCGGCTTCACAGGCCCAGGGTGGAGTCTGCTGCGTGCTGGGCTACTTAACACTTGGGAAGCTGGTAATCTTCCAGGTGTTACACAAACACACAGAGTACCTTTATCTATTACACGCCTCACAGACACGTACTTTATGCACTTCCGAAAGTCAGCTGCAGTCTGTCTCTCAGCTACTTCTCACACACACACACACACGCACAGATTTATTGAACATTTCCATAACCTCACCCCTTTTTATTACAGTGGTGTGTCAGCACTGCTCTGAGTCATGGCTAACACCTCTTCACTGTTTTAATCTCAATGTTAACTCTAACCCACTTGGATTATTGCTTCACCTTAAACTCCACTTGTATGTATATAGTGGAGTATACATGAAGTCGTATTATGTATATGTTGAGGTGCAGGTAGTGAGCACCTGTCCTTGCTGCTGCTGGGCGATGATGATCTGTCCAGGCTGGATGGTCTGTGTGTTGGCCTGCTGGCCCTGCTGCTGGCCAGGCTGCTGCGCCAGCGTGAAGTAGTACTGCACGGGCTCCGCGGGGGCGACCGACTGGCGCACTTCCTCCTGGAGACGCCACGCACGCACACACACATACACGCACACACACATACATGCACGCACATACACATACACCAAAGAGGCCTATCAGTCCATTACATCTCCATGAATTATTGTTGCGGGTGTAACTGTAGAGGAGGGCAGGTCTGCTAAATAACTGATGGGCTGTGGCCAGGGATGAGTAATGTAATCTGGGCCAAGATCCATTACAACCATCATACTGGTCAATACCACAGACTGCAGGCCTGAAGGAATGCTAAGCTAATACCACAGACTGCAGGCCTGAAGGAATGCTAAGCTAATATCACACACTGCAGGCCTGAAGGAATGCTAAGCTAATATCACACACTACAGGCCTGAAGGAATGCTAGGCTATTACCACACAGTGCAGGCCCGAAGGAATGCTAGGCTAATACTACAGACTGCGGGCGTGAAGGAATGCTAGGCTAATATCACAGAATGCGGGCCTGAATGAATGCTAGGCTAATATCACACACTGCAGGCCCCAAGGTATGCTAGGCTAATACCACACACTGCAGTCGTGAAGGAATGCTAGGCTAATATCACAGACTGCAGGCCTGAAGGAAATGAATGCTAGGCTAATATCACAGACTGCAGGCCTAAAGGAAATGAATGCTAGGCTAATATCACAGACTGCAGGCCTAAAGGAAATGAATGCTAGGCTAATATCACAGACTGCAGGCCTAAAGGAAATGAATGCTAGGTTAATATCACACACTGCAGGCCTAAAGGAATGCTAGGCTAATATCACAGACTGCAGGCCTGAAGGAATGCTAGGCTAATATCACACACTGCAGGCCTGAAGGAATGCTAGGTTAATATCTCAGACTGCAGGCCTGAAGGAATGCTAGGCTAAGCTCGGTGAAATCTGTTCACTCTGATCAATCTAAAGACACAAAAACAGTGTGTGACCTTGAAGAAGTATCAAACATTTGTGACTCAACTGTGATACAGTTGACTACTTACTACGACTACTAATATTACTACAACTAACAATACTGTGATAGTTTCCATCCAATTCCTGGATGGAAATTCCAGTATATTCCAGTACGTCCCCTTCCGTACAGAGTTGCACCCCTGGAGCAGGTAGAGATTCAGTTTCGTCGGCACGTTTCAGCAGGTTGGATGCTTGCTGACACGGGGGGCTTTGAACTCAAATCCAGCAGGTCTAACAGATTAAGAATTTATCAGTGAACTGGTGCCATTCTGCTTCAATACAGACTAATGGGGGGAGCAGGGCTTGATGTCGTCGTGGTTTCTCCATCACCAAAAGCGTAAACACCCCTCTCCCAGCTCCATGACAACACAGCTGAGAGTGTAGGATGTTTACATGCCTGGAGATGGTCTCCTTGACACCCGGTGTCACAGATTTATATCGATCAATCTCCGTCTGGAGCAGAAACGTACATTTTGTTTTCTGTAAGAAAAAGCGATTGATGTCCATCTCTTTATGTTCCCTGCCTGGGGACATTTGCTGGTCGGGTGCACAGGAAGAGTCACGGCCATATGCAAATGCTTTGGGACGATGTGGTCTTGTGTTGTTGACAGTCTTAACTAGTGTCAGTGTTGGCGTTGTTGTTCGTCGTCAGGGGCAACGAGATGCTGCAAACATCCGACTGAAAGCCCTTGCTGGCCAAACCCCAGCTTCCAGTCAAGGATGTTTACAGCACCTCCAGGCTGCCAGCTATGGAAATGCACCCGAGGTAAAAGGCATGAATGATCCGTCAGCTCTATTACTCGCACTGGCTTTGACGTGTAAGGTACCGTAATCGTTTTGCAAATAGCAAAAGAGGACCTTTAAAGACTTAAGACTGTTCTGCTGGCACAATGCTGGATATGAGACCACCCTGGTAGTGTGTTTCCCCACCTGTCGTTTGGGGGGTTTCAGCTCATCCCGGGGCACAATGTCGATCAGGAAGTCAAACTGGTCAAACTTCGTTATTGCCATGGCGATGTCATTCCTCTGTAAACACAAACGGGACAGAGGCAAAGGGTCAAGTAATGAGGCCAGAGTTAAATTCAGTATATGCAGCAAGCTAAATATAGACGTGCCCAAGTTGTATTCTCAATGCTCCAAAAATAGCTACATGAGAGGCTGTTGAGGAATCAAAATGAAGTTCTCCAAAACTGGACAAGTATAAACAGTTTGATAACGGAGCCGAAAGGAAGGGAAGCTCTGTCGAATCAAAGAAATTCAACAACTCTCTTCTCTCTCTCTAAACATCACAACCCTGGTGTGTGAGATGAACAGGAGGGACGCTGTCCGGCCATTTCAGTTCAGTTCAGTTCAGTTCACTTTATTTATACAGGAAGGGATAAAAATGACATTTCACATGTACATTTAACTGGCCTGACTCAGTTACAAACTGGTTTTCAGCAGGTTCCTGTTCTGCCATCATGAGCACAGACTCTACTGTCTGCTGTACCCCTTCCTCTACCCACCGCCCTGTGCTGTCTCTACTGCCTTCTGTACCCCTTCCTCTACCCACCGCCCTGTGCTGTCTCTACTGTCTGCTGTACCCCTTCCTCTACCCACCACCCTGTGCTGTCTCTACTGCCTGCTGTACCCCTTCCTCCACCCACCACCCTGTGCTGTCTCTACTGCCTTCTGTACCCCTTCCTCTACCCACCACCCTGTGCTGTCTCTACTGCCTTCTGTACCCCTTCCTCTACCCACCGCCCTGTGCTGTCTCTACTGCCTTCTGTACCCCTTCCTCTACCCACCACCCTGTGCTGTCTCTGCTGCCTGCTGTACCCCTTCCTCTACCCACCACCCTGTGCTGTCTCTACTGTCTGCTGTACCCCTTCCTCTACCCACCACCCTGTGCTGTCTCTACTGCCTGCTGTACCCCTTCCTCTACCCACAGCCCTGTGCTGTCTCTACTGTCTGCTGTACCCCTTCCTCTACCCACAGCCCTGTGCTGTCTCTACTGTCTGCTGTACCCCTTCCTCTACCCACAGCCCTGTGCTGTCTCTACTGCGTGCTGTACCCCTTCCTCTACCCACCACCCTGTGCTGTCTCTACTGTCTGCTGTACCCCTTCCTCTACCCACAGCCCTGTGCTGTCTCTACTGCCTGCTGTACCCCTTCCTCTACCCACCACCCTGTGCTGTCTCTACTGTCTGCTGTACCCCTTCCTCTACCCACAGCCCTGTGCTGTCTCTACTGTCTGCTGTACCCCTTCCTCTACCCACCGCCCTGTGCTGTCTCTACTGTCTGCTGTACCCCTTCCTCTACCCACAGCCCTGTGCTGTCTCTACTGCCTGCTGTACCCCTTCCTCTACCCACAGCCCTGTGCTGTCTCTACGGTCTGCTGTACCCCTTCCTCTACCCACCGCCCTGTGCTGTCTCTACTGTCTGCTGTACCCCTTCCTCTACCCACAGCCCTGTGCTGTCTCTACTGCCTGCTGTACCCCTTCCTCTACCCACCGCCCTGTGCTGTCTCTGCTGCCTGCTGTACCCCTTCCTCTACCCACAGCCCTGTGCTGTCTCTACTGTCTGCTGTACCTCTTCCTCTACCCACAGCCCTGTGCTGTCTCTACTGTCTGCTGTACCCCTTCCTCTACCCACTGCCCTGTGCTGTCTCTACTGTCTGCTGTACCTCTTCCTCTACCCACCGCCCTGTGCTGTCTCTACTGCCTGCTGTACCCCTTCCTCTACCCACAGCCCTGTGCTGTCTCTGTGGAATTTTCCACAGGGTTATTGGCAGTCGGGACCCCCCATTGTGGTCCTCCGTGCTCCAGAGGCTATTTATATCGGCTTGATTAATATCTGGTAACACCAGGTCACATCTACACTTGTTCTATTGATGAGCGTTGCTATGGTGACCCCAATTGGCGTGCCCTCTGCACAATAGGGCCCAGGCAGCTCTGTGTGTGTGTGTGTGTGTGTGTGTATGTGTGTGTGTGTGTGTGTGTGTGTGTGTGTGTGTGTGTGTGGGAGGGGGGTGGAGGGCACTGCTTGAGTGCATTGATTCACGCAGGAAAAATCACACATTCATGAGGCGCACACGTCAGCGTCACGCACACCTAATGCACCATCTGTGGTGCAACATGTAATGAACATGTAAAACTTCACACAAAGTGCGGTTCTGTTTCAAGCGTGCGGCGCAGATTTCCACCCGGTGACAGTTTCATTCTCAAATCCAGGAGCCGGGGACGGAGATTTGTCTAACAGCCGAGTGAACACACGTTCAAAGTAGCTCCTCGAGTAAAGAATCATCCAAGACAAACTGAGAGATTTCTCAGTCTCTTTTTTTGAGTCTCCCCCCTCTGTGTCGACACACACACACACACACACACACACACACACACACACACACACGGGCCACTAATCTCTCAGAGGTATGTGAATGGATAAAGTGGACTTAAGGGCTTTCATGTTCTGCTCCACAGCGTTCCCCTCTTGACATCCAGGTGAGAGAAGCTCTCGTCTCTCTGCCTTTTCCCAACGCCTCCCGTCGGTGCTCCCCTCTCCCCCGCTCGCTCTCCCTCGCTCTCCCTCGCCCCCCCCCCTCGCTCTCCCTCGCCCCCCCCCTCGCTCTCCCTCGCCCCCCGCTCGCTCGCTCTCCCTCGCGTCATTCCAGAATCCATGTTATTCCGCCGTGGGACCACGGAGCAGGCAAAATGGCACTGGAGGGAAAAGTGGGTCACCAGCACCCGCCTGGCTTTGCTTTCAGACTCGATGGAGAGAGAAAGAACTAAACAGAGGAATAGTCCTCAAGGGGATGCTGGTATGGGGCCTCTGCACGCACGCACGCACACACACACACACGCACACACACACACACACACACGCACGCACGCACACACACACACACACACACACACACAGTGAATAGAAAGCAAGAAACCAAAAAGACCACCCAAAGGACAGGAGGGTGTGGGAGAGAACTTGGCTTGTTTATAAAGGAAAAGAGCACAGAAGGATGAGGCTATGGAAAGGAGGAAGAGAGGGGTAGAGAGGCATAGTGAAGATATGATTAGTGGAGACGGATGTGATAATCGCAGCAAAGACGGTGCAGAGGGAGAGAACCAGAGGACAGCAGCGAGAACCAGAGGACAGAGAGAGAACCAGAGGACAGAGAGAGAGAGAACCAGAGGACAGAGAGAGAGAGAACCAGAGGACAGAGAGAGAACCAGAGGACAGCAGCGAGAACCAGAGGACAGAGAGAGAACCAGAGGACAGAGAGAGAACCAGAGGACAGAGAGAGAACCAGAGGACAGAGAGAGAACCAGAGGACAGAGAGAGAACCAGAGGACAGAGAGAGAACCAGAGGACAGAGAGAGAACCAGAGGACAGAGAGAGAACCAGAGGACAGAGAGAGAACCAGAGGACAGCAGCGAGAGTGGAATTGAACAGGCTGAAGTCAATTAGTGTGATCTGGTATGGAGGAGCAGGAAGAACATGTGAAACAAGGAAGATGAGAAGGAGTCAGCAGAGGATGAGGAGGACAGAGCGGTCAGGTGTGTGTGTGTGTGTGTGTGTGTGTGTGTGTGTGACCTGTAGCGTGCGCCTCTTGTTGTCCTCAGTGTGGATCCAGGCTCTGAGGGTGAGCTCTGTGATGAAGATCTGAGCTGCCTTGGCAAACAGGACGGGAGCCTCTGCACTGATCATCTGTCCAGAGGAGAAGGAGTTAAGACAGGGTTTTACCACAAAAACACGGCCATAAATCAATTTAAATATGGATAGCTCAAGTCATCAGCAACGTGTGGAGTAACATTCAAACTTTTTTTGTTTTGTTATTTTTGGGGCAGTTTGCCTTTATTAGACAGGACAGTAGGCAGACAGGAAAGATGGGGAGAGAGGGAGAGAGAGAGAGAGAGAGAGAGGGGATGACATGCGGCAAAAGGACCTCGGGTCGGATTCGAACCGGCGTCAAAGGACCGAGCATCCGTGGTACACCTGCTACCAGGTGAGCCACTAGGATGCACAAGAATATTATCCAGGGTTTTTCCTCTAATATACGTTTAGTAGCGGCGGCCCAAAATCCTGCTGCTTCAAAATAAGAGAACATATTTTTGGGAGGACCTGGCCAAGAAAAGCAGCATGAAGTTACAGATGCTACAAACATTACATTATATAATAGCACTTTTACAGAGAAATAAATGGTGCAAAGCACAAACCGTTATAGAAAAGTAAATCCGTATCATTCATTTAATTACCAAACAGTTAGTAGAACTATAATGCTTAGCAGAAGAATATCGTTTAATTCATTATTATTTACCATATCATTTTCATTCTTTTATTACAGCACACACACACACACACACACACACACACACACACACACACACACACACACACACACACACACACACACACACACACACACACACACACACACACACACAATGCACCTGCATGCAGTGGAAGCTGCTGTGTCAGGAGGGCTGAACACAGTTCAGGTATGTTAGTGATCTCCTGATCTCTTTACCACTGTAAGCTGCTGCTTAACTCAGGACAACGCTAATGACCCCATATATTCTAGCCACACACGCACACACAACCGCGCGCGCACACACACAGGCACACACACACACACACACATGTTCCCAGGCTTTGTCCTTATAGACCAGGAATAGTCCTGGCCGCTAATCTGCTTTAATGGGGGAAATAAATCACTCCTCCATGTCCCTGAATCGTCAACTTGTAGCAACGGACAACAGTATACAATATGATTTTGTGTTTTGGGTTAGGGTTATTATAGGTCCTTTTAGAAAACGCTTGTAGATACCATAGACATAAATAATATGGACGTAGCTATCCCATTAAATTTCTTCTCCCTGGCGGAGTTCAAACGTTGGCCGTCGCCATCTTGATTTTTCGTCAGCAGAGTGGGAGGGAATGGGTTGAGTCCTTCCGCAGCTCACGTGAGATGGGAGTTTCCCAGAGCCGCAGCGCCGCCTGCTATTGGTCCGTGGTCGGCAAGCTGTGCGATCACTGGACAGGCGATCTGTCAATCAATCACCCCCTTTTCTATCATCTATTTTACTCCAAACGGGCGAGTTATATAAAAAGTTACCCCCCTACAGTTGTTATGAAAAGGCGAAACTAGCTATATAGACCAAAAACGTGTTTTGCCCCCGACTGGAAAGATGTTTAATCCTGTTACACAGTTGGGCATTTTAACATGGGGGGGAATGCCTACTGCCTCCGACGCCTAGTGGCCATTCGAGGAACTACGGCTTTTCAATTCACTTCCGTGTGATCAGAGGGAAGGGGGTGGGGCTTGCTCACTGGTAGATACATACCCTGAAACCAATACACCCTACTGAAGAATGAAGAATGAGACCTAGTGGTTTTCCAATCATATAAAAATGGGTTTTGTCCACAGATAGATGTTAATTAACAGATTATTTGTGTCGACCGCAGACTGTAGCGACAGCTTATTGACGGACGCTTCACAGATTATTGACTGATGCTGAGAGTAACCACATTAATCCTCATCAAACGCTAGGTTGCATATATCAACCTTTGGTCAACCAAAGATCAACCAATGATCCTTAATGTCCATGGAAAAAAATAAGTGAATTTGCACTTACTGATACTTTATGATTTCCTGTTTGCACACCGTTACCATGAGGCCGGACAAATGACTGGGTAAGGGCGAAAGTGGGGATAACTGTGGAGCAAGGAATGCTGGAGGACGTAAAGAAGAGGAAGCTGAGAAAATACTGGACTGGAAAATGTGAACCCGCTTAAGATCAATATAATATGATTGATATGATCTCCATTCCCAGTTCGGCCTTAACCTACCTGACCGTAATTAAGTAGTTTCAAATTGGCCAGTAAACCAACAAGGCTTACAAGGTTCATTCAAGGTCATAAGGTTCATTGGTTCGTGCTCGTTCGTGTACGTGCACCGCCTGAAATTTGAAACAACAGCTGAACAAAGAGAAACTGGAACTACTGGCTGATTCCGGAGGGGCTGTTTTGTCTTGTTGGAGGATGTAGAGAGGTGTCTCTTCCTGCAGAGCCACTAAGGTGCTGGAGGTTTCAGGCACACAGACGCCATGACGCAAGCAAGACGCATAAGACCCAAAACTGCCATATTCACAGAAATGATGACTGTAAAATGACTGTACTGTATTAGAGCAATGTAGTTCTTCTAATAATATCCTGCATCTGGTCATTATTTGGCTCCCCGCTCACCTTGACATCCTCATCCAGCTTCATGATTTTCTTGATTCGAGCCAGAGGCAACTCCTGCACACGGAAATCCTTCTGAAACACATCGATGGGGGGTCAAGCGGTGTGTGACGCGCGCACACACGCACACACACACACACACAAAACAGAGAAAAAAAGAGTGTGTGCTTTTGTATATGTGTGTCTTTGAGTAAATGTGATTTTTAGTGCAAATTTAAGTGTGCGGAAAGTCCTTCTTTCATTGTGTCTTTCAGTCACATGAAATAACTGCGTTAGTAAGACTGCAACTAACAATTGTTTTCATTATCGGTCCACAACCCAAAGATATTCAGTTTACTGTCATAAGCCTAAAGAAAGCAGAAATTACATTGAAGAAGCTGGAGAACCAGAGAATTAAAAAATATGTCCCTTAAACATTTGTCTAAACAATTAATCGATTATGAAAAAGAGTTGGTTCATTTTGTCAATCGACTAATCGTTGCAGCTCTCATCTTTAGTGTTTGTGTATGCGCGTGTGCGTGTGCGTGCGTGCGTGCGCGCGTGCGTGCGTGTGTCAGTCGTACCACAGTGAGGTTTCTGATCTCTTCCATGACCCGAGGCCAGAAGGACTGGAGGGTTTGCTGGGCATCGCTGCCCCCGGCTCCAAACGCATCTGCAGACATCTTCTACTCTGCTGCAGGGGAGGAGACGAGAGGAGAGAAGAGGGTCAAAGGTCAATTATTAAAGACAACACACACACACACACACAAAAAACAATGTGAGTATTCAGACAGCCAAAACAGGTTGTTCACTAAGCAGCAGAAACACAGAATACAGTGTCAGCGACAGGCCAGGCAGATCTCTCCCCCCTGTGTCAGACTGGGAACCACATAGCCCATCACAGCCTATAATTAGAATACAGTGAAATCTAAAATAGGGTCCAGGGCAACATTCTATTTCTGGTCCTGGTGGGATGTTGACATGCCTAACAGCCCACCAGCACCAGCTGCCTGCTTGTGAATGGCGCCATCACCTTCAGCACCTAGCTAGCTGTGGCTACTTTGCAAACACATGTGCAAGCTAATCGCTGCTACCGCTGCTGCTGTGGTGGGTGGGTGCTGCTGGTGACCCCACACACTGAGGACAATGCTGAAGCCAGAGAAGGGGGAGGAGTGTGTGAGTGTGTGTGCGCGCGCGCGCATGTGTGTGTGTTAAAGAGACTCTCTTGGCAACAAAGTTCGGCATTCCAATTCATGATGGATGTACACTGGACAGACACACATGTAGTTAGATTCACACACAACCACAACCTCATAAACGACAAGGTTGTAAAGTGAAACAATCCAACTGTTACACACGCGCGCACACACACACACGCACGCACCTAACAACATAAAAGGCAGTTTGTAGGGTCTGTGGGTTTGAAAGAGGATCCAGCAGGTTACTACTATGGCATGCCAGGAATCTGCTGGGGGAATATTGGCCTGCCTGTCTGAGCATGCAGTGCTTAGAGTGTCTGGAGACGAGTCACTCTCTCACTGACTCTCTGCCTCGCTCTCCCGTTCCCTACCTTTGTGGAAAGAATAGGCCCGGATATGAAAAAGTAACAAGGAGGGAGACAGAACAAGAGACGAGTGGGTGGAGCTATTCAAGAGAAACTGTGTGTATTTATCATAGACTGTCGAGAGAGAGGTGGACGGAGTGTGTGTGTGACGTCATTGGTCTGTGGACTCGCGTTCTGAAGCCTCTAGTTTGGCGTTTTGCCCGCGGCCATCTTGGTTTTGCCGCGGCTCGCGTGAGACCGGGGGTTTTCCACAGAGCCACAAGGCGCCGCCCGCCATTGGTCTGTGATCAACGAGCTGGACGATCACTGGAGAGACGACCTGTCAATCACGTCCAAAACACACGTCTTTTTTTTATCGTCAATTTGACTCTAAATGGGTGAGTTATATAAAAAAAAATCACACCCAGGTGTTGAAGTAAGGGGTGCAGGTTTGTGCAGGTCAGACCCTATACTTCTCCCCGGCGCTGTCTCCACTTCCTTGTAGAGCCAGGGGGAGGGGCCTAGGCTAAATCTAGCACTCAAACCGATGGACAGACACACATGATGTCACTTATAGAAACGCTGCGCCACTTAAAAATCTGTTGTCATGAAAGGTGAAATTAGCTATACAGACCAAAACTGTTTTTTCCAACCATGCTGTAAACATTTACGGTGTAAAGACGGGCATTTTAACATGGGGCTGAATGGGGATTGACTCGCTCTTGCAGCCAGCCTCAAGTGGCCATTTGAGGAATCATATTTTTTCCTACTCCTGCATTTGGCATCAACGCGGAAGTAGAAAGTGTATGTGTAAAGGAGGGACCAGTGCCGTGTCCAGTTCAGCAGCATTAAGCCAGCACCTAAGACCAAAGGCTTTAACAGGCGGAGGGAAGAGACCGAAGAGCGCCGCAGTCAGACTGCTGTGCAATCTAGCTATGTGGGTCAAACAGGACAGAGAGAGACATGACAGTACAAAGAGAGAGAGAGTTGGGAGGAGGGAGGGAGGGGGTCACCTCTCTCTCTTCTCTCTCTCTGGGCCAACAGGCATGAATGGCTCCAGCTCTGCTCCAGCTGACAGACACAGGCACAACAAAAGACGCCGGCATTTCAAATACTCCAGCCAGTGTCTCCACCAACTGTGCTCTCCAACAGCCCATTACTTTGCTTCCATGTCAGACCCCTTTTTTGGAAGAAGTTTTAGCAATATTTTACATCAATAAAATCACTAATTCTGCATTTTAGTCCTTTACTTGATTGAGTTTTGGCAGGAAATGTGGGTAAATCTTCTGTAGCAGCAGTGGAAGGTAGGCGGCTGTGGGGACCATCATCACTACTGCATCTCATTCTGTGTCATTCAGTTTCCAACAGAGAGGAAGTTCAATCAATAAGACAAAATGGCCGAGGGGGGGTGGAGGTGGGGCTAGATATAAATCAATCTGGACGCTTGTAGCTGTGGCGTGCCGGGCTAGTGAGTGACCTTGACAATGTCCCCCCTCCTCTGTCTGTCACTCCAGTGTGTCCAGTTGCCTTTTCAAGGTTGATTGAAATCCTGCAGTCACTCGAATAATCCCAGCATTCCGTGGGGCAGCAATGACTGATGGGGTTTGTAGTTTTTCCCCCCCTCCCTGCCAGTTCTTCCGCTCTCTCTCTCTCTCTCTCTCTCTAAGCTGAGTGACATCATGACCATTGCACATAGAGAGGCAAAGTGGAGGTCACTTCCTGCCTCACATGCGTACCAAGGTCTTAAAAAATATATGAATGGTGGTGAACCATGAACGGCAAGAGACAATACTTTGTCCACATGTACATTTTGTCCATTTAAAAGATAACTTTGCGTGTCAAGAAAGTCGCAGTTTGTCCTGAAACTGAAACGTTTAAACGTTTAATTTTGTATGAAACTGCTCAAATCGACTACATCTCTCGTGTCGCACAATATATGTCATGCCGACAACAACATGGCCTGGCGGGAGAGACGCCACTTATGTGACTGGTTGTGCGCGTAGTCTTTCTGATTTATAACTTATAGTGCCACAGTTTTACCACAAACTGCAACTTTCTTCACTTGCAAAGTATCTTTTACATTGACAAACATCATATGTGTACGCCCCGTGGCACAGTTCAGACAGGATCAAAACAAGTAATTATCTCTCTGTTCACCACCATTCATGTATTTTTAAGACGTTGATGCGCATTGGGTCTGACCGGAAGGTAAGGGACTTTGGCTCGCTATAGACGGTTTTCCCATGCTGTCACAGCCATTTTCCTACCTATGGTGGTAAAATACACAGAGCTCATTGGCTGTTTGTGTCACTTGATTGTAATCACCTGTTAATTGATTACAATCACCTGTTATTTTCATACCAAGATGGCCGTGTGGTGATGTAACGGAATACTATCAATAGCTTTCGTTGAACTACAGAAGAACATGGCAAGTGTAAACACAAGGAGGGCCATTTGTTTTTCCAGCTATGTAGCATTCTACTACCCACATCAGCAGTTGATCCAACTTTTAACAGGACATCCGTGTGTGTGTGTGTGTGTGTGCGTGTGTGTGCGTGTGTGTGTGTGTGTATGTATGTGTGTGTGTGACGTGTGTGCGTGTGTGTGTGTTCTCTCTGCCAGCTCGTGTGGCTCTCTCCAACTGGCAGCCCGATAAGGAGCAATAATTAGGCAACTCACTGAACACCATTACAGACAAGCATCAGGCTAATTAATTAGCATTAGCAACCGTGCCGCGGCCCAGGGGGAATGGAGACGGCTAGGAGAGGTAAAATAGCAAATGCTTCAATTAATGATAGAAAGACAAATAAGGGAAACACAAAGGTCCCGGCTCCTCCTCCTCCTGCTCACTAACACACACACACACACACACACACACACACACACACACACACACACACACACACACACATGAATAAAGACCGCATGAGTTGTTCCTCCTTTTTCTATTCAAAACACTCAGAGAGAGAAAGAGATATGATTAAATCCCACCCACCCCCTCTCTCTCTGTGACCCCATGACCTTCAATCTAAACACATAGCCAGACGGCTAACCACGCCGGAGGGGGGGAGGAGGGAGGGAGGAGGTAGGAGGGAGGGGGGGAGGAGGGAGGGAGGGAGGGGGGGAGGAGGGAGGGAGGAGGTAGGAGGGAGGGAGGGAGGGGGGGAGGGAGGGGGGGAGGAGGGAGGGAGGGGGGGAGGGAGGAGGGAGGGGGGGGGGTATGAGAGAGGCGGAAGGGAAGTCGGTTTTATGTGAGTGGAGAAGTGAGAAAGCGAGTGTGGGGGGGGGGGGGGACGTGTGTCTGTGTGACATGAGACATGGCTCCTCCGGCCGCTTATAGTGATCACGGTTATAGTGATCAAAAAGCTCGGTCCTGAATCATTCCTACACAGATGCTGTTTGAATAATTTGCTTAGTGGTCATCAATACTCGGCTTAAAGTGATTATTTTGGGCCATGTCGCACCGAGAAGAACAATGGGATTTTTTTTAAACTACACTATTTTTTTTTTTTTTTTTACTTACAAACTGCCAAAAATGAGTCAACGAGATACAGCAGCGATAAACGGTTCATGTCTCTGTGTAATATGGAGATCGCAGCATCCCTGTCTGTCTGTCTGTCTGTCTGTGGAGAGATGGTGGCGTCTCTGTCTACGCGAGACCGCGCTGTTTGAAACAGCTGGAGGCCTAAATTAGTGTATATGGATTTTTAAAGTCAATAACATTCAGTCAATGGTGAAGCTGTCCGTTTCATTACTTTATATGGACCGTCTTCATGTATATACAAATGTCAATTACATGGTAAATCTGCATGAGAAATAAAGAATGATTTTTTTTTAATAATGATCATCCGCTTATAGTGATCAATTTGACCCGTCCCAAAGTGATCACTATAAGAGGAGTGCACTGTATCTAATATATTGATAATAATGATATCGCCATGTTTCAATGGAAACTTGGTGTGGGAGGAGCCCGTGGGTGCAGATCATAATGTCGTCTCCAGGCTTGGTGGTGCATGATCACCTTCTATGGTCTGGGCCTAATACTAGTCAAACAAACCCTCTCAGCGCCGGGGCTCTCAGTTTGCACAAAGAAAAAGAAGACTTTGAAAGTCCTGAAAGCTAATAAACGTCAATGTGATGCTGTTGTAAAAGGTCTGGAGGTATGGCGGCTGAGGGAGAGAAAGGATGTGAACAGGGCTGGCTGTATATCGCTAGGAGGAGTCTAGGCTTACATGTGCACGTTGTGCGATTCTGGCGTCAGCACTGTGCGTCATTCTGTGACGACACTGTGCTGCACACCGGGCAGGCTCTTCTCTTCTCTGCCGTGTTGTCCAAAGATGTGACTGATGCTATATTAGGTGCATTGTGTTGTTCTGCACCGTGTACCTCTCCTCTCCTCTTCCCTGCGCTTCTGTTGTCCTTCACCACGGTCATTAAGACAGATGTCGGTGTTAAGTTTCCTACGAACTGCACTCTGTCTGTGTGTGTGTGTGTGTGTGAGAGAGAGAGTGTGTGTGAGAGAGAGAGTGTGAGAGTCTGTGTGTGTGTGTGTGTGTGTGTGTGTGTGAGTGTGTGTGTGTGTGTGAGAAAGTGTGTGAGTGTGTGTTGAGGGCGAATGTGCTGTCCGTGCGCCATGCTGTCCACTGTCTGTCCACCGTAGCACCTTGCTTCTACCTCCCCCTTCAGTGACTCTACCTCTCTCTCTTCGCGTCTCTCCTCCGCTTCTTCCCGCCCCTCCCGTCACCTGTGGGCATGTCTCTCTCTGCATCCCTCCCATCACGTCACCTGTGGGCGTGTCTCTCTCTCTCTCTCTTGGCCTCGCTCTTGCTTACTTTCACCTGATCTCCCCGCTCCAACTTCTCTTGAGAAAGTCAATGCTGTGTGCTCTGCATGCAGAAGCTGAATCAGCACTAGTGTTGCTCTGCTAGCCCAGTCCTGCATCTCTCCTCTCTCTCTCCACCCATCCCTCCCTCCCTCCTCTCTCCCCTCCTCCCTCCCTCCTCTCTCCCCTCCTCTCTCCCTCCTCTCTCTCCCCTCCTCCCTCCCTCCTCTCTCCCTCCCCAGCACGTCATAGCAAGCAGCCGCTCACAGCAGCGCCTTGCTCCAACTCCCAACATCACACTACATGAGCCCTCAGTTCCTCTTCATGAAACTGATAGGAACTTGGAGTGCGGGCAGAAGCAGGGGAGGGCCAGGAACAACAACAATAGATAAGAGTCACTAGTGCTGCTAGATGATGCATTTGCTCTTGAGGTTTCATACAACAATAAGGAAACGGTCAAAGAAAAACTAGTTGAGGAAATGCACAGAATCGGCCTTTGGTTAATGAGTAAGTGGAAATGCACTGCGGTTAATTGCTTCCTTAATGACCCGGCAGTTGGTGTGTGAAATTGAGCTCATCATTTTTCTCCGGGTGTAGTTGATGGGGGCAGTGGGCCTTTTTCACAGCAGCCGCGGTGTGTCTAAAAGGCAGGAAGTAACACAGGTGCAAGCAAAACATTAACTCCTCATAGAGAGCCGCAGGAACGAGTCCGGAAATCATCGATGCTAACAGTCCTGGTTCTTCACTGTTTTCGCCTATGGGAGTTTTGAATGGGTTTTTGGCACGATGCTTCTAATAATCTCTGGGCAATGCTGGCTTAATCAAACGCGAACCAGTGTTTAGTAATATCATCTTCACACACGAGGACCACTTTTATGAGTTTTGAAGCTTTTACGTGCCGTTAAAAGGGCGGCTAAATGGCAAACGGCTAAATGAGACTACACTGTCGAGTCGATGGGGATATATACGTCAATAACGTCACCACTTCAAAGGACGAACACGGAAATTCTCTTTCCCTCACCTGGTTGAGCCCTGTTCAGCCCGGGGTAATCAGTGCACACATCAACAACAGTCCAGGTTGAGTGCTGACGTGATGTGGAAGCCTATGCGACAGTGTGTAGTTCTGGATTAGCTTAGCTCGAGCTTTTTACTTCTAGGGCTCGCATTTACGCTACAAAACTCATGAAAGTGGTCCTCATGTGTGAAGATTATCCGACTGAACTCTGGTTCGCGTTTGATTAATCTTGCGTTTCCCAGAGACCGTATTTGAAGCATCGCGGCAAAAACCCATTCAAAGATCCCATAGACAGAAACAGTGAAGAACCAGGAAGTCCGGGACTTCCGCGTTCTGACTACAAAAATACGTCATCCCTGCGGCTCTCTATTAAATGTTTTGCTTGCACCTGTGAAGTAACACAGGTGCGAGCAAAACATGAATGGTTATTTCCAACTTCCAACCCTTTTAAGTGTTCTAGGCGTTAATGTTTTGGTGCGTCTACGACACTTGTGTCTAAGACATGCAATGGCTGCTGTGAAAAAGGCCAATGAGGCAAGGCGGATGGGGGACAACCTGAAGGCCTATTTGAGGCAGTGGAGTAATATCACACTGTCTGTCGCTATGGTGAGGAGGGAAAACTCATCTCAGACCTGCTGCTGGAGCAAGGCCTCACATTGAAGCAGGTGTGATCAGACGGGAGGCACACAGCTGAGCAAACTACACGTCCAATCCAATCCAACAAAGGGGATTTGAGGAATGAGTGTTTATAATTGGGAATAAGTGTAAATTATTGGAACGCGTTTCACAAAGAGAAACTCCGATCAATGGCTTGTTGAAATGGTCAGTGTCGTGATATGGTCTGGCTGATTTGGTTAACTTATTAATAACTTAATAATATCCAAGAGCGTGAAGCTCTTACTGGAAGCTGTGCCCCTACAATGGCTTATGATTATGGAGGTGACGTTAAGCCCTGAGTTTCAAAACGTGTGTGTGTGTTTTACAATCAGTCCTCTATGTAGCTCCTCCCTCCCTCTTCCATGGTGACTGCATAATAACAGCTCATTTGAGAGAAAGGGAGGATGAGAGAGAGGAGAGAAAACAAGAAGAGGACAGAGGGATTCACTTTTCCATCACATGACCTAAACGTGACCCTCCAGTTGGTTGCGTTCAGCCCACACATGCGTCGGTCTCCACCACTGTATAGAGAGGCAAAGTGGAACGTCACTTCCTGCTTCAGCACTGTACCAGAGATTTTCATCCGCCATTTATTTTCCCATAGACATTTTGTAAAATGCTTATAAAATAGTTTTACTTGGTCGAACCAAACGGTTCAGCTAACGCTATAATCGGGAGAGACCATAGAACATTTCACTCGGACCAAAACGTAAAAAACATCGAAATTTTTTTATTTTCTTTAAACCCATTTTTTTTTTTTTTTTTTAACGTTTTGGTCCCAGTGAAATGTTATGCGATCTCTCCTGTTTCTAAATATATCTAAACCGTTTGGTTTGAACCAGTAAAACTATTCTTATAAGCATTTTACGAAATCTGTATGGGAAAATAAATGGCGGATGAAAATCTCTGGTACAGTACTGAAGCAGGAAGTAGGCGGTCACTTTGCCTCTCTATTTCACTAGATGTTTGGATGATGGCGTACCACCAACCAATGGGATGGAGTGCTGCTACACTGCACAGACACGTCCTTACAAGAGGTCCTTTTTTTCCACTAGCTGCTGTGGAAAATGTCAATAGTGCAGAATGGGCAGTTCTTAGGAAGGTCACTAAAGGTCGAAGGCCACTAGGATTTGATCTCGCATCCTAAGCGGAAAATAACAAATGCAGAGCAAGCCTCTGTTTACACTGTTTACATTAGCGGATGCCAGAATAAAGTGTTGGACCAATGCGAAGTGCTTTAGCCTACCTTTTACTTCTGTCCTGCATTGGCTTAATATTTCTATTATTTCCTCAGAACTGTGACAGTATCATGTTGATTTACTGTACCTGAATATGACAGCAGAATAGACAGAATGAAGCAGGTAGATAACAGATGTGAGACTGAAGGAGGAACAATTTAACTGATGGCCCGCACCCAAATCATAAGGCTCTATTTATTACTAGTCAAGTCAAGTTTATTTATATTACTAGGGAACAAACGATAACCGGTTTAATGATCAACTGTGATCAAATTCCCTCACGGTAACCGTACCGTTTAAGTTTTTCAGTATTACCGTGATTATTACCGTGTTGTTACCGTGATTACAATACAGCACTTTGAAAAACAGCATTACTGTCCATCATCAACCAGAGTTTGCAACAGTCTCCAAGACGCAGGTGTGTGCAGTCTTGGTGAAACGATTGCAGTGAGTGTATTAGTACTTTTTGGGCTCTGAGTTTTCAATATAAAACTTGGCAAAATTATTTCAGTGAATGTACTTTTCGAATTTTCAGCACATTTTAACAATGCCGTGATAATACCGATTACTGTGATAATAATTTTGGTCGCTATAACCGCGATATGACATTTCCATATTGTTTCATCTCTACTATTTACAAACGGTGAATTAAAAAGAGTGTTCAACTCAATGAACTCATTGGCCTACATCAGACAGAACAAACACCAGGGGGGGGGGGGGGACATTGGCATGGTTTCAGTATGCAGGGTAAATGATCTACTGGGGCAAAACAAAAAAAACAAGAAGTGTGAAGTTCTCAGCCAGGAATTACAGATTAACCACCAGGTCCTAAACTTACATGACATTCTAACAGATGCTGGAGAAAAAGACCGTTTATGGAAGAAGAAAAAAACGTCACCATGGTTACAGTGACACGCTAGCTGTGACCTTGCATGGAAACCATCCCCTCGTCTCGGCTGGACCGAGCCAGCTGACCAAACGGCCCTGCAAACTTTGCCCTTGGTTCTGCTTCAAGCCAACTCCAGGAAGTGCTAGTCACTGATCTCCCAAGGTCATTCAACAGAGGAGAGAGAGAGAGAAAGAGAGAGAAACCAGAGAGGGAGGAGGGAGGGAGAGAGAGAGAGAGGAAGAGAGGAAAGAGAGAAGGGGGAGGGAGGGAGAGGGGGAAGAGGCAGAGGAGGACAGGTTTTTCAACTTTCGCTGCAGCGCTTAAGTGACCCCAGTGGTTTTGGCGGTGTACTTTCTAGGAAGCTTTGATAATAAAAACACATACTGTCTCAGTTTCTCCTCCTCTGTGTCCTGCTCTCATCTTCCTCTGCATGTCTCCTCCTCCTCTGTGTCCTGCTCTCATCTTCCTCTGCATGTCTCCTCCTCCTCTGTGTCCTGCTCTCATCTTCCTCTGCAGGTCTCCTCCTCCTCTGTGTCCTGCTCTCATCTTCCTCTGCAGGTCTCCTCCTCCTCTGTGTCCTGCTCTCATCTTCATGTCTCCTCCTCCTCCTCTCATCTTCCTCTGCATGTCTCCTCCTCCTTTATGTCCTGCTCTCATCTTCCTCTGCATGTCTCCTCCTCCTCCTCTCATCTTCCTCTGCATGTCTCCTCCTCTATGTCCTGCTCTCATCTTCCTCTGCATGTCTCCTCCTCTATGTCCTGCTCTCATCTTCCTCTGCATGTCTCCTCCTCTATGTCCTGCTCTCATCTTCCTCTGCATGTCTCCTCCTCCTCCTCTCATCTTCCTCTGCATGTCTCCTCCTCTGTGTCCTGCTCTCATCTTCCTCTGCATGTCTCCTCCTCTATGTCCTGCTCTCATCTTCCTCTGCATGTCTCCTCCTCTATGTCCTGCTCTCATCTTCCTCTTCATGTCTCCTCCTCTGTGTCCTGCTCTCATCTTCCTCTTCATGTCTCCTCCTCTGTGTCCTGCTCTCATCTTCCTCTGCATGTCTCCTCCTCTATGTCCTGCTCTCATCTTCCTCTGCATGTCTCCTCCTCTATGTCCTGCTCTCATCTTCCTCTTCATGTCTCCTCCTCCTCTATGTCCTGCTCTCATCTTCCTCTGCATGTCTCCTCCTCTGTGTCCTGCTCTCATCTTCCTCTGCATGTCTCCTCCTCTATGTCCTGCTCTCATCTTCCTCTTCATGTCTCCTCCTCCTCTATGTCCTGCTCTCATCTTCCTCTGCATGTCTCCTCCTCTATGTCCTGCTCTCATCTTCCTCTGCATGTCTCATCCTCTATGTCCTGCTCTCATCTTCCTCTGCATGTCTCCTCCTCCTGCTCTCATCTTCCTCTGCATGTCTCCTCCTCCTGCTCTCATCTTCCTCTGCATGTCTCCTCCTCCTGCTCTCATCTTCCTCTGCATGTCTCCTCACTGCTGGCAGAGAGACTGCGGGAGCCACGCTCACATTCCTGTGACCTTCATCCAGCGCTCGGCCCAGTCTCTGGCGACGTCAAAGTAGGCGGGGCTAAAAGCTACCTGCATATCACACACAGTGGCACACAGCCAACTCCACCCTGACTGCCCACACGCTCTTAGTGACACCACACACACACACACACACGTTATCAAAACACAGGGGCAACACGGGCACAAGAGTGCGCACGACAACGCCGTCGTGGTCACCTTCGCTATGGAGAACGATGCCAAGAAACGTGCACATGCGTCTGCGCGTTTTTCACTGACTTCCCCCCCAACTGTGCCTACGGTGCTGCATGGTTCACATATTCAAATCTCATGCAGACACAGACAGTGGCCAACCCTGGAATTTGGCAGCAAGGGCTTCAACTTAAGAGTTATTTTTAGTCCCCCCCCCTCTCTCTCGCTCGCTCTCTCTCTCTCTCGCTCGCTCTCTCCATCTCTCTCTCTCTCTCCATCACTCTCTCTCTCTTTCCCCAACGGGACTTGGTTTTGTCAAAGGCACCGATGGAAACTTTCAATTAGTCGAGTAAGGGAGGGGAGAGAACAGGAGTCGGAGGCAAGTGAGAGAAGATTCCATCAGGAGAGATGAGCTCAAGCCATCAGCCCCTCTGCTCTCTCTCTCCCTGAAGCTGACCGTCTGTCAGCGTTGGGGGGGGGGCTGCGCCGTGGCGGTCCTGAGGTCACTGCGACCAGCTGCACCTCCCACCCCTGGGGGTTACCCCCTGTCCTCCTGACACCTGGGGGTTACCCCCTGTCCTCCTGACACCTGGGGGTTACCCCCTGTCCTCCTGACACCTGGGGGTTACCCCCTGTCCTCCTGACACCAACAGCGACAACATGAGCGAGATAGTCTCTCGGTGTCCTCCGACTGCAACCGATCGCCTTTAAAACACGGACGGATGCCATCTTGGTTTGTGCTCTGCGTCACTGTCCGGTGCCCCCCGTGCGAAAACAAGGACGTCAGGGAAGAGCGCGGGATTCGGAACCGGGCACCCAGAAGCGCCTCTGTGGCCACGGGCCTGTCGGACCTCAGAGGCAGTATCTTGGTGATGACTCTGAAGTGCGTACAGTATGAGAACAGTCAGGCTGGCAGTGCAGTCGATAACAGGCCTCTGAGTGAGTGTATGTGTATGTGTATGTGTGTGTGTGTGTGTGTGTGTGTGTATGTGTGTGTGTGTGTGTCGTCATGCAATAGCCGTCCGACTGCAGAGTCCAAAGTCAAAACATAGCGAGTGACAGGCAGACAAGGCCACAGAACAAACAGAGCTATATTCTGCAAACTAGTGGTGCAACAGAAGAAGTTACATCCACAGTTACCTCGAAGAAGCAAAAAAACACTACGAACAAAAAACAACTGAACCACCATCATAGGATCGATATTGTTTTGTGCCACGGTGGATTAAATCAAACTACAAACGCCAACACCGCTGTGCTGAAGTGACACGTGAAGGACAGGACATGGATCAGAGAGGCAGCAGAACACACACACACACACCTGAAACACACACACGCCTGAAACACACACTCAGAGCTCGCAAGGTGAGGAGGACTACAGGACAAGAGAGGGGGGGGGGGCTGTAGAGGACAGACAGCATCTCATCGCTGCAGGGACACAGAGAGAGGGAGAGAGAGAGAGAGAGTGTGTGTGAACGTTTGCATGCAGAAAGACCTAAAAACCTAACCAACTCCACAGTTACTTCCTCTTTCGGCGTACGTCTGTCGGTCTGTCTGTATGTGCTGAGCGGTCAGACTTACCCTGTGTCCTTCATGCTGAACGTCTGCTGTGCTGGAGCACAACAGAGAAACAAGTCTCCTTGAGAAGCAGCAGCAGGAGGAGGAGGAGGAACAGAGGCTGACAGAAAAAGTCTCTCCGGCCGCTCCACTTCCTCCAGTCGGCCGGACAAAGGGCACTCTGCCTCCGCTGGACGCCTCGAAAAAAGCTCTCAGCCCGGACACACAGAAGAGCTAACCCCCCCCCCCCCCCCACACACACACACACACACACACTTATTTCACCCCTCCCCCTTCTCTCTCTCTCTCGCTTTACAGATCACCAGTCTCCTTCAGCCCCCCTCCCACCACCAGCAATCTCCTCCTGCCTAAACGTACACCACTCTCCTGTTTCTCTTCTGACCAAGTCCCCCCAACTAGCTGACTTTCTCTCTTTCTCACTTTATTGCTCTCTCTCTCTCTCTCTCTCTCTCTCTCTTCTCTCTCTCTCTCTCTCTCTCTCTAGCCTGTGACCCATGAGTTTGTCTTTGAGTTGACCCCTGAGCCCGGCACAGGAGAGCGAGCGAGAGGGAACAGAAGAGATCAAGAGAGCCAGCAGCACAGCAGCAGGCGACAGCACAGCGGCAGGCAGCACCACAGCGGCACTCCCGACTCCGAGACAAAAATCTCCTCCAGCCTGCTGCTTCCCCTTTAACATTCAAGAGTAATCAATCTAGCCTGCTACATGATACTCAAGCCCCGCCTCGCACCGAGGTCCCGCCTCCCCCCCCCCCCGACGCTCTCCGCCAACGAGAGGACAATGTCCTCCCGTTCCATTGGCTGCCGCGCCCGACGATCAGCTCTGACACCCCCCCCCCCCCGCTCCTCCCCCTTTCCTCCACCCAACCCCCTTTCACCGACAGCCAACTTCCTGTTCTAAGTTACCTTGAGCTGCAGGATAGGGGTCAGGGAAAAAGAAAAGAGGAAGAGAGAGTCGAGAGTGGAGAATGGAGGAAAAAGAGCAGAGAAAAGTTGTGGAAAGCACTTTGTGGAGAGAGTGTGTGGAGCGGTTGCTGCTGGGTAGCTTGCCTCTGCATGGTGTTGTCCTCTGGCTGCTCTCGCCTGTCTGTCTCACTGCTGAACGGAGAAGAAAGGCTCCACACGGGGGCTGCTGCTGCTCTCTGACAACTGCTCTCTGCTTATTTACAATGTCAAACTAAATGTCTCCCTCTGGCCCCGCCTCCCCTGCGCCGCTACAGGCTGACGGGCCGGTGATGCAGGCAGCCGACGCCGGCCCCTCACTGGCTCGCCGAGGTGTCAGACTGGATGCTGCATGTTGCAGCCACATGATTTAAAGTACAAAGGCATTAACTGGGCAGAGACGCGCCGTCTCATACGTGCGCTACCAGCATGCGTGCACGTCCCCCCGCACACACACACGCTTTGTCCTTGCTCTCTCATTCATCCTTGCTCACAGTCACAGGTAAGCAGCGGCCACAGACATCTAGACGCTAGCCTAATAGCCTCTAACCAGGCTACTTGCTATGAGCTTCACGGTACTGTTAATTATGCTAATTAGAGGGAACACAATTGGTTCTCGTTTGTCTGTGCATGGTCACTCATTACTCCTGTAGCATGTTAATTAGCTTGCTGAATTTATTCAACAATTCTATAAATAATCAGTGCAAAAATAGGTCATCAGAAAGCCCTTGCAGAAAAATCATGTCGATCAGCTGACTGCCGGGGAAGGAGGGGGGGGGGGGGGGCAGGGGGGGGGAGGGTTCCTTTAATTCTTCTCCTATTTGTGGGTAAACAAGATGGAAGAGATATGGGTGCAAGTCAGAACACAAAGACACTGTTGTCTTGACCCCATGAAACCTATGCTCACAGCAACTACATGTCACCATAAAACCACGTCAGCAATGTCACACAATGCCCTTCTTGTTAGCTCACCGCTGGTTCAATGTGGCTACTTTCTAACACGCTAACCTACACAGAGGCAGGACACTGCTGATGTGCGCCACTGACGATACTGATACTTCCACATCTGGTATACAACAACAGATTTAGATCAAGTAAAGCTTTGACGATAAAGTGAAGTGACAGAAAGTGTGTGTGTGTGTGTGTGTGTGTGTGGGGGGGGGGGGGGGGGGGTGACAAGGCAATTTGTTGAAAGAGGAGCCTTTAGCTGACAGACTGAGCAGAGGATGGCAGTATGACCTGAAGCTTATCCGGCATATTACTGCAAATCCCTATTGTAGTGAAGAAGAAGCAGCTAGAAGAGACAGAGAGAAGGAGAGCAAAGCCGCTCCATCAATGAACCAACTAGAGGGGGGAGGGGGACCGGAAGGATGGAGAAGGACAGAGAGGAGAGTTGTTACAGGATGGGAGGAGTAGAACAAGTGGAGAGAGAGATAGGGTGAGTGAGCGAGATAGAGACTCCAGAGAAACAAAGCTAAATCTTCCCTTTTCTATTTCGGTGCGGAGCAGGGGGACTAGAGCAGCTACGGTAGCCTCCCAGTTAATGATTACAAAGCAGTGCTGCTAAAAGACTAATCTACCCAGCATGGCTGCCACGCCAGAGCACTTCTCTCTCTCGGCGCAGTTTGGCTACCCACAATGCCTCCATGATGACACCTGGCAAGGTCACAGTGCAAAAGAGACATTCCCATGACACACAGTGCCCGTAGCAGGAACATGTTTGCTCTCAGTGAGGCTGTTTAGAGATAAACACGCACCAGCCAGACTAGTGGTTTCACAAACACACAGCTAAGTGCTCCCTTGTGGCCGCCCGGCCAAGCCATGCGTTCATACACGTAAACATGCAAAATCGCATGCACACCTGCATACCAACTTCTATAACGACAGCACTCACACAGGTTCAGTTCCCTATTCACCTTATTCTTTGCCCATACAAGGACGCTTCTGCATGACGTCATTTCGTAATCGTCTTTCCGGTTTTAAACACGGAAGTAGAGTACGCCTACAGTACAGCCATTAGACTTGCCAAAAAGCTTTCAAGTTTTCAAGCTAAAAAACTGTTTTAAAGTTTTAATATTTGTCGGGTGAGAACGTAACATATGTGACCAGTTTATCAGAATAACGCCTATTGGAAATCTTTAACGAGCAGCGAGGACCGGGAGTGCTGACTGTGCTGACACCCGGTCGGACTAGCTATCTGACAAACCCTACTGTAGTTAGGCTACTGGCAGTGAGAAAACACTGTCGATGTGCTTTTGTAACTAACGTTAAATGCCGACCGGGTACAGCCATCGGCTCCTCGCAGCAGTAACGTTATGAACATGTTACTGAAGTTGGCCACAGTCTAGCTTAATTCTGAATGTTGCCAAACTTCATTCATACTGACGTTTTATTTTGAAAATGGCCGCCAACTAGCGCTGAACCGGAAGAACAAATACGTTGCGTCGAACGCGGAAGAAAGAAAAAGTGGGCGTGGTGAATAATATGACGGGTCTATATATCAAAGTGACTGATAGTCAGTGTGGTGAGAAACATACATACATTTAGTTTCTTAAATATGACATACTAGACTCCCTGCTGCGCGGGCTCACTAGCTTGGCTGCTACGCGGCCTCACCCGCCCTGCAGCTCGCCCACTATGCGTCAAATATGCATCGCCAGCTCTGTGACATCACTGATGACATAATCACAGATGACATCATCACTGATGACATCCCTGAACGGAAGGATGACATCACTGATGACATCATTAAGTATTTAGGGCAATCCCCTAATTTAAAAATCCAGCTCTGTCAGGTCACCCGCACGGGTGGTCTTTACACCCCCTGAAACTTTCAGCCCGATCGCATGTAAAACAGCATAGCTGTGGCCGGCACAACAATTTAAACAAACATTGCCAAATTTATATATAGATATAGATAGATAGATAGATAGATAGATAGATAGATAGATAGATAGATAGATAGAGCTTATGATACTGCTTCTAGACCAATTATTTTGAGGGACCTTACACAGGCTCTTTAAAATTAATGGAAAGCTGGACCAGAAGAACTGTGTGAACTGGGAATTAATATTCGTCCACTGTTGCCGCTATGTTCTCAATATCAATTAGCTAAACTAATCCAAATTTGAAATAAAAAAAGTGAGGTAACTATAGAGGGCACATTTGATTACATGATTTTGTTCGGTTTTGTGGGTTTAGCCGAGATTTAAGATACTGTATTTATTCTATTCGTTATTTAAGCATTACTATATAACGTTAGTATGGGGCAATGAGAAACTGTGTTTAAGACAGTCATCCATCTGACTTGAGCAATTGGGAACAAAGACAGTATTGATTGTGGAAAATTGTATAATAACGTTATATATTTGTTGGTTACCCTATTAATTACTAAAAATCCATCGGTGTAAAAGTGTTTCAATAAACTGACTGATCATGTTATTATTAGCCAACATCAAACAGGCCAGGGTCTGGCAACGTTACAAAATTTTGAGTGGTGCTACACTGTATCAAGCACCAGTCGGCTACACACCAAAAGTCATTCGGGATCAAAGGACGAATTCAGGTCGCTATTGTGTTGCTAACAAAAATACGAACTAATTGTATCAGATTACATTTGTAAATGCCCCTTAATGTTTAGGACTCATCGGCGAACGTTACGTTAGACCGATAACACTAACAACGTTGACAAACACACACGTCTGCTCACTAGCTAACGTTAACGCTAGCATGTTTCTCCGTGAAACGGTGGCAGGGAAGTTAAATGTTAGCTTGTCCGAGATACACAGGTATTGTGAGCCTCCGCGGCATGTGTAGTATTACGTGGAATCACCAACTGTCATCTAGCTAATGAAACTTTGTAACGCTTTACAAAGCTGGGAAGAGGCAGTCTAACCAATAAAGACAACGTTTGGATCTGTCCTTCAGACCAATCAAACCTCGGACGAGATTCCACCAATCAAGGTTTTTAGAGCCAAGTTCGTTCTGCAACTGACGCCATTCGGGATCAAATAGAAATGGCCAATCAATTTGCCGATTATAAAGACAGGAGCCAACATGGCGGACACAGTATGGCAGTTTCTTGACCGCCTGTGATCCCTTGAGCGGGCCACCAATAAGCGCCTCAGAGAGCGGGGAGGGAAATGGCGCCGACGTTCATCTTCCAAAACAATCGTCCATTGGTCAAGAAGAGCAAATGAAAAGAAGCGAAGTAATTGCCCCTACTTCCACCGAACACTGAATGCTTTCTCGTTAAACGTTTTACCCACAAATGTATTTTAATTACTTACTCACTTTGGTTTACGGGTTCGAAGTGAAGTCCGGCTCAGCAGCCCCTATTATTTATTTTATTTAGCTAGCAACGGGAAACAAGATGGCTCCAACTCGAACCGGAAAGAGTTCCACGCACATACGCGCTGACGTCAGCATTTACGTTTGCTAAGGACGTCAGTATATATATTTTTCTTCAAAACTATACAAGGAAGGTCAATATTCTTCCTCCAATACATTAATTTTAAGTCTCACTTGCCAGACTATCTCCCTGCGCCGGGAGAGATAGGTTTTACCTAACAGGCCCGATTGTAAATAGCTTTACAGAGCAACAAACTAGATTAAAAAAAGGGCAATGACACCCATTTTAAAATCAGGTCATGGTGTGTGACACCCAAATGTGTTACACTTAAATTCTGTTACAAGATATCGCTGCTGCTACTAATAATAATAATTCAAAGACATGATAGATGCAGTTGACAAATGTTTTAATGTTTGCATCAAATTCCAACACTTCTCCACAAGATGGACAACATTTTTCCACAAACATCTAGGGCAGCTCCCAACCTTTTTCAACTCGTGGCTCACTTGAAAATCTCAAAAACGTTCGTGGCCCATGTCATCAAGAGCATGGAGACCAAAAATAATGGGTCTCAGAGCACTTTTTATTTATTTTTACGGTAAAGGGAGCTGTTCATCAGCACCACACAAAAAAACTAAAACTGATGGGCTGTCTGCAATGGGCTAATTAAGAAATAATTGATTACAAATGAAATATCTGTATAACAACAACCAATAATGTTTTGCAAATGATTTGGTGGCCCACTTGCAATATCTTCACGGCTCACGGGCTGGGAATGGCTGATCTACAGTAAATGAAAACAAGACAATACATTGAAATAAAAGGGAATTAAACATCAAACCCTATTTTCAAACCAAAATACTTCACCACAAGTACAATTATTTCTTTGTTTACAGGACTTTAACTGGAAGATGAAAATTATTTCCTAGCCACAAGTTCCAGGAGGGTGGAGGTGATTTTGTCCAGGCTGCTGGCTTGCGGAGGGCCCATCCTGGGGGGGCGCATCCTGTATCCTTGCTCCCTGTGGAAGGGAGGTGCAGAAGGCGGGGGGACAAAAAACTCAGCAGGGGGTGGGTAGTCTTGAGGGTGCATGGGTTCCTGGAACCTTTCGGGGTACATTTCTGTCTCTTCTGGACGGGCAGCATGTGGCGGCTGAAACATCCGAGGCCGCCCGAAGACCTCTAAAAGACAGGATACATGTAACATGAAAACAATTAGTGAGGGGAAGGATTTACCAAGAAAAATAACTATACACACTTGAGAGTGTACTGTACAGTATACGGTGTGTGTGTCGAGGGAGCAGAGAATGTAACTCATAAAACACAAGACTGATTTCGACTGTATTCGCTGTGTGCACCTTGCCCCGCAGAATTACTGCACACAAACTTGGAGGATTTAGTTAACTTTACAGGTGCAATGCATTTCCTCACATCTGATCAAAAACCGAACTCGTTACCTGTGAATATTTAGAGATGGAATAGGAATATACAGGGAAGAATGAGTTGAAGAACAGCAGATACTGAGCAATAGGGCAGCTGACTTAATATGCTGCATGTGGAAAATTACTTGTCATTTGTGTTTGATGTGGATCTACTATGTGCAACTGAAATATTCATCAGGAGCCGAGTGCACCAGCTGGGCGTAAAAAAGTCGGTCTTAACTGTTACGCCGGTCTTAGCTACGCCCGACTTTGTGATTTGAATTTACACCGAGCGCACCAAGCCTGACTTACCACGGTCGTAGCTGCGCCCGGTCTTTAGGCTGCGGACGTGCGCGTCCATGTGAATACGTACTTGTTGCCAAGCAACACACTTCTCTCAGATGAGCTCGAGACAGCTGACAGACAGCTCCAACTCAGCTCAAACTTATAGTTGTATTCAAAGCATAGAAACGTTCTCACAGCTAAATTTAACAGCGCCAACACAAACAAACAGAAACAAGATGCATGGAATTTGATCACAAGTGCAATGATGAATGCGATGGCAGACTGCGGGGAGTTGGCTTAGTCAGGAAGGAAGAAATGGAAACTTCTTCCGACGCATCAGCTTTTAAAAACCCGCCGACAAGCGGAGGTCCGGCGCCCAAAACGTCCATTTACAGCACACATAAATCAATATTTTTGGAGAAGATTCCCCTGCATCACAGGACTGAACGGCATTGACAGCACAGAGCTGTCAGTCCCGACAGCGCAGATCAAGATGAGACAGCTGTTAGTATGGGTACGCCTTGGGTGTAACTTTTACGCCTGCTCCATACCAGACGTAAAAGTTACACCCAGGCGCAACACGTATAGCCTAGGTACACCCAGCCCCCACGTGATCTGCTCTCAGAGTTCCCAGTCACTAGCGACTGAGAACAGGTCTGAGAGCAGGTCACGTGGAGGCTGGGTTCACCCAGGCTACAACACATACAGGGCTTAAGACTACATGGTGCACTAGTCATAAAATTAAGTTAGTCATAACTGAGTTCTACATCGGACGTAACGTTACACCTAGGCATACGCCCAGCTGCTGCACTTGGCTCCAGGCTGTTTACCTTCATAACGGCTTCTGCTTGTGTTTCTGGATTCAGGAGAGGAAGGTTGGCAGTATTCCTGGTATTGCTCTTCAGGTAACTGCTCTTGCTGCTCCTCCCAGCCTCTCCCACGCGGAGCTTCCTGAGGGTAGCGCTCCTCTGATCGCGTGGGCTGGTTCTCAAAAGGCCTTCCATCTGGCCCTTCACGGAGGCCTCTCCCTCGGGGAGCTTCCTGGGGGTAGCGCTCCTCTGATTGCCCGGGCTGGTTCTCAAAAGGCCTCCCTTCTGGTCCTTCACGGAGGCCTCTCCCACGCGGAGCTTCCTGAGGGTAGCGCTCCTCTGATCGCCTGGGCTGGTTCTCAAAAGGCCTCCCTTCTGGTCCTTCATGGATGCCTCTCCCTCGGGGAGCTTCCTGAGGGTAGCGTTCCTCTGATCGCCTGGGCTGGTTCTCAAAAGGCCTCCCTTCTGGTCCTTCTCTGAGGGCTCTCTCATACTGGCTCCGTGTAGACTCCTGTTCGTCCTGGCTCAAATGGTTGTAATCTTTGGAGATGACTGCTCGCCCTTGGCTATTGTGCTACAATAACAAGGAATAGACAAGCGCTTTCAATTTGCTTCTACTTCTTTGAGGAAGTGCGTAAAACTGAAACACATGACTGATAATAGACGCTATGCATATCCACTAAGAGGCCACTAGCAGCCCTGTGCAGGGTAAAACATACCACAGTCTTCTCAGATTTTTTTTCTTGGAATTCTTTAAGAAGGTGGCAAAGTTTGTCCTTGAGGAAGTCGGCCTCTTCCACGTTCTCAATTTCAATGTTGTTCTAGGAGAAGACATCAAATAGAACAGATTGAAAACAGAAAAGAGATTAATAAGATTTGTCCCCCCTTTTAAAAAGATCATTATCCAACAGCAATCATTTAATGCACACCTCCCTGTCGTGTATGTTGCAAAATAATATTTATTCATGTTCTTACCAACAAATCAAAGACCTTCCCTGTATCACCAGTCTTCTCTGCCAAAGACTCGGAGCTTCCTCTTGGGTAGGTTTCAGCATGATATGGGCTCTAAACAAGAATAAGTTTGACATCACAACAAATGAGCCCATCATTTAAATTAGTTACAAAATATCACATTGCCAAAACATTGGCCAGTTGCTTAGTTATCAGAATTAAGAGCATGTTGAGATTGAGAAGAGGGGGATGACATACGTCAAAAGGGTCAGGTCTCTGTGGTCGGGTCGGGTCGGGTCTCTGTGGTCCATGGACTTCTGGTCTTGTTGGTCTCATTGGTCTTGTTGGTCCAGGGACTTCTGGTCCTGTTGGTCTCGTTGGGTTCCTATATGGATCAGCGAGCCTTAAAGTAGAAATCAAGCACATCACAGAGAAATAATGTATAAAGGTGTAAAGATAAAGCATTTAGTAACACACTGTAAAAAGTCTAATATCAAAGATATTAACTAACCATTTGTCGTCTCTATATATACTTTAAGACTTGTCGTCTTAAAGTAAATTTAAGCAATAAGCCCCAGGATGCCGTGGTTTACAGTGATTTTAGAATGGCTGAGAGGTGTTCTAAGGCACTCCGTTGAACAGGCTTAACTGCAGGGACAGCCTCATTATTGCCGAGATATCAACAAGCCAGGGCTTTTCCTGGCTCAAAATGAGGCAGAGGTGGTATAGAGAGCCCGACCAACATATTTTTGAGATCGATTTTAGTGGAGGGGGATTCACAGATTACCGATAGGCGGCCGATATGGTATTTGTTTAGCTGGAATAAAAATAGACCTTTTCTATGTGGATTGTACTATGGAAAGGTACTCAGAAGGCTGCTTTCTTAAGCAAATAATGTTATTTAACAATATAAACAATATTTAACATTAAATTGGCAACACATCGGTGTAAATGCCGCAATTACAAATGAGAGAAATCCACAGAGTGCAATGTTTGTTAGAAAATAGTGTTTTCCATGAAGACATGATGCTCTGTGCAGGAAAAACCCTGCAGGCTAATGTTTTGAGCCTGACAGACGTTCTTACAGCCAGCAGGCAGCGGGCTTTAGCCAGAGACAATTCAAAAGTCTCTGGCTTAGCTAACGTAGCTAGCTAACATGGCGCAGTGATACTGCGATGTGTTGAGTATTTTACAATGGCTTTGAACACGGCTCAGCCAATCGCAATCAAGGACCGGAACTATCCGTTTTATAAGAACACTTACACCCCCTTTGCCCTTTCCACCTCCTCTTTAGTTGCATCAGAGAAGCGACTCTTCTTTTTTCTTTTTCCATTGTCCTCGTTACTTGCAGCCCCTTCCAGGAAGCGTCTGAATGGCTCTGGGATCTCAGACGCCGATCTTTTATTAACTTCCAGTGGTCTCTGGGAGGGAGGGGGGGCGGTTCTGCTAGGGCCGGGGTGGTCCTCTGCATTCCCTTGTTGTGGTGCTCCTCTTTCCTGGCGTAAGGCTCTGACCATTTCAAATAAATTATCTTCGTCATACGGCTGGACATTCTCCAAAGGTTCAGGAAACCTCCTCCTCTTGGCCTCTGGGTCAGCAGATCCCTGCCTGCCCGCTCCATTCTTGTTTCCATGTCTGCCTGACTCCCTGTCCAGGGACCACTGGTGATGTTGGTCTTCAGGGTAGGCTGGCCACAGGGGTTCTTCCTCAGGGAATGCTCTGTGTTGACTCTCCTCTTCAGGATAGCCGCCTCTTTTCCTGGTGCGTTCATCGTGATCACCACCATGGGAATAATCAGTGATTACCCGAGGACCTTCACCTGGATAGGTTGGCTCTGAATCTTCCGGTGGGTAAGAGTAACAGATACTCTCGGCTTCTGGATAGGCTGCATCACGAGGGTCATGGCCTGGATAGGCCTGCCGACGAGGCTCAGCGGCCTCAGCAGAGCGAACTCGCCCACGCCGAACTTCCTCAGAGTAGAACTGCTTGAGGGGATCACTTTCTGGGTGGGGCCTCCTTTGAGGAGGGCCCTCCTCAGGGTAAGGGTCTCCATGGTACGCTTCTCTATGGGGCATCTCATCCCTAGGATCACACCTGGGAAACCCCTGCGGCTCACTTCCACCTCTTCTGTACATCTCTTCTGCATAGCCCTGTTGATACTCGCTATCATAATCGGCTTCAATTAATTTTTTCCTGTATGCATCGCTTTCCATGTAATCCAGTCTTCTCATCTCGTCTTCCCTAAAGTTGTAGCTGTGAGGCTCGTCCCTCATGTAGGGGTCATTTGGATGGAAGGGGGCGGTGTTTGGATCATGGTAATCCATTGGTGCTGGTGCGTGACTCTGGGGGACATTGTGGTCCATTTTTTGCCTTTGCTTTGGTAAAACTAGAGGGAAAGAGTAAATGACGAATTTTAGTCGCAGTATATACTCATTTGTATAGCTTCTTTAAGCCCCTCTCCACTTGTAGTGGCCCACACCAATTTACAATCTGCAGAACTTATCATATCCATATTTTTTTAAAGAAAAAAAATCTTCTCATTTATAGTTGTGGTCATTTCATAATTTTCAAGAAAATATCAATATATCCAACTAGATTTGTTTTTTTGCTAGAACACTATCAATGGCCTTCAATCAAGTTGCGCACTGTAATTTACAACATATTTATGTTTTATGATTTCTACATTGCATGTGTTGAGGACTAATCTAATGTTTCCCAAACTTTTTCTGCCATAACTCACCTTTACCATGTACATTTTGATCATATTCAAAGCCTGACACTTCCAGGCCTACTCGACTATTTCTGTGAAATAGGCTGAGCAATTACTTGGCTTGATTTTTCCTTGGAATGTCTTAGGTAAAAGAAACTGTAAATACTGTAGTATATGATCTCACAAACTTTCCTGTTGATATATAGAATCCAAAGTAAAAGAATGGGACCTACCTCTTGAGATGTTTGATTTGCCCACATTCCAGTTCTTCTTCATTGGCTAAAAGACACACGAAAGTTAACATTAACAATTTGTACATACCACAAACAACTTCTGTTACTCTCTAAATTGATTTGATTGTTCAGTGATCAAATGTAGCTATTATACATTTACATGTGACCGACTAACTACTGTATGTCAGTATGTGTGTGACCCACCTTTGGACGTCCTGATCCATCCTGTCTCTGCAACACCTCTGCTTTTGCCCTCACGATCTTTCCGGGCTGGGTTTTTGGGTCTCCATGCACCCAAGTCACCAAGTCTGGCCGTTTCAACTCCTACATTAAAATCAAAGTAAAGCATTAAGTTGAGAGCACAACAGAAATTCAAAGGCTCCCACTCAGGGAGCTTTAGCTCAGGAGGTAGAGCGGGTCGGCCAATGACGCAAGGGTTGGCGGTTCGATCCCCGCTCCCTCCCAGCTGCTGTCGCTGTGTCCTTGGGCAAGACACTTAACCCTCCTTGCTCCCGATGGTGTGTAGGCACCCTGCGTGGCAGCCTGCCGCCATCGGTGTATGAATGGGTGAATGTAGACTATCTACTGATTGTAAAGCGCTTTGGATAAAAGCGCTATATAAATGCAGGCCATTTACTATTTACTAGCAAATATCAGTTTGTTCTGAAAATGCACACGCCTTACTATGTATTTCTGCCGGTGTTTACGTCCAATGAGATGATTGACCATATTGGGTAGGTTTCCAGGCAGGTCACATAGTTTACATAGGTATTTGGGGCCTGGCTGAATGTCATTGGCGGGATCTGTTTCAGGCACTTCTTCCAAATAGTTCAGACCTAGGAAATAAGAGAAGCAAAAATGTTAAAATGAGATTTTAAAAAATGTGGAATAAAACAAAACTATTTCAAGGTGATTATCAAGTTGTTCACCAATGATGGGCTCATCAAGCTTCAGGTATTGTAGGTATTGCAAAATGTCCTCGAAATCTGGTACAGTGTGCTTTCTGAAGGCCACGCCTGAGAAACCCAAACAATAGTTAGAAAAATATTAACATTACAACAGTGACAGTTCAGGTCATAAAGACTTATAAGTGCAGTGCTGACATTTTGTAGATAGACACATTTGTGTGTAGTTTAGCTTATATCTTTTTTTACCTTTATTTTACCAGGTAGTCACTTGAGATCAGTGAGCTCAAGTGACTATATGCAAATATCTTTTGTATGATTCACTCACGGTGTCGATTAGAATCAAACCATTTAAATCAAACCATTTGAAAAGAACATCTCAATTTCAGGCTCTTGCAATATAATAAAGGTAGATCTTTATTTTGTTGTAACATTTTTAAACAGACCGTTGCAGTCAACTAAGAGCTCATACCTTTATGAGTCATCAAATCATGTAAGCTTGACCCCTCAACACTGGCTGCCCCTAAGCCAGTAACATCCAAGCTACAGTACATGTGCTAAAAATATATGGCTCTTGTTTGGACTATACTGGAAGAAAGTCACATCAACAGTACCCGGGCGGCCGATATGAGTATTTGACTTGTCATTAACTCCTATTGAGGGTATCCATTAAAAAAAGTTCTACTCAGACGGTGACCGGACACAGCTGTAGGCACCCATATTTTAATCCAAGTTAAAAAGCAAAAAGTGGACAGCCTCTTGTTAGCAAATAAAACTGCAGACAGGTTGCACTCCTCTGTAATTAATATTCATCCACTGTGCTGAAAGCCTTCATGTCTGTCTGTAACCACACCCCCTGTTGACCTCCCACAACCCACCAACAAGCCACAGGTGTGCTCACAGGTGTGCTCAATCTGTCATTGAGCCTGATGAGCTCATAAATAGGAGTCGCAGCCATTGTTCGTTTTGCTCCAACATCAACCAGGACTGGTTCTTCCCTTTTCTGCTTGTCAGGTGCATCTTGAAACCCACCACTTGAGAAGTTGAAGGGAAATCCATCTCCCAATAAACCTGCTCTTTTTGTGGAAACGCTGCCTCACCCTCATGCCATGTCCCTAGGCTCCAGCCCTCTCAGCTAAAACATGGTCCTTCGAGCCGGAACTAGTGACATTCAAACCGAGGGATGAGTGAGAAAAGTCTTAGCCAAGCCTAAGCCTACACCTATGGACCTGATCATGATAATGTGCCTGGCTTTAAAAGCCTACACCGGCAGCCTGAAGCTGCTTCACAGTCTGACAAAGGCGTCAGACATCATTAGGCCACAGGAGAGGAAGACGAAGCGGGAGAGACGAGCCCCTGCCTACTTAAAGGACTATGTGATGGATTCAACAGAGTGGCAGCATGGTGGCAGACAGTGGCCTACTCACTCCCGGACAGGGCAAGACGAGTTCCAGACATAGCTGCTCCTCCTCTATGCGGAGCAGAGGCTCAAATCGATCCCTAAAAGAGATCTTGGACCCTGTCAAAGCAGCGAAGGTGGAGGGGAAACTCAAGAGCATGGATGAGCGTGGATGAGCTCTATAAACAGGAGCGGGAGGAAGAACATGCAGAGGCTTATTGGAGGACCAGGTTTGTGAGGCTACCCGGACCAGACAGGCTTTAACAACCCACCTGTCAAGAGCTATGAAGCTTAGGCAAGTGGAGAGGGAATATGAGAAAGAAAAAATAATATCTTCTTAGCTGCAGGAAGAGAAAAGGGGACATAATGCCAATGGCTCCCAACACTATTGGCTCCCTCAGCTGCCCAGCTTCACAGAGACTCCGCTGCCCAGTGTGCCTGAATCCCAGTCAGCCGATGTCCAACCAGACCTCCAGCATGCCACACTCCTGGCAGGGCCATTCTTTGCCGCCGGGCTCCTGCCTGATCCCGTCAGCATCCAGGCCATCCTCCGGAGCTGCTCCACCTGTCCGATACCTCCGCCTGACCCTGTGACTCCAAATATGCTCCTCATGGGGGTGGCGGGTATTGATCATGGACCCCTCAACTCCCCCGTTCTCTCTGGCCCATCAGAAGGGTGATCCAATCACACCCTGGATCAGATGGTCTGGTCAGAACCGCAGAGGTACAGGTCCAAAATCCACACTTACCTCAGACCAGTTGCGCGTCTAGTTCCGTTGCCTGAGCTCAAAGATGACAACACATATTAATGGACATGAATCTGGATTAAAAACTGCTCAGAGTTTTGGGGGCGGCAATGTTGAAAGTCTGTTTGTCTGTGACCACACCCCCTGTTGAGCTCCCGCAGGTGTCCCACAGGTGTGCTCAATCCATCACTGAGCATGAGCTCATAAACGGGGAGTTGAAGCCATTGTTTGCTTTGCTCCAACATCAAGCAGACTGCTCTTCCCTTTTGTGCTGCTCAAGTGCGTCTTGAAAGCCACCACTTAAGAAGTTAAAGGGAAATGCATGTAGCAATAAAGCTGCTCTTCTTGTGAAACCCCGTCTCGCTCTCCCTCATTCAGACCTCATGCCGTGTCCCTAGGCTCCAGCCCGCTCAGCTAAAACACATCCTGAGTAACAGTTGACATGAAAGAGACAATGGGATTTGAAACAACTTGACAGCTGTGGATCTTTGTGGTTCTTCAGCTTTCTGTTGTCCTGCATTGGTTTCACATTAGTTGAGGTATGGACTGTCTGTCCACATATATCCATGAACGCTTCCACCGTTTCACAATTTTCCCCGTCCTCTCGTTAGATACGTTACACATATGGATCACAAACAGTAGAGCCCATTCTTTATGATTTTGTTTTCAGTGCAACCAAGACTCTTACTTTACAAACTGTGGTTAAATAACCACAGCGTATGTCTTTGCACTGTAATGTGTAATGCAGAGTTCAGAAGGAAGGGTAATGAACCAGTCAATTGAAAGACAAACATACTGGTTCAACATCCAAAACCTAGTCTCAAACAAACGTGACTAATTGGCTCTGAGGGGCTTGGTGATTTCAGCTCTCTATCCTAAAACCCCACCTTCCCAGAGGTGCAACTAAAACCTCAACGCACGCAAATAATGTGAGTGTTATTCGACGATTGAGTCTTGTATCCTTGGCTGACCAAGACCCCCTGTAAAGTGAGTGTGCAGGGGTTCTTTAAGTGCGACCCTCGCGAACAGTGGCCCGCGATGAGTTAGGTGACATGATGGTATTTGGTCTGATTCGAAGTTTTAAAGCCAGAGTGAAACTAGACCCCCATAATGGCAACCATGTCATCATAAGCTTGTTAGGAAGGGGGCTAAATGATACTCCAAAGTTAGGCAACATCTTGGCGAGGGAAAAACATTTTCAAATGACTCCTCTTTTTCACAGCCTAATTTTGGCATGCATGTGTGTTGTTAAAACATGTAAAAATGGAGAAACTATTTTTTTTTTCTCCACCAGAAAACACAACACACATTTCTCACAATTGATGTGACTTTTAGTCGAGAGGCTATTAAAGAACATTTGTTTTTGGAATTATTTTGTGTTCTGCTTTTTCTTGGGCTTTCTTAGGGATCCAATGTTGGGTCCCTAAATTGGCCCTCGGTCACCAAAACCTTGAGAAGCCCTGGCCTAGAGGTATATATGTGAAAGGAAACTGTTGATCTTTGTATTGGAGCTTGGAGGCAGTATTGTGCAGCGATTGCTATACTTGCAGCTGCATTGAAAATGACTGAACTCTTCACAAAGTGGAGGAATTGAGGACTGCAAATGAGTGACCATACATCTCTTTGTGTATGGTCTCCACTGGTTCAGCTTTGAACACTACGGACCTCAAATTCTGCTCCACTCGCCTCCACTCACTCTGCTCCAAACGCCTGCATCGACAGGGCAGTGCAGGAACCAATATGAGCCGCAATCTTCTGGATTTCACAATTCTTTGATGATGTTGGGAAAACATCTTCATATATATATATATATATGATGGCAGGAACTTTTCAGCTACATTGGTTTCCAAATTTGCTATACCCACCGTAGACTTCTTGATGGCGAAACTGCTAAATGCCGATGCCACTTACATTTCCAAAGGGTAGAGATAGTAGCAGATTTTTTTCCCAAGTCACTGGTACAGCTTAATTGTACCTGAACAAAGTCTGAAAATCTGTTGACATTCTTTAAGTATGGGAAGTCATGATTGTTTTCTTCAGTTGAAACAAGTGGAAGCTCACTTGCCTTTCTTTGAATGCACACCACAATTCTTCCCATTAAACCAATTGTGTGCAATTGTCCAGCAGAGATCCAGAATGTAATTTTCACTCAATACATTTATATTTAACATATTAGAATATATTTTCCAACAATGCTGTCCCAAAAAAAGAAAGGTAAATAGTGACATTTACCTTTGATGTGTAAACGTACTGTAATAACCTATCTGAAGAGATAGGACACCCCCTTTAAGCCAGAAGTGGACCAAGATGGATAATATTATCCATCAAAAAACAACAATAGATTATAGTGACCTTTGTTGCCTTCATGTGTAGACTTAATAAGCTGTCAGAAGAGACAGCAAACTTACTATACAGGATACCGGGAATACCAGGAAGGGCCCAAGCTGACGAAGGTGAAAACTACTTACCCTGATCAATCAAGTAATCCTCTTTCTGCCAGGAATAAAAGGAGAGCAATAAAAATAACGTCAATCAGTGCTGGATAAACACGCCACAGTGCAGACTAGTGGCGAAGTTCACCTCTGCTACAAATAGAGAAAGGGTTATATCATGGAAACACACAATCCATTTACACATAAAGGTTCACCAAAACCACAGCTCATTTGAGGTGTAGTAAAGATCAAGAGTTAACGTATTTTTACCTTTCTAAAGGCAATTTCAGACCAAAGGCGAAACGGGGGCGTTTACGTCTACGAAAATGCATATTCGTAGACGAATTTTCGTGTTCAAACCCTTCACACCAAGAGCAACACGAATAACCGGGCTCCATGCATTCGAACAAAGATTAAAAATCCGCAATGTGAACTTGTGACAGGCAGCAGTGGCAAAGAAGCAGTGGAACTGGAGAGGAGCAGGTAGCCGTATCGCTCTGGCCAGGGGCCCCGGGAACCCACTCGCTTCCGCCTTGCAAAGCCGACTGTGATGCGCCGCTCCCCGGGGAGAGGGGCCGGTGAGGTCGGTGGAGAGGACCTCCTTAGGCTCTCTCCTCCTGCCCACCTGGACAGCTCTTTGGAGAGCTCTGGTTTGTCATTTGAGTGAGATAATGGAGCGAATATAGCGTTTTATAACTGAAGAGTGAAGCACTTGGTGTAATTTCATAATGGAGACATTATTGATTTCTCTCTGATCACGTTTGTAGGTGCGACTTGCGTCCTAGATCCAATACACAGTCAATTACCAGACTGTAGCCGCAAATCTGTAGAAATCGAAACAGCCGCGGAAAAAATACATGTGCACCGCGAATAAATTGAAGTTTCTGATTTGGTGTGGACAGGCGCAGAGATAAATGGCTTCAGGTTTTTTAATTGTTGTGCAATTTATTCACACAATTTATTCGCGTTTGGTCTGAAGAGACTTTCACCCCCCCTTATTTTCTCCCCAATTGTACTTGGCAAATTTTCTCCTCTGCTGCCCCGGTCGCTGCTCCACCCTCTGCCGATCGGGGGAGAGCCGTAGACTAGCACCATGCTTCCTCCAACACATGCGCAGTTGCCAGCCGCTTCTTTTCACCTGACAGTGGGGAGCTTCACCGGCAGGACATGGCACGTGGGAGGATCACGCTATTCCAACCAGTTCCCTTCCGCTCCGAACAGGTGCCCCGACCAACCAGAGGTGGCGCTAGTGCAGCGACCAGGACACATACCCTTAATCCGGCTTCCCACCCGCAGCCACAGCCAATCATGCCTGTATGGACTCCCGACCAAGCCGGAGGTAACACGGGGTGCGAACCTGCCACGGTCTGAAGAGACCTTAAGTCAACTAACGCATTTGAATGCTCACCATTCTTTGTTAGTGTCAAGAGTTTTAAACTAGATTTTTTATATACTGGATAGGGAGGATCTCTTTGAAATGTAACAGCTCATCATGAGCTGCAGTGACAATGCAAGAATGATGTGTCTAAGAAACATCCTGGAAGAAGGTTTCATTAACTGTTAATGAGCTAATTAAATTTTTAATATGTGTATCTATATGTAAGAAAGAAATCTAAGATGCCCAAAGAAATGGGCAAACGGGTCCAGCACTCAATAAATGGAGAACCTTTGGAAAGAAGCATTTCACTTCACAGTGACATCCTCCAACTGAAACACGGGACTGAAAGTTAGAGGGCATCTCATGAAATACTGTTCCATATCGCTATACACCAATTACCACAAGTGAAATGTTCTTGCTTAATCAGAATGACAAAGATGACTTGGCTTGACCACCTGCCTCCACTGGTTCTATTATCATTGTTGGTAAGAGTCCCGATATTAGACTGATGTGGACCAAGAGAAATGAGAGTTCAGCCATGAGGTGATGCTCTCCAGAAGACATGGCACTGAAGACTGGAGAAGAAATATTTTGAAGGTGCAAAGCAGTATTTCTTGCAGCTGTAGCCCCATAGCAAATGTGAGTAGTTCCTGTGTTACATTTCCTCTGTAAACGCAAAGTTGATCACATAACGTTCCACATACAATGAAGGGCTGCAACGTGCAGGAAAAGGAAGTCGAGTCTGACAGGAAAACAACATCTACCGGTAGATCTACTAATTCCAGGAACCTCAGAGTGTGTCTGTCTGTCCTTTGCATATCTCGAGACGCATTTGTCTGATCGACTTCACACTTGGCCGGTGTGTTGCTGGGGGCCCAACGACGTGCAGTGACGGTTTTGGACACAGTCATTCAATAGTAATAACCTGACTACACAAGCTAACAGCGAGCCACTCAGCTCTGTGTCTGAGTGGAGCTGGGGCTCTGACTGGCTGAGCGCCATGCTCAGTTAAACTGCCCAAGAGAGAAGAACAAGCGCACACAGGAGAAAAAAAACTGATGTGGGAGGAAAGCTGCAAGCAGTAATCGCCCTGTTCCCAACATGCACATATTGAACGGGCACGCAGCGTTCAAGAAAGACATGCACATATTGAATGGGCACGCAGCGTTAAAAAAAGCTGCACTACAGGCATGCGCGGTTCTCAAAGAAAGCTGCAAGCAGCCATCGGCCCATACCCGACAGGCATGTTTTGAACAGGCACTGCACTAGCCCACCTGAATGCAACACCATGTCAACTTTCCCACTATGTGGCATTGCCAAAATTCAAGGTGTGCTCTTCAAAAATGACCATGACACCGCCTTCAAGACGGCCAAAAACATATTGGTATTTGGTTTTACGAGCTGAAGAAAGTAAACATTGTTGAATAAATGTGCAATTATTTGTACACTGCAGCACCCAGAGAGACTGGTTTATAGACATCGATTAAATTGTGGCAACAAGAGACTTTGATGACCGTGATACAGCCTTTTTGTGTTAGCTTAGCACAACCACAAGTGCAAATACATTTATTGTGTCACCTTCACTGGATCATTTTCTCGCAGACTGGAGAATAATGCAGAATTTATGCACAAGTCACCAAAGTGTCACAGTGTCACAGTGTGCACAGGATTTGTGGTTAAAATCTGGCCAAGACAAAAGGCACAAGAGTTTGCCCATCGATGTTGGAGGACACAGTTCATACCAGCACCACATCAGGGATCCAAATCACAACAATGTATGATGTAGTAAGGATAGCAGGGGATCCGAACCAAGGAGGTCCCATGCAACATCACTTGATGTCAAGTGCAGGAACTGCGTTCCAATCGGCAAGTAGTTCCCTAACGAAGTGGACTGCACAGGGTATTCGGCCATGTCAAGTAAGATTCCAAGCCGTAGGGAGCCAAAATGTTCGGTCCAAAGGTAACTGTGTACCTTGTAGGGAAGAACTGAACAACGGTACTTCACTTTGGCGGAAGTTGACATGCAAGATTTCCCATCAGTCATTGCGCTTCGCTGCCGAGAAATGTTAATGTTGTTATTAGCTGTTATCTTAGACAGCTAACGGCTATGAGCATCCATGGTTTTGCAACTTGAAGCTAGTACGCCCGTTAAGTATTTATTTGCCATAATAGCAGCGCCGCAGCAGCAGTCACCACAGGGCAACGCACAGAGGAAGTAAACTATGACGTTAGTGACATTGCAGGGTGTTCTGAATAGTGGAATTTTGTCGAGGGAAGTTCCCTTAACCGGCATTCCCGAGCACGGAGTAGGGAATACAGTCTGAAGTCCCCTGTGAAACGGAATGCAGCCAATATCAATGGCAAATCATAGGACACAAGGATCGAAATCAGTATCAAGTAAGGAATGATGGTCCTCGGATGTAAACAAAAGCAGGGAAAGGCTGCTAATTTAGAACATATTTGTGCACTTCCTGGTTCCAAGTAAGGTTTTATCTTTAACCTGCAGAGATAAGACATGTGATTAACTGAAAGGCAAATATGCAGATCATATTTAGAATAGTAATAGTTTTTACCTAAGTCTATCATTGATCCAGCATTTTAACGTGAACTAAGCATTCACTGTGCAATTAGCTATTTGTACACCACCCATAGACTGTACCATGTAGCCTACCTTCAGATGTCCCGCTGTGGTCAGGTGTATTTTATACAAGGTGTCACCTCTGATGGATTTGCTGCAGACCTGAGGGAAAAGTCAAAATATCAATCACGAACAAGAAAACCTGGTCACCAATGATTATTCGTAACATTTGATGCATGTGGGTTTCAATATCGCAGTCACTTTTATTGCCACAGTAGGTCATCAGATATGAGAAATTTGATTTACAGGCTGAGGAATACCTTCTTTCCTCAGGCCACAAGACTCCTCAACAAATAAAACACACAACACCTTGACTGAGTGCAATGATTCTGTTGCATTGCCAGCTGCACAAATTGTCTTGCCCTGACTGCACCTTCTACCGACAAACGGTGCTATTTTTTATTATTCTATTTAATTTCTATTGTGTTTTACACCGTTTGCCTTATTTACGTTCTTTACACATATTACCTGTCTACTCAATTATAATGTCAACTCTGCTTACTTGACTATCTACTGTTTTTGTTTTGTTTTGACTTGCGCCTACAACAGAGTGACAATAAATAGGCTATCTTGAATAAGTGTATGCAGCGTCGCGGTGATGATGTAATTCGATCATCATTAATTGTATATTTATGTTGTATTGAAAATGGGTCTAATTTAGCTCACTTAACTTACCAAGCAATCAATGAAGTCAATTGGAGGAGCCTCATCCTCGTACGGTGTTTCGAGACCGTCCATTGTTGTCGTTAGCGTTAGCCGTTACCTCGCTAGCTAAATGTGTTAAAGCTAACGCACTTACGCACCCAAGGCTCTGCGGTAACGGCACTAAGTTAACTTCTTACACTCAGCAATATTTAACACAAGTCAATGGTTTATGTAAGATGCTGCAATATATTTGGCTATTTTTCGTTATTTCGCTACGTCGCAAATTTACGTCAATGAGTCGGTCTGGTGGTCGGATACGGAATGGCCCTACTTCCTGCACCGTGGACGGGTGTTGGCTTTGGCTCCCTGGGATGCCCAGACGAGCGGAGTCATTATTTCACACCTCCCATACAAACACACATTAAACAGTGACCTCAGTCATGACAGCGGTTTGGCATTGACTACGCATGTTTTCCTCTGTGTTTATCTGCACGACTGGTTACACACATACACACGAAACTCTTGTTGAAATCACAAGGCATGACAATCACCTCTTTTTTCGTCGACTCCGTCCTCGGGACTATCATTTGAGTAAAACGAGTGTACCCTTCGTCTGCATGGCTTATGACCGTTGATGCCTCCTGCTGGCCAGGACCCCCAATTGCACGCAAACCCCATGGTTTGGGGGGAGGGTTGTACTTGTACATATTTCTGTAATATTTGGTTCTAAGAATTTGCTTTGTATGTACATATGTACAAAACTAGTAATAATATGTGTGTTATAAGTCTGGTTTTGGAAAGTGTGGTTCAAGCTGCGCAACATTCAGTAGACTGGATAATAAAACTATAAAGCTCCTTCACTCTCTTCACTACTACAGCGATATCAGCAATTTACACAGATCTGACAATTTCACAATGTTTACATGGACACAAATCATAAAGTCAAACATGTATAACAAGCAACTTCTTCATATTTACATGTAACTTTTAATATACAGGTAGCCTGCCTGTGACTGATTATAAATCTTAATTTAGTATATTGTCAGTAGTAGGCTATATAACACAGAGTGAGGAGGTGGAAAGAGGAAAATAACAGACATATGGAGAAATAATCTGCTGAATAGACAAATCTGGTGCCCCATCATGAGGGACAGACAGTTCCCCAAAATTAAGAATGACTGCCAATGGTAATGTCACATTGTCACTGGCTGATGTTGGTTAGGAATAAAACACATTTTAGATTAGACGACAGAAAACTGGTTGCCAATTTCCTCTTCTTTTCTTCATATTATGAAACTGGTGTCTTCGTCCCTTTTTTCCAAGCATCACCAGGGTAAGCAGGTGACAAAGCAAAATTACAGCAGACCTTGTGGTCAAAAAATAAAAACACTATTGCATTGCTAATGCATAGCAAGGATTAAAAACACACCTACGCATTGTGGCACACAGGCCCTTCCTCATTTTATCACCCCTGCCCTGTACCAAAGAGCACCTTGCTGGTTTTTATTCATCTTTCAAAAGATGCACTCCTCTCTTTGCTTTTCTACCAAAGTCAAATTTTTACTTTAGTTAAATTACTGGAGTACTTGCTTTTAAAAATACTTAAGTATGCAAAGTACATTTTCTTTTTAATGTCAAGGCATTGTTGCATTATTGTCATACTGCATTTACAGAACCTGAGTCTGAAACAACCTAGTGAATGCACTGACTTGCTTATAGAAACTTGTCGTTTTCATTTTTTTTTAATTAATTTATTCGTTCCTGACCAGTGGCCACTTTTACGGCAATTTCCGCATTACCTTATTATCTTGAAAAGGGAAACCAGCCATTTTCAAGAGATATACGTTTGGTAAATCATAAGTTTGTTTTATGCACATGTAACATGTCATGTGAAATACTAGATAATATACCAAATAACTGCATTTAGGCAGAGTTAACAGTCTAATTGTGTTTATTTCCTCTCAGTAAAACAAAATACACATTTTAAATAAAATACTGTGTAAGAAATTCAGCTAAATGTATTTGGTGAGCCAACTCAAATCTCCTGTGACCCACCTGTTGGTCCCGGCCCAGTGTTTGGGAAACACTGTGCTGCGTTCCCTGGCTCAGTGTCCTCTTGCTCCGTGTGTCCTCAGCTCTGGGCGGCAGCAGCCTATTGTCTGCTTGTTGCTGAGTGGAGGTGTGTTACTCTTCTGGTTATAATAAGCATCCCGGACTGACTGATACACCTGAATTCGCCTTCTTATGACCACGGCCCCCACCCCCTGGGTGATAAAAAAATAAATAAACCAACCAACCATCATCATCATCATCAGTATATAAATGGGAGCTAGTGCTCTGTCCGTTTCTCTGTCCCACTGTGATGTCATAAATCCCACTGTGACATCATCAGTGATGTCATAAATCCCAGAAGTACGCCATCAAGGAGCAGCCAGGGCTATATATATATACCTGTATATTCAGGCAAAGTACAGATACTCAAAAATGTTTACAGAAAATACAGTACTCATGTAAATGTACTTTGTTACTGTCCACCTCTGCTAATTGATCTATCGGAACTATCCGTTTTATAAGAACACTTGCACCCCCTTTGCCCTTTCCACCTCCTCTTTAGTTGCATCAGAGAAGCGACTCTTCTTTTTTCTTTTTCCATTGTCCTCGTTACTTGCAGCCCCCGTCCAGGAAGCCTCTGAATGGCTCTGGGATCTCCAGTGGTATCTGAGGGGCAGGGGGGGCGGTTCTGCTAGGCCCGGGGTTGTCCGCTGCCTCCCATATTTGTGGTGCTTTTCTTCCCTGGAGTAACACTCTGACACTTTCAAATAACTGATATTTGTCATACGGCTGGGCATTCTCCAAAGGTTCAGGGAACCTCCTCCTCTTGGCCTCATGTCTGCCTGACTCCCCGTCCAGGGACCACTGGTGACTCGGAGGGATATTATGGTCCATTTTTTGTTTTGGTGAAACTAGAGGGAAAGAGTAAACATAGAATTTTAGTCACAATATACAATCATTCTTATACCTTCTTTAAGCCCCAGTATAATGGCCCTCACCTATTTGCCATCTGCAGAACTTCCTAAGCCAGTTAATTGGAAAAACCCATATTTTGCAAACTAGACAGAGGGGGCACAGTGGCGCAGTGGTAGTGCTGTCACAGCAAGAAGGTCTTGGGTTCGATTCCCGCCTGGGACATTGTGGGCACTGAGGGTGTCCCCCCATTCCCATGTCCTCAGTGCCTACTACACATGTGGGCTCGTCAAAATGGCCTTTCTTTGCGGAGTTTGCATGTTCTTCCCGTGCTCCCCTGGGATTTCCTCCAGATAGGAACCCCCTGCTTAAAACATGCAAAAAAGAAAAGAAAAGGGACAGTCTAATAATGGTGTGGCTTCCACGCCATCAGTGGATGCAATGTGGATGCAGGCGAATGTGTGGATCTTCTAGATGGCTCCACCTGGTGGCCACGGCATAAAAAGTGGGACATGAGCCAGGTGGCACGAGGGATTTTTTCTTTATAGCGCTGCTCTCGCCCTCAAACTTTCCACTTTTGGTAGCGGACAAAGTTCTGATTCCCCACTTTTTGACCATCAATATTCATCAAAGCCTGACACTTCCAGGTCTATTTCTATGAAATAGGCTGATCAATAAATTACTTGGTTTGATTTTTCCTTGACATTTCTTAAGTAAACAAACTTTTGTGTTCCGTGTTCATATACAGTAGCCAAAGTAAAAGAATGGAGCCTACCTCTTGGGATGCCCACATTTCCGTTTTCCTTCATTGGCCAAAACACACAAAAAAGTTAACATTAACAATTTGTAAATACCACACACATCTTCTGTTACTCTCTAAATCACTTTGATTGTCTAGTGATCAAATGTAGTTATTATATACCTATAAATGTGACCAGCTAATTATGCGTCTGTTACCCACCCTTGGAGATCCTTGTCCATCCTGTCTCTCTAACACCTCTGCTATTGCCCTTATGATCTTTTTTGGCTGGGGCTTTCCTTTCGCCCAAGTCACCAAGTCTGGCCGTCTCAGCTCCTACATTCAAATCAAAGTAAAGTATTAAGTCAAGAGCACAGCAGAAATTCAAAAGCTCCAACTACTAGCAAATATCAGTTTGTTCTGAAAATGTGCACGCCTTACTATGCAGTTCTGCTGGTGTTGACCTCCAATGACATGAAAGACCATATTGGGTAGAGTTGCAGACCGTTGACATAATCTACAAGCGTAATGTATGTCGATCTGTACAGACACTTGTTCCACATAGTTCAGTCCTAGGAAATAAGAGAAGCAAAAATGTTAAACTGAGATAAAAATTAAATAATAATAATAATAAAATGAAAACATTTCAAGGTGATAATCATGTTGTTCACCAATGATCGGCTCATCAAGCTTCAGGTATTGTAGGTATTGTACAATGTCCTTGAAATCTAGTAAAGTGTGCTCCCTGACAAGGCCTGAGAAACAGAATCATAGTTAGAAAAAGATGAACAATACGACACTGACAGTTCAGGTCAAGAATTAAAGAAATAATCCAGCAATCTTACTCTATACCAGGAAGTGCCCAAACTGACAACGGTGAAAACTACTTACCCTGAGCAACCAAGGCATCCCCCAGTTTCTGCCAGGAATAAAAGGAGAGCAATAAAAATAACATCAATCAGTGGTGGGTAAACACGCCACAGTGCAGACTAGTGGCAAAGTTCACCACTGCTACAAACAGAGAACGGGTTAGATCATGGAAACACACGATCCGTTTACACATAAAGGTTCACCAAAACCACAGCTCATTTGAGGTGTAGTAAAGATAATGTCCTTTTTTCGCTTTGGTGAAACTAGAGGGAAAGAGTAAATATATAAATATATATATTCCGGTTTTGTTTTATTTAAAGATAAAGAGTTTTTTGTTTTTTTCCCCACTGATTTTTATCGCATTTTATCCCCCATTAGTGCTCACTTGATTTCTCAATCCTGGTTGCTACTCCATCCTCTGCCGATCTGGGGAGAGCCGAGACTGGCTCCATGCTTCCTCCGAGACATGGGCAGTCAGCCAGCCGCTTCTTTTCACCTGACAGAGGAAGCTTCACCGGTAGGACATAGCACGTGGGAGGTTCACGCTATTCCAACCAGTTCCCCTCCCTCTTAACACATTGAATGCCAGCCATGTTTTCATTCCTGTAGGTAAGTTGTGCCAGGGGTGTTTTTGACGATTCTGGCTCATTTTAGCAACAGCCGAGGATTCTTTTCTGTTAAGAATTCATGAACACCAATCATCTAAAAATAACTAATAGAATGTGTGCTTTCTCTGTCTAAAAGAGTTAGTTTGCAGAGTTAGTAGTTATGTAGATATTAGCCGTTGAGTACAGCATGGTTTCAGCGTCTGGAAATTTATTCAGAGATAAATGGCTTTTTGTGAAACAGTCACTTTAACCATTCATTTTTGGCATCAGTAAGACCGTCAGACATTCTAAACAATAGTTTTGAACAGTAATTTCCTCCATAACAACAGGAAACACCCCTCTCATTCAAACTCCTCCCTCCGTGTGTCTTCTCCTCCTTCCTCCTGGCTGTACAGCGGGCGTGTCAGAAGCGCTTTTGCTGCTGCCTGCCTGTGTGCCTGCCTGCCTGCTTGCCTGCGTGCGGACGCTCCTTGTGCGAGTCAAGATGGGCCGGGGAATGCGTGGGCGATGGGCAGATGTTGATTATGGCCTTTCTGAGGTGTTTCAAAGTGTGTTTCACCTATGATCTATTTTGCAAATCGCTCTCCGCTCTCTGTGTGCTGCTGCCGGTGCGCGGCCGCTCTCAGGCAAGACAAGTGGATTACTGTAAAATCGCCACGGCATTTCCTTGAACGGCTTGGTCCCGCGGCAGTTTTTTCTTTGATTTCGGTCGTCTGGGGGAGCACTGTCAACACTTAGTGGGTCGGTAAAATAGATTATACACATTATCTTGCTCCAATAGTGATCTCGAAGATGTAAAAGTTGTTGATTGATGTCCCAGCGTCAAAAAAAAAAAAATGTTTATGTAAGACGAGTAAACTCGGCTCTGGCACTTAAGCGTTGGATTATGTAAGACGAATTATTTCGGCTATGGCACTTAAGGTGTTAACAGGCGCCCTTAACGACCAGAGGAGGAACCACATTAGCAACCAGGATATTGCATGTTTTTGTGAAGGGGGTTCCTATATGAAGGAAACCCCCGGGAGGCACAGGGAGAACATGCAAACTCCACACAGAAAGGCCCTTTTGCCGACCCCACCCGGGCGGGCACGCATTCCTTCAGCGTTCACCTCGTCCCCAGGTGGGAATCGAACCCACGACCTTCGAGCTGTGAGGCGATAGTGCTTACCACTGCACCACCGTACCTCCCTTAAAGATAAAGAGTTAACGCAGCTACAGGGGGACTTTTAACTGGTTATCTCCATCGACACGGGTTCTCCTATCATTCCTACGCAGACGACACACAGCTCTACCTCTCTTTTCCCTCCTCTGACTGACAAATCTCTTCACGCATCTCCGCCTGCCTTAAAGACATAGGCAACCGGATGTCTTCTCATCATCTCAAACTCAACCTAGGTAAAACTGAACTTCTCTTCCTCCCCGACAAAGACTCCCCTCTGACCGATCTATCCCTATGCATCGACAATACCACCGTACTTCCCTCCCAAACCGCCAGGAATCTTGGAGTAACCCTTGACAGCCAGCTATCCTTCTCCGCCCACATTGCAGCGACAGCACGTTCCTGTAGATTCTCCCTCTACAACATCAGGAAAATCCGCCTGTTTTTAACCAGAGAAGCTACCCAACTTTTAGTCCAGGCACTTGTCATATCACGCTTAGATTATTGCAATGTTCTTCTAGCCGGTCTCCCCTCCTCTGCCATCCAACCCCTTCAACTCATCCAGAATTCTGCGGCCCGCCTAGTTTTCAACGAATCCAAATTCTCCCATGTCACCCCTCTCCTCCGTGACCTCCATTGGCTTCCAATCCTGTCACGTATTAAATTCAAGACCCTGGTTCTAGCCTACAGGGCTGTCTACTCAACAGCCCCCCAGTACCTTCAACCTATGGTCAACTTCCAAACCTCACTGCTCCCTCCGCCCCTCCACTAGTGCAGGCCATCTCGCCCCTCCCTTGCTTCGCGGGCTCAAGGGTCGCTCTTGATCGAGCATATTTTCCTGCCTCGCCCCAAAATGGTGCAATGATCTTCCCCCTATGGTTAGGACGGCAGAGTCACTCCCCATATTCCGGAAAAGGCTAAAAACACATCTCTTTTCACTCCACTTTGATCCCCCCTGACCCTACCTTCTTCCTCTTCTTCTTTGCTGCTCATGTACTTGATTTGAATTATGTTGTCACCAACCTATGATTTCTTCTTGATTTGAATTATGTTGTCACCAACCTATGATTTCTTGTTGTATGTATTATTATTGCTGGCATCGATATCTGTATACCTGTTTCTATGTCTTGCATACCTATGTACGTCGCTTTGGAGAAAGGCTTCTGCTAAATGAAATAAAGTAAAGACAACAAGACTCTTGACTGTGCTAACAGCTTCACATACCTCTCCATCGACAACAAGACTCTTGACTGTGCGAACACCTTCACATACCTCGGATCCACAGTCTCCAGCGACCTGTCACTTGACGTGGAACTGAGCACTCATTTTGGGAGGGTTGCCGCAGTGATGGCCAAGCTATCAAATACAGTCTGGTCCAACAAATACCTATGTGCACAAAACTTGGGGACTCCCAAGCCTGCATCATCAGCACTCTGCTGTACAGCAGTGAAGCCTGGACATCCGACACCAGGTGAGCAAAACGGCTTCTCAAATTGGGTTCCCAGCAGCACACTCCCAGAGTTTGAAGCCGATCGGATAAGCAGTTCTCAAGATAAACAGTTTTTTTGCGTTGCCACTACTGTAGGTTCCCAGAAGCGCACTCCTCAAGTGCGAAGTCGTTCGGACGAACGGCTGAACAGATAAACCGTTTTTTTGTGTTGCAAGTAGGTGATGCTATGACTTCCTGCATGTCCGAATTGCACAGGATTTGGCACCACGCTTCGTCGGGTTCCCGGCAGCACACCCCCCAAGTTTTAAGTCGATCGAACAAACAATTCTCGAGATAAACCTCTTTTGTGTTGCCAGTAGGTGGCGTAATGACTACGGTCATGTCCGAATTGCACCAAATTCAGCACTGCACTCTGTCAGGTCCCCCTAAGGCTTAGTTGGACGTTGGACTGTTTGTCCAATCGACTTCAAACTTGGGAATTGCGCTTAGGGCCTAAGCGCACTTCCTGAGTTTGAAGTCGATTGGAGAAACGGTTTCCGAGATATGTGAAGGAGAGACATACAGAAGGTTCTGCCTTTCTTAGACAGATTATTGAAAATATATAGTTGTGTTTAAAGTGATATATTGGAGGGACAAATCATAGGAACATTTTATACCCAGTTTCGATGTGGTTACACCCATAGGAGCAGTGTGGCACAAACTATAAGTAGAAAATGTGGCAAGAAAATCGATGTTGGAGAACACAGATCGTACCAGCACCACATCAGGCATCCAAATCATCACCACACAATGCATGATACCAAGGGATCCAAACCAAGGGGGTCCCATGCAACATCACTTGATGTCAAGTCCAGGAAGACAATATCAATGACAAATCATGATAGGACACAAGGATGGGAAACAACTGTCAAGTAAGGAATAATGGTCCCCAGATGTAAACAAAAGTAGCGAAAGCTAATATGTGTGACTGTGCACGTCCTGGTTCCAGCCAAGGAACCTACAGTATAAAGAAGGAAGAAACATCACATCATATCAACAATCTATGGGGCCAGAAGGCCAGACTTTGGGCCAGTTCTATTGAAGCCTATGGGAGATGCATGGAAAATCACACTAAAACCCAACCTAGCTACGTTGTATTTATTACCTTTGATGAAGAAATGCCTCTACTAGATGGAAGAACACTTCAGAGAATATAGGCTACTGACTGACTGATTTTTCCTAATGTGCACATGCACAACAATGCATGCACAACGATAATGATAATAATAAATTGGACTTATATAGCGCTTTTCAAGGACTCAAGGACGCTTACCCTCTGATGTAACACTGCAGTCAGGTGTATCTTATACGCGGTTTTACCCGGGTGTGTTGAATGGCAGAGCTGAGGGAATAGTCAAAATGTCAATCAGCATTCTTGTCATCTATCGTGACATGGAGCCACCAAGGAAACCTGGTCACCAGTAGTGGTTATTAGTAACGTTAAATTAATACTTGTAGATGATGCTTAAAGCTGTAATTCGGTCGCCATTAATTTATACGTATGTTGTCTTGAAAATGTGTCTATACCTCGCATTCAATGAATTCTTCAGTCTCATCATCGTGCGGTGTTGTTAGCAGACCATCCATTGTCGCTATATCGTTAGCTAACGTCGTTGCACCACGAGGGTCAGCAGAGTGAACTCGGCCACGCCGAACTTTGTCAGAGTAGAACTGCTTGAGGGCATCGCTTTCTGGGTGGGGCCTCCTGTGAGGAGGGGCCTCCTCAGGGTAAGTGTCTCCATGGTAAACTTGTCTATGGGGCATCTCATCCCTACTTCCGTCTCTTCTGTACCTATCTTCTGCATCTAGAGGATGGCTCCCTTGGTAGGAGTACTTCCCCTCATTATGGTCCGTTTTTCGCTTTGGTGAAACTAGAGGGAAAGAGTAAATATATAAATATATATATTCCGGTTTTGGTAGCAGACAAAGTTCTGATTCCCCACTTTTTGACCATCAATATCCATGAAAGCCCTTACACTTCCAGGTCTATTCAACTATTTCTATGAAGTAGGCTGAGCAATTACTTGGCTTGCTTTTTCCTTGAAATGTCTTCAGTAAAACAAACGTTTCTGTTCAGTGTTCATATACAGAAGCCAAAGTAAAAGAATGGAGTCTACCTCTTGAGATGTTTGATTTGTCCACATTTCCGTTTTCCTTTGGTGGCTAAAACACAAAAAATGTAACATTAACAATTTGTAAATACCAAAAACTTCCGTTAGGCTCTAAATCAATTTGATTGTCTAGTGATCAAATGTAGTTATTATATGCCTATAAATCTGACTAATTATGTGTCTGTGACCCACCTTTGGAGATCCTTGTCCATCCTGTCTCTCTAACAACTCTGCTTTTGCCCTTATGATCCTTCTTGGGATATTTGGCTGGCAAAGTAAAGTATTAAGTCAAGAGCACAGCAGAAATTCAAAAGCTCCAACTACTAGCAAATATCAGTTTGTTCTGAAAATGTGCACGCCTTACTATGCAGTTCTGCTGGTGTTGACGTCCAATGACATGAAGGACCATATTGGGTAGAGTTGCAGTCTGTTCACATAATCTACAAGTGTACTGAATGTAATTGTCACCACAACTGTAGATTAGATCAGGTGTTTGTTCCAAATGGTTCAGACCTAGGAAATAAGAGAAGCAAAAATGTTAAACAGAGATTTTTTTAAATATAAAATGAAACCATTTCAAGGTGATAATCAAGTTGTTCACCAATGATGGGCTCATCAAGCTTCAGGTATTGTAGGTATTGTACAATGTCCTCGAAATCATTGACATTGTGATGATCCTCCCGGTGCTGCGGCTCCCTGACGACACGGCCTGAGAAACCCAATCACAAGAAGAGAGAAAAAGATGAACATTACAACAGTGACAGTTCAGGTCATAAATAAGGATTAAAGAAATAATTTAATTATAAGTGCAGTGCTTAAAAAAAAGTATATAGACAAATTGGCCCTAATTGGCCCCACGCGTGGGCATGTGTGACTGTCAGTTCCATTTACAATGGTGTGTGTGTGTGTGTGTGTGTGTGTGTGTGTGTGTGTGTGTGTGTGTGTGTGTGTGTGTGAGTGAGAGAGTGCGCGCGCGCGCACACACACACACACACACACACACTTTCATTTCGTTTTTTCATTTCATTTATTTATTTGAATAGGGACAGTGCACATTAATGAACATGAGCATCAGGGATACAAATGTAAACATGCCGGATTATAGCACTATTGCTAATTCACATCTGCAGTCCCTAGTTGTGCACACACACACACACACACACACACACACACACACACACACACACACACACACACACACACACACAATATTTAGGGGAACACATCAACATTTTGGGAGATTTGGGAGCCATATTCCCGATAGTAAGACGAGAATATAGATGCCTCTCTCTTCTCTGTGCGTGCAGTACAAGATGGGATGCACCCCTCCTGCTAGTAAGCATTGCACAATGAACGGTAGTCGAATGGTACAGCAGCATACCCCCGTTCAGTCACCAAAAATACACATTCCAACAGCATCAAAACGCTCTACTGTATATTGTAAATGTTGTGACTCGTGTACTCACCACGCTGTGAAATAATAATTTTAATTGCAAGAAACGGTAATTTTCTAAGCAAATACATAGCCGGAACTACTTTCCAAACATGACCGCCTGGATTGCAGTGATTGCACACAGCAGCTCAAAAGCAACATGGCAACTAACGTTACTTCCATCAACAAAACAAACAAAAGGGACTGATGATTGCACACAGCGCCTCTGCCTCGGTCAACGTATGAGTAGAGGTCGTTGTTGACGGAAGTAACGTCAGTTGTCATGGTGCTTTTGAGACGCGGTGTACAATCACTGTGCCAGGCGGCCATGTTTGGAAAGTAGTTCCAGCTATGTATGTATAGAGTACCGCAGGAATGACCCCGGAAGTAGCACTTCGGTTCATCAGGGGAAATGGCTATGGGATTTTAGAAGAGGGATTTCGCTTAAATGCATGAAATAGGCTGTGGTCAACAAAAGTTTATGTGAGTGGTAATTTGTGTTCAGCAGAATAATCTTTACAAACATGGACCACTTTTATTACTTTTGAAGCATAAATGCAGTTTTTAGCCGATTTTCAAGAAAATGTTTAAAAAGTCATAAAAGTGGTCCTCGTTTGTTAGCCTGGGTAAACCCAGCCCCCAGTGACCTGCTCTCAGACCTGTTCGCAGTCACGTAGTGACTGGGAACTCTGAGAGCAGGTCACGTGGGGGCTGGGTTTACCCAGGCTACTCGTTTGTGGAGATTATTCTTCTGAACACAAAATACCACTCCCATAAACTTTTGTTAACCACAGACCTTATTTCATGCATTTAACCGAAATCCACATTCTCATTCACATTGGGTCCCTGTCTGAGGACCCAACATGGTGGCGATTTCTGGTTAAGCGTACAAAAATACGTCATTCTGGCGGGTACTCTATTTGCTTCGAGAATGACCATTTCTCGTAATTGTTCTCGTAATTCATTGTGCAAAGCTAACTAGCAGGAGGGGTGCATGGCATCTTGTACTGCACGCATAGAGAAGAGAAAGGCATCTATATCCTCATCTTACTATCTGGAATATGGCAAATAGCCAAATCTCCCAAAATGTTGGCGTGTTCTTTATTATCCTATCTGAAGAGATAGGACACCTTCAAGCCAGAGGTGGACCAAGACTGATAATATTGTACATCAAAAAACAGGCAATAGATTACAGTGACCTTTGTTGCCTTCATGTGTAGACTTAATAAGCTGTCAGAAGAGACAGCAAACTTACTCTATACCAGGAAGTTCCCAAGCTGACGAAGATGAAAACTACTTACCCTGAGCAACCAAGGTATCCTCTTTCTGCCAGGAATCAAAAAGAGAGCAATAAAAATAACATCAATCAGTGCTGGGTAAACACACCACAGTGCAGACTAGTGGCGAAGTTCACCACTGCTACAAATAGAGAAAGGGTTATATCAAGGAAACACACAATTAATTTACACAAAAAGGTTCACCAAAACCACAACTCATTTGAGGTGTAGTTTAAAGATCAAGAGTTAAGGCAGCTATGGGGGGACTTTTAACTGGTTATCTCCATCAACAAGACTCGACTGTGCTAACAGCTTCACATACCTCTCCATTGACAACAAGACTTGACTGTGTTAACACCTTCACAAACCTCGGATCCACAGTCTCCAGCGACTTGACGTGGAACTGAGCACTCATCTTGCGAGGGTTCCCTCAGTGATGGCCAACTATCAAATACAGAGTGGTCCCCACAAACACCCATGTGCACAAAACTCTACCAGGTCTACCAAACCCGCATCATCAGCACCCTGCTGTAAGGCACCCCTACACCCCTACACCAGACGAACAAAACAGGTTCCCAAATGGGGTTCCCTTGCAGCACACTCCCCGAGTTTGAAGCAATCAATGACAAATCATGATAGGACACAAGGATCGGAAACAGTGTCAACTGTCAAGTAAGGAATGATGGTCCCCAGATGTAAACAAAAGTAGCGAAAGCTAATATGTGTGACTGTGCACGTCCTGATTCCAGCCAAGGAACATATAAAGAAGGAAGAAACATCACATCATAGCAACAATCTATGGTGCCAGAAGACGTTGGGCCAGTTCTATTGAAGCCTATGGGAGATGCATGGAAAAGCACACTAAAACCCAACCTAGCTACGTTGTATCTATTACCTTTGATGAAGAAATGCCTCTACTAGATGGAAGAACACTTCAGAGAATATAGGCTACTGACTGACTGATTTTTCCTGATGTGCACATTCGTTTAGAAGCTGTTGATCTCCAAATAGACAGTATCCAAATACTATTATAGACATACTTTACAGGGCTCATTAAATGAACTATTTAGAGACCAGCAGCAACTAAGTAAACGAATGCGCACATTAGGAAAAATTAACTAATTGTGGCCCCAAAGTCTGGCCCCATAGAATGTTGGTAGTCTATTCAGGTTAATTGGTAATTAAGTAAAGTCGTAGCCTGCCTAAGTAAAGTTTATTTATAGCACCTTTCACAGACCAGCGTCACAAATTGCTTCATAAGATCAAATACAGTCAAAACAATAACAATAACGATAATGGTAATAATAAATTGGACTTATATAGCGCTTTTCAAGGACTCAAAGACGCTTACCCTCTTATGTAACTGTGTGGTCAGGTGTATCTTATACGCGGAGTCACCCTGGTGTGTTGAATGGCAGACCTGAGGGAATAGTCAAACTGTCAATCAGCATTCTTGTCATCTATCGTGACGGAGCCACCAAGGAAACCTGGTCACCAGTAGTGGTTATAAGTCATGTTAAATACTTGTAGATTATGCTTAAAGCTGTAATTCGGTCACCATTCATTTATAGGTATGTTGTCTTGAAAATGTGTCTATACCTCGCATTTATGGAATTCTTCAGTCTCATCATCGTACGGTGTTGTTAGCAGACCATCCATTGTTGTCGCTATATCGTTAGCTAACGTCGCTAGCAAAATTGTTTCAATTGGTCCGCAACCTAGACTAGCCTGTGGTAACGGCAGTAACGCTACCTTCTTATAACTCGGCGATATTTGACCAAAGGAAATTGTTTGTGTGATATTCGGTATTACTACAGTTCGCAATTTCAGCTCTGGAGCAGTGGGCCCTACTTCCTGTATAGTTTGTGCACGTGTGTTGGCTTTGGTTACCTCGGATGCCCAGATGAGCGGAGTTTAGCGGACGAATCAGCGTGACGTCACTTGACACCCATAGTAGAGTTGTGTCAAACAAACGTTAATATCTCAAAAACTATACATCACATCGCTTAGTGAGAGAGCAGAAGTAGCTCAAGAGTTTGATGTATAATATATGCATGTCGTGTTAAAGTTGTGTGAACTGTCGCAGTTTTTAAAATGTAAGTTAACTGGCTACAGTCAGACACTCACGCCTCGCGCCACTTGGGTTCCATTGCCGTTGCCAGCCAGTGACGCGGTTTGTTTACCAAAACGCTGCTCGGCTGATTCCCTCGTGAGGGAGGGAGTCGTCGGTGGTCCTCGTTTGTTAAGATTATCTTGCTGAACACTAAGTTCGCTGTTTCATATACTTTTGTTAACCACATACCTTATTTAAACGTTTCACCCAAAATCGCCATACATTGCCATCGCCAGTGACTTTTACACTTGGGAACCGGAACTAGCAGACTAGCTGAGTTGGCCTGAGTACAAAAACACGTTTATGTTGTTTCTGAACCAAACATGCCTTATTGCTTGTGCATTTTGCATAAAAAATGTTTAGAGAATTGCGAAAACTCCGTCCTTGTGACTATCAGTGTCCTATGAAACGAGCGTACACCATGATGAAAATAAGCTTGTGGATGATGACCGTTGATGCCTCCTGCTGGCCAGGACCCCAATTGCACACAAACCCCATGGCGTACATTGCAAACAGGACAGAAGAGGGTTGTACATATTTCTGTTTATTTGGTTCTAAGAAGAATTTGCTTTGTATGTACAAAAACAAACTAGTGTTACAAAGTCTGGTTTTTGGAAAGTGTGGGTCACTCGTCAAGCTGCGCAACATTCAGTAGACTGCAACATAAAACCGAAGCCAAATGATGTAGCCTACAGTAAACAAGACCACCAGGCTCCTTCATTCATCATTTCAATACAGTGGAGGTCTGAGCAACTATGGCGATATCACCAGTACAGATGCCTGTTATTTCTCTGGCCATTTCACAAGCCATTTTGACATGAACACAAATCATAAAGACATATAACAAGCTATTCCATCATATTTACATGCAACTTTGAATAATATATACACTGAACAATGGTTTACATCCCTCACAAGGGGAATTGTGTCAATTATAATCACATGTCGGTTTGCTTGCAGAAGCAACTCTACTCAGTTTCAGCCTGGTTTCATATAAGTAAACGTAGAGGCATGGCAATCTTGTGAAAGGCCATTATTATACTGTATGAAAACAAACTGGATTATTCCAGTTTGACGTCACATTTACAGCACTTGCAAAAGAAAACAAACTAAACAAGGTTATGACAGCAATCCAAAATACTGCAACTGATTATGAAATATCACATGGAGGGGATAGGCCTATAGCCTACTGATAGGGAGCACAGTTGTGCCTCTGGTGCATTATCTGAAGTCGCTATGAATACAAAAATAATATCACACCAGCATCACCCTGACCACTGAAGATGGAAAAGGTAGGCGGGCGGGGGCCAAAGCATGAGGGGCCTGCGGCGCCTGTGACTGATGATTATCAATCTTAATTTACAGTGTATTGACAGTACACAACACAGAGTGAGAAGTTTGAAGATGGAAAGAATCTGCTGAAGACTAGAATGAAAACATCGGGATGCTCTATGGTGAGGGTCAGACAGTTCCCCAAAATCAAGAATGACATGACAATGGTATGTCACTGGCTGAATATCTTGATGGGGTGTCAGTGGGGGTGGGGGCAGTCAGTTTGCAGGGTCGTACAGGGCCCCTGGGAGGTTGTTCAGGCGGGAACGGAGCTCCTTCCGCACCTGGGTGACCCGGGCCAGTTTGCGTTTGTATTCCTGAAACGGCAAAGAAACAGAAAAGATCCATCAGTACTCAGAAAGCTGATGGTGTGAATCAGTGGAGTTGTGATTTGTGAGTCTTTGGTGTTTCAAGTCCCAAATATGATCAGGAAAACAAGAGTGCATTTATAGTTTTAGTAAAAAATGTTATGAGCAATTAGGTCTACACTGAAGGCTTTGTCATCCATCGTGGTCATTTTTTTTCCATTACCGAATGTGGCTGGAGTTCAACATCTAACTGGCTCCAACTGAGGTGTAGGCTAAAGTAGCAGATCAAATTATATGCCAAGGCTCAATGTGGCAAAGTTCCTCATATGTTTTTAGGCCATCAACAAACACTTTGTATGCCTTCAACACTGTCCTCCCTCAAAACATTTGGTGTATCACATCCACACACACACACAAAATTGCATGACTCAAATTTATCTCAGGTTCATAGTCAACTTGCTACACGGTTTATTCTCACTTCCATCTACAAAACACATTGGAGGACATCGGAATAGAAACCTTTTCTCCATTTCATTTTGAGAATATCCTTAGCAAAGGGGATGTGCGCAGTTTCACATTTTTCTGCAATAGTTAAAGCCTACAAAGGCCACTGGAGGGAGGGTGCAGTGCAGGTCATATCTAAGTGGTGCTGCTCTATCATCAGGGAGTGTGAGAGATTTACATAGAAACAAGGACCCTGGCAGACACAGCCCAAAGGTCAGTCACCATAGCTGCAAAGATGACGCCCACATAACTGTTTTCACCTAATTCCATAATAATGCACTTCACAGTAAATGACTACTGGGGCAGTCTGGGGCTAATGTTAGGACTTGAAGAGACACAGTCACCTCAAATGCCAGTTAAATGTTTTATTCTCTTTGCATGTGTTACTCATCAGATATGCTTGTCATGTATGATATAGCATTGCCAAACAGCATGCTGGTTTAACAGTTCAATATAAAATATGAATTTGGAATTGAGAAAATATCACATTTATTCTTTGACATCTAATGATACATAATCTTATCAATATTAATACTGTAATAATAAAAATGTCAGAATATGTTGCTTAACCTATTGATTAGGAATAAAAACCCATTTTTGATCTCTGAAACCTGCTTGCTGTTTTCTTCTTGTAATAATGTGAAACTGACATTTTCCTCCCTTTGGGCACATCTACACCTACCACTGAATACAGCTCAGTTTAAAGTGTACGTGTACTGTATTTAGTATTTATATCTGCATCACAGAAAACATAACTACTTGATTCTACAAATCAAGCATCACCAATGAAGCAGGTGTCAAAGCAAAATGACAGCACTCACAAGATCAGTTTTATTTTTTATTTCCTTTTTTTTTACAAGAGACTTGATTTAGTGAAGATACAAACAAGATTAATCCTCTTCATGTCCTGTGGATAAAGACTGGACAGTTAAACACTCATCACAAGCAGCACCCACAGTCTATGAGAAAGTAAGAGAAAGGGTAGAGGTGATGAAAACGAGGCGGAAACATTTTTGGTCGATATATGTACCTACCTTCAGGGAAGGGCTACATTCTAGCAAATGCACAGGATAAGACAGAGTTAAAATACAGCTGAGCTCAATTCACCGAGCAAGTACTTCCCAATGGCAAGGGAATAGAAAAGTGCATGTCCAAATCAATCAGCCCAGTGTTCATAAAACCAATAATAATCACATTGTCCACCAAATTTAAAATCTACAGCCTGGTCTGCAGAAATACAGTATATGAATTTAATTCTAGAAGGTGAACAAACAATAAGTGTGAGTAAGAAATCAAGGATGAATGATGAAAGAAAGGTGAAATAGACGGACAAACACAGATAACAAGCGGCAACTACGTAGTTGAATGAGGGGGGGGGGGGGGGGGGGGGGGGGGTTTGGGGGTGATTATTTACGCACTTCTAGTTTCTGCTCGTTCTGGACCAAGCCGTCCTTCTGGCTGTGCAGGAAGAGCGTTATCGTGCGCGTCAGCTGCCGCCGGTCGTCGATCTCTGCCGCCAAGCGGCCACTGTAGTCTGCTAGCAGCATGCAGGCCTCCTCCACCAGCCGAGACAGCCGCTCTCCTGACTCCTTATCTGAAGCACACAAAACATACAGAGAGGAGCTTCAGGTGGAAGCCAAGGCAAGGCAAGTTTATTGGTATATAGCACACTTCATAGACAGAGGCAATTCAAAATGATTTGCATAAAATAGATCAAAAGAAACAAACATAGAGAAATAAAAAGATTAATACAAAGTATTACAAAGCAAAATAATAAATAAAAACAATAAAATCCTGAAGGTCACAGTGCAATTTGGATACAATTATTAGCAGTATTCCCTCAGTAGTATCAGAACAGCCAGCCAAAATGCAAATAGCACTGGTAAGCATATCTCTTCTGTTCTCTGCACCCAGTGGAAGCATATTCATGCCTCATCATGTCATCAACTTTAAATTGTTGTTTTTTATGCCCAAAGGGGAAAATAATCTTCTTGCTGATCCCCTCTCCACAGGGAGGTCAGAGCATGGGGTCGGCTGGTAGTGATTCAGTGTTTTGTTCAAGGACACTCCCAGGCCCAGGCCTTCCAGCTGAATGCCAGGCTAGTTTAGTCATTAATCCAGCCTGTTGCTCATGACCACGACTCCTTCACTAGTTAAGGAGCACGTGTATGTTTGGGAGTATGTTTCTGTGAAACAGGTTTCCTTCGGTAACCGTACATTTCTGTGCGCGTACGCGTACTCAGTGGTGGGCTGTGTCCGGCCTCCTACCTGTGATTCTGTGAAGCAGTGACGCGTCCTGCACCTCGGCAGGCAGGGAGGAGATACGCTGACGCAGCGCTGAGTCGCCAGAGGCTGCATTCTCCAGTTCCTGCAGGGCCCGGATTAACTCAGCTGTCTGTGGGAGGAAGGGATAGCAGTGGAAGGAGAGCGGTTGATGACATGGGGAAGGGAGTCGAGCAGAGCAAATGGAGGACAGAAGCAAGGAAATAGCACACAGTGAATGAGCAGTTATGGGGCAAAGAAAAGCATGCAAGTGAGTGAGTGTGTTTGGGGAGGGAGGGGTGCCGCAGAAGGAGGCAGAATTAAAACAAAAAGTGAGTAATATGGATGAGAGAGCAGAGAATAGACTACCGCAGGGATGACGTATTTTTTGTAGTCGGAAGGCGGAAGTCCCGGACTTCCTGTATCTTACAGGAAAAGTCAATGTGGTTTTAGAATGGGGATTTCACTTAAATGCACAAAATAAGGTCTGTGGTTAACAAAAAGGTTATGGGAGCGGTAATTTGGGTTCAGCAGGATAATCTTCACCAACCTGAATCACTTTTATGACTTTTGAAACGTAAATGTGTTTTTTTTTAATGATTTTTAGAAAACGCTTCAAAAGGCATAAAAGTGATTCACGTTCGTTAAGATTATCCTGCTGAACCCAAATAAACTTTTGTTAACCACAAACCTTATTTTCTGCATTTACATGCAAGTGAAATCCCCATTCTAAAACCCCCATTGACTTTTCCCCTTAAGATCCAGGAAGTCCGGGACTTCCACCTTCCGACTACAAAAATACGTCATCCCTGCGGTACTCTATGGAAGTAGAAGGCTCTCTTTACATTGTGAAACAAAGCAATTCAAAAATAATCAAGTCTCATGCAACACGGTAGTTTGTTTCACTAGATTGGTAATGTTTCATTTGTCATGTTGTTTTTCCTTTGTCTCACTCGCTACAGTAATTATATGTATCAAGTGGGGAGTGTCATTGTAACTTGCATCTTTGTATCTTATTTTGTATTGTTTTCTAGCTGATAATATCAATTTGGACGTGTTGTATTGTGTTTTCTTCTGCCACTACTTTCTTGCCTAATTTCTTTCATTATGCCTGTCCCGGAGAATAGAAAGAGAGCCATCAGTGCATTAATAGCCTACAGTGTTTTGATTGGCTGTTGCATGAAACTAGTTTCACCAAGTTGAGAGTTTTCCAACTGTTGCAGCCAGGTGAGTTTCAGACAAGTTTCAAGTGCGTTGCAGAGGGCTAAAGTTTAGACCACTCAAATCATTTGCAACTTAGTTTCACCAAACTAAAGTTGCGTTAAAGTTTCACCATGTAAGCCAGCCTACATATAAAAATACTTCAAATCAGTCCAGAGACACTCTGGTTAACTGTAGTAAATATTATAAAATGAATAAATGATTTTAATCACTACATTTTAATAATTTCATAACACCCTATATTTATGGCCGTAGCTGTGTAGGCCAGCACCTGTGGAGGCCCTGGTGGGGAGCTCTGTGAGGCAAAGTCGTCATCATCTAGTTGGATCTCCTCATAGGACCTCTTCTTAGCCTTCTTCTCTCCATCTAAAATAGACAAGAAAAGATAAAAAAAAAAAAAGGCAAAGGAAAACATCACATCCAGATGCACCATTTGCTGGCAGAAGAGTTAAAATGTAAAATTTTAAATGGCAGAATAATGACTCTCCATCTTCCAATCCATCCTGATAAATAGCCACCACTTCAATGTTTGATCTTTACGTGATTGTTTAAGATTAGTGTCAGTCTGTCAATCAATCCAACATTTATCTCTGTAAGTTCATGCCAATTATATTGGGACACCGGTTACTAAAGCCGTTTTCACACATGCACTTTATACCGGGAAATGACCAGAAAGTGGTCTATGCCTTTCATGTGTGAAAATTGTTTTCCGGCACAAGTGCGCCCCCGCGATCGCTGATCTTTTACTACCTCCTAGGTAGTGACAGGACCGGTATGCTGGCAGAGCGACTCAAGTGTGAAACGTGTCAAGTCATTTGCCGGTCCTTCTCTCATGGGCGAGGTGTACACACGTTGCTTAACGTTCCAGCATGCATAATCTAATCATTCGCGCACATCAAAGCAAACTGGCGAAATGATCTTCTCGTCTCCTCTTGTCCCTCCTCCCCATGCCTGCTGCACAGCGCAGCGTGTAACAGTTAAATTACCTTACAGCCAATGTTAAATCATCCAAAAAGTTTCCCAGTAACAGCTGATCGTCCTGAAAATTGTCTAAGCTTTTTCTGAATATGTTTTTACGCTATAACCGACATGGTTGATATAATAATTTGTTTGAGAAATGTGAGTATCGATCATTAATCTAATCGTTCACGCAGAACTGCATGATCCTGCTCTCATCTCGTCTCCCTCGTGTCGCGTGTGTGTGCGCGCGCGCGCGTGCAGTGAATGCCATGCAATTTATGGTATCCTATAACGTTAAATTGTCTGACAGCAATCATGCAAAAAAATGATAATAGGATAATGATAATAATAATGATGATGATGATGAATCTAATACTGTAATAATAGCCTAATGAATAATCCACCCATTCACCAGTCACCAAAACGCTGCATGTGAAGATGCTTTAACCATAAAAATGCTGGTCCTCAGCCTATACGCAACGGGATCTTGTTTAATCCAAAAGTGTGAAAGGCTTTGATCCTAATTTTATATTTCAGCTTATAGTGCAAGTCGAGCAGTTTGTGTGCTTTGCCTAATTTTGTCACGTGCATGATGCCCGCCTTGCATTGCCTATGATTTGATTGACGAACTGTCCCCAATGACCACGATTGATATGATAGGGATAAAATAAGGACGATTCCCCATCCAAGTGCACACGTCACTCCCCTCCCGCTCTGCAGTGCCCCACCCCCCCACCCCCCACCCCGACCCCCCTCAAATACAGGTATTTTCGCTGCTGTTTTTACACGTGATTGCTCAGGTGTGAAGGGAAATTCCGGGAAATAGCCAGTCTTGATTTACAGGTAATTTCCCTGTATGTATGTGTGAAAACGGCTTAAGTGGCATGGATTGCCTCTCACCTTCTGCAGGATGTACTAGGGAATGGAACATTGTGGGTGCTGTTTTTCAGTAAAATAGGATAATCATTTGGACCAAACAGACAATGTGCAAAAAGCTTACGGCCTTCAAATAATATTGTCAGGCAGATTTAATGTCTGGGACGGTCAGTCAGTGGATAAACAACAGCTTCACCTGCAACGAGGGATGTAAGAGTATGAAATTTCACAGTACGGTACGATACGGTATCTACAAAAATATTGCGGTATTTCACGGTATTGATTTATTTCCATCCTTTTAATTTAACGTACTATGGCCCATCTAAAAAACAAACAAGTATTTTGCTTTGAAGAAAAATATTGCTTTATTGACCTGAAACTAATATGAGTATGTTTACACAAGGGTCCTCCATTATGAACTTATTTGTAGTAGCGTGCGGTGCTGTGCATATTGCACCAAATATCGTGGGCACGTTATTAGAGAGAAAGCTTATAACTGTGGTTGCTTGATATCACAATATCACGCTTATTGTTACATCCCTACCGGCAACATCAAATTTGTGCAGCGGACATGTACAGCGTGGTTTGGAGGGTATTGCATGGAGGAGCAGAGAGACAAAGTATGTGCATAAAGCACATTTTAAGTATTCCGCAGTCCAATATATGAGGTGCTGACTGTAGTTGTAAGGATTATGGTTTTTGAACAAATATGTTGAAATCCAATTGAACTAAATTCTGCACCAGCGGAGCTTTCAGGACCAAGGTTCCCTGTAAGCTGACCTAAAGCATGTAAAAAAAAAACTTAATCAGAATCATCACACTGACCAAATAACATTGTATAGTCATCAGTACGGTAATTAAATAATCATTGAATAATTGTCCATGTTTATTTGTTTCTTTGAAAAGGATCCCCATTAGCTGCCGCCAGGGCGACAGCTAGTCTTCCTGGGGTCCATGTGAATTAAAGACACACGCCAACATTTTTGGAAGATTCACTTACTTGCCATCTTCCTGATAGTAAGAGGAGAATATAGATGCCCTTCTCTTAATCTTCTCTGTGCTTATAGTAGAAAAACAGCGACCCATCACTCCCGCTAGTTAGCTTAGCACAATGAATGGTAGTCATTGGTACTGGCTAGCCTACCCCATTAGCAAAATAGAAAAAACATAAAATGCTAATGTCATCAGTGATGTCATCAATGAAGTCACTTCAACAATTGTGATGTCATCAGTGATGTCACTCAAGCAACTGTGATGCTCAGTGATGTCATCAATGTTGTCAGTTCATCAATTGTGATGTCATCACTCATCAGATGTTACTTGAGCAATTGTGATGTCATCAGTGATGTTGGCTAAGTGGGGTGTTGGAGGTGTCTGTCACGATTGTGATGTCATCTAGCCTACCCCGTTAACAAAATATAAAAAACATAAAATGCTAATGTCATCAATGAAGTCACTTCAACAATTGTGATCTCATCAGTGATGTCACTCGAGCAACTGTGATGTAATCAGTGATGTCACTCGAGCAATTGTTGTGATGTCACTCGAGCAATGTTATGATGTCTGTCTGTCAATCATGATTTTGGGAGCCTGCGGAGCGGGCGATTCCCATAACTGCAGCTATGGCGCATCATCTCCAGAGTCTCCACCCTAGGAATCGAGCGCGTGTAGTTACGTAAATAGGATCCACGTTGAAAAATACAGAAATTCGCCTTTAAATAGTTTTAAAAAGTCAAAAAGTAGATCATGTCACTGAAGCAAAGATAGTACACTCATTATTAGGCAAATAGATATGGCTGGAAATATAACAATTTGTCCACTAACACTCACACAAATCTAGCCAGTTACCTTGTCCAGTAAAAAGTAAAACCCTAACACAATCTCTGAAGAAATCCACCCATTTGTGTGAACTTACGTAGGACTTGCGAGAGCTGGTCCAGCAGGTTGTTTTCATACACCGCCCTCTCCTGCCAGATGGACAGGATCCGACCCAACTGCTTCTTACAGCCCTCCTCCCCCTCCCTGCACAGAGTAACACAGGCCAGACCAGGCATGGACATTTCAGTGGCTTTGTGCAAAACAACTGAGGTACACCAAAAACATTCTCTCATGTGCCGTTTTTATACATTCAGGTTTAATAATGCTTGTACTGTTAAATCCGACCTGAACACATGTTTGAAGGCATCAATGATGACCGGTGCAAAGTCCTGGGTGAACTCTGGTCCTTTCCTCTTGCTGTTCTGAATGACATCATTGGCCAAGTAGAGGAAGGTCAGCTTGCGTGACACCGGAGCTGCATACATGCAGACACATATCACAGTGAGTCAATCTGCTATAATAACCGACAAGACTGAACCTCAAGCTGAGCAGCAACAGAGACATGGTTCATTGCAGCAAAATAAAGAGTAAACAATTTAATTTACAAGTTACTGGTTTCAAATCATGGATAGCCTGCATTATACACTAATGACAAATAATGATGCATCAAATAGACCATTATTTATCGCATTGATTTAATTCATAAATCACAAAAAAGGTTGCATATCTAAAGCCTACAAACCTGTTGCTTGCTTACTCCTTTCAATGTCTTAAAATAGATCAAATCACCCCAGAGCAATCAGCCACAAAGTAAACCCCCCAGGCCAGCAACAATCATTAGATTAGATTAGATACTCAGCACACTCTTCTCACTATGGTTACAAAGAACCCGTCATAGCAAACGTATGTTTTTAGAAGTTAATCAGTCGCCTTTGGCTCTCTCCACTCTCTTTAATTGCAGACCTTATTTTAGAAATATATTCCATTCAGATTACGGTACATGCGTGTAGCTTCTTATAACATCACATCAGACAATTTAAATAAATAGATAATATGCCTGCTGTCTCAGGACAGTTCAGAGTTCAGCATAAAAGCCCCAGAGAAATATGCCATCTTTAGAATCCCCTGTTGCTATAACGCTCACTCTTTTTGGTCTGCATAAAACCTCCCAAAATACAACAACCACCTGAGGCATCATTAGGTGTGTACCTGCACCCTAAGGAGAAGTGACAAAGAACATACAACACATTAAGCCCTAGAGACACATCCAAAATATAAGCAGTAAGCACTGTAGAATACAAGGTGTACTGGAGTAGCTGTATCCAATTCCCTACAATACACTATTAGCACATTCACTAATGAAAGGCTGTTCAAACAATCAACATTCAAGACTGCGTGCACCCCCCCCCCCCCACCATCAATGGTGCACTTATCACCACATCTACATAACAAGTTCTTCAACAGCATTTTACTGATATAATACAGTATTGCTACCATTGTTTATAGTGATGCATGGCAGCCTTGTGATCAATATTTCCTGTCAATATCTTCTCGCTTTGATATGCTTTGAATAGGAAACCTAACATTTGTGCAATATAGCAATATTTCACTACAACTGTGTTATTTTCTGCAGTGATGGATTGATCTTTCAAGCAGTGTTTCTCTTGAAGACTTGGGAAGCCACAGCGAAATGTATGATTAGTATGGTATGTCTGTGTGTGTGACCACTGACCAGTAGGCTACAGTTATACCTCTGTGAACAGATGTTGGTTGTGCCAAAAACAAAATTATAGGTTATCCTATTAAAAACGTGTAATATTGCAAGTTGCAACAGCCTCGAGTGGTTGACAGACTTGAGCACTTGTGAGAAACATGAAATCGTTAAAGAAATAAAACATAAAATCATAAATAAGCAATGATAATCTGTCACATATGGTGAGATGTTTCAGCTATATAGCCTACAGTTTAATAAGTTTAATTAACATTCTTCTTTCAGGATATATTTCATATTCTACGTATTTACACGTTGCACCTTTACATTTTAGTTGAGCATTTTCAGCCATGTCAAAATACCTGAAAAGACAAACAAACGAAAAAAACTCAATAGTTTCTGTGGGTGCTGAATCCTCACACAAAATGTCACAGAAAGGAATTACCCCAGGACAGCACTCGTTTGTGCAGATTTTTTTTTAAATATCAAACTTATTGGGAGTACTTCTGTCAGCATGTGTTCCTGCCAGTGAAGGAGCAAAAGAACGGATCAAAAGAAAAGTTTCTTCCATCTTACACTGTAATGAACAGAATTGCTCATTTTTAAACATTAGCTACTGTATCTAAAGTAGTGTTGTTACCTCGCAAAAAAGATGTAGATAAGACCCTCCTCCCAACTAACGTTAACATATTTTAGGCCCATTCCCAACAGCTAAACTGAATGGCAGTAACGATAGTTGATACTGGTTACAATGTAGCTAGTAAACATGAGCCACATTAGCCCAAGTTAGCTAACACGATATAGCATGAATTTGGGGGTAATAAATGGCTCAAACCAACGTTAGCCAGCCCAGCGATAACTAGGATAGCTGACTTTAACGTTATTTCTACGTTTGCTAACGTTAGTCAAAACTTAACTAACGTTACTCAGTCTTAGCTAGCTAGCGTAATAATTAACGTGTTGTTGGCTAACAAAGTTTGACGTTTAGCTAACGTTAGCGCTAGCCAAGTTATCCCTGTTGAACGCGAAAACATAGTCAGAAACACGCTGACGCTAAGAACTAAGCTTACCTTTTTTAAGTTCGTTGAACCAAACGTTGACAATGGTCTTCGAGTGTTTTCTATGATGTATGAGCCACAGTGACAGGGTTTGGACACTTTGCTGGGAGTTGCTAAGCTCGGATAGTTTCTTTTCTAAAGCCACCTCAGAGAAAGCTGACATCTCGACGAGATCCAGGCGAAATACTCAAGCAAGATAGCCAGTGACTGTAGAAATTTTAGCTAACGCTGTCGCTACCTTGTGTTTGTTGTTAGCTATTTTCGCCAGCTAACAACTAGCTAGCAGTGCACTGCTGCCAGCTCAGTGCTGCTATTAAAGGGTGTCTTGCTGCTGATGCCTTCGTGAAAACCACAGCAACTTGCAAGAGGCGGTTCCGCTTTTGTTTACACTCCAATGATAGGTTTAAAGGATGCAAGCTCTATCTATCTGTGTTATGATTGGCTACTCTATTTGGATTACCCAAGTAGCCTCCATCCCCTCCAGACAGAAGGGCCCATAAAAAAGGTTCCATAACTTTCTGATGACACCTTTTTAGCTTGCAAAAGAAAATGTGATGTACTGTATATAAAAGGGAGCAAGTGGGCAATCTCTGTCTGTTCTCTGATCTGTTTACATTTTTGTCCCACTGATGATGTCATAGGCATTGTGACATTGTGTGGTCATAAGAGCAATTGTGATGTCATCAGTGATGCAAAGTTGTGACATCATCAGTGATGACATAAGGGCAAGTGGAGCACTAGTGTGGTCCTCATGCAGATTTGATATTTTGGTTGTCACTGACAAAATCTTCCTTTTCTCACACTCCAAACTGTGAGAAGCACACTGTCTCAATTCTTGCAAGCATTTATGATAGTATTGTTATATACAGTATACCGGTCAAGGAGATTATTATGATTATGATGAATTACAATTGCTTAGTCAGACATTGATAGAATATTTCCCTGAAAAGCCACGGATCCTCTCTCCTGGATCCTGTACCCATTCATGTGAGCTTATACATCAGATGCATATCTGAAAATGATTCATAGAGGTAACAATAGACTAATTTAAATCTCAGCACACTCAGTTGCACACACAGTACACTCATACCTAGACAGTAAAAGAGACTGAAAGATTTGTTTGAGGGTCCCTGGTGAAGGTGAATGTAGTAGTGGTGCCATTTCTTGTCATGGTCAGTTCTGAGGCAATCTGGGAACCCAGAGTCTATCAGTATATCAGTTAGAGTCAGTCGTCAGACTGATAGACTCTGGGTGCCTAGATTGGTTCTGAGGCATCTGCAGAAGGCTCCAGAGCAGAGCAGCCACAGAGACACCAAAAGAGAGGTTGTGTTCAGTTGACATGTCTGCCAGTGAGACATGGCCCAGTGGGGACGGGTCATGACTAAAAATGTACAATGAACAGTACATGTAGCTTTTGGTCTTGGATTAGTGAGTACAACCACCTAGCTGCTGGTTTTACAATTAGCTTCTTATGTAAATAAAGATACAAACAAATTATTCTACAGTCATTAGCCAATTGATTTAAAACATCTTCTCCCATCAGTCCTCTCCATTATAATTCAACGAGCAAGCAATATTTTAGGTTGCAGTTTCAGGGAAGGGCACAGCATGACTAAATGAAGTGATGACATCTGCAAAGACAGTCCTTTTATTTTGCACTAAGGCATTAGGCACTTACAGAAGGTAAACAGAAGGTGGACCATTCAATACTAGTGTGAAACGTATACAGCAAAAATAACAGTTCCGATATGGCAGCTCCTCTTCAACACTTAACAGCCTGTACAGACAACACTTCCCAAATCTAGTTTGAAGCAACCTTGGTATACACAGGTTCACAATGCTTTGGTTGTATTCCATGCTTCATAAAAATTAGGGATAATTAATTGGCCTTGTATTATCTGGAAATTGTTTTAGTATCATGAGAACTACTGTATCCTTTTTGTTGATTATGTTGTTACAACACGCTGTGTCGTTGCAGCTGGTGTACCAAGGTTCCTACAGAGGGCTGAGTTTGGGCAAAGGTTTGGCAAATGAAAAACAAACAGTGCTGTTAGATTTAGGAACTTCAGAGTAGTAGAATTTGTCACATTAACTTGAATTACAGGAAGAAACTTTCACACTCATTTAAACATTGTTCAAAGGGTCCAATTAAATTGTCAAAATAAACTCGTAAAGCTGGGAGTTTAACATGCACAGACATTGCTGCAAGTACAGGCGACTGCCGTGGAGTGATTTTTAAGATAGCCCAAATGACCGAATAATAAAACTAAATAAAACAAAACAAGCTGAACTGACCAATAGTCCATTGAATGAATTTAAAGTAAATATTTTTTATTCTCAGACAGAAGTCACAACCTACTTAAAAATATCAAAAGGAATAGAAAATGTTAATGTCAGCTATCCACAAACTGCCTCAATATGTTTGGAGCATGAATAATATAGAGTACTTTATCTAATGTAGGGAAACACTGCCCAAAATAAATAGCCAGCACATTAATAGCAAAGACAAATCTAGGCATGTTCTCACTCCGTAATCACATACAGTAGGCTACATTGTCTTGCAGGGGGTCCCAATCTTTTGTGGCTTGTGACCCAAAAATCTAGGGACCCCAGACATTCAAATTTCGGTACATCGGTAATATCAGTGACATGACATCATCAGTGATGTTACATGTTGACTTTTTTCAATAAAATCTGAATTCTGACTTTAATCTCAGAATTCTGACTTTTCCCCTCAGAATTCTGGCTTCTTTTTTTCTGAATTCTAACTTTATTTTGAAGAATTCTGACTTTATTCTCAGAATGCGGACTCTGAATCCTGACTCAGAATTGGGGGGGGGGGGGTGACTAATCCTCTTCTGTAGTTTTAAATTGTGTGTGGTGATGAAAAAATAAAAAAATAGAAGAAGCTAGTGCTTTCCCCCTTTTAAATGATCTCATTGGCTCTTATTCTAATTGGGTGGCTCAAATCACTAGCTTTTCCTTTTAAGAATTGGCCTGGACGGAACCACAGCAAGAATGCCTTCTTGTTGTGTAGCATCAAATTATGCATATGCAAATGCATCAACTAAGCATTTCTGCCCATGTGAAGTGGAAGAAAAGGCTTACTGCCTCAACTTCATGACAAAAATAAGGCTTCAAATGAAATGCCATTGCTTAGTTGAAAAGTGACACAATGTAAATAAGAAGCCAAGGAGAGCAAAGCTGAATATTTATCTCACGACCCCATTACTCTAAGGCCATGTTCACATTACAGACAAATCCGATTTGGTGATAAAGTCATTAATCATCATTATCTTGATTGGTTTCCCAAATCTGATTTGGGAGTGTGTCCGCACTCCTAAACAGCCTATGTTACAGCCTTGTTATGGTAACGACGTGGGCGTCAGTAAATACGTATGTTGGTGACGTGGTTTTCCTGCACAGAAGCATTTGATGACGTTCAAATCAGATTTGGTGGATCTGTGCGTCCGCACTGAAGTCACATCAGTCGAAAGCACATTTGAAGCAGATTGGAAACTACCTCCATATGTGGTTTCGGACAAGTGATACAAATCAGACTTGGAGTGTCCAGACTCATAAAACCAATCTGGATAAAGTCATTAATAGGTCACTAAAGTTCACAAATCAGATTTGGCCTCCTAGTCTGAACATGGCCTAAGAGGCTATGAAATGTGTATCACTACAGTGACAACAACATCCCAACAATTAGGCGATTTGCATTAGGGAAACCAGATATACTCAAATCTTGTTAGTAATGTTGGACCATTTGAGTGTGGTTGGACCCAACAGGTACATCAGTGCTTTGAGCATACATTTGAGGTCCTCCAGGATGTGCAGATGTGGGTCTTGCACTGGGATAAGGAACCATGTATGGAGAGGGTGCCCAACCCGCATTCCCTGGCATCATCATACCTGACGAACCATTACCAGCCCCTCTGGAAGAAAATTCAGAGTTGGTTCTATAACCCTGAGCTTGGATCAACATGTGGGGTTGGGCTCTATCCCCACCAGCATTGTGGGTTGTAGGAGGAAGGTGCAGGTCAGGGTTGGTTCTAGCTCCAGGATTGTAGTAGGGGTCAAAGGTCCCCCCGTGGCCTATGTGGAAGGATGTATAGGCCATAGGTTGTGTTGTGTACCCATGTGGAGCAGTTTGGACATACCCAGAAGAGAACTGCATGTATTCCGACGTCTGCAATCCTCTTTGTTCCATTTCAGTGAACTGCGTTCTAGGCTCTGCTGCGATGCCACCACTGCAAGCAATCGACTCATCTACGTGAGGATCATTGTTGCTCCTATGGACGGCTAGAGGAGGAGCCAATTCACCAGAGGAGCCATGATGCCCTAGGCTGTGTGGAAGACTTGGATAATCGTGTGCCAAGTGTTGCTGTTGGGGCTGGTGTTGGTAACCTTGTACCAAGTGTTGCTGGTGTTGGTCACCCTGTGCCGCCAAGTGTTGCTGTTGGGGCTGGTGTTGGTAACCTTGTACCAAGTGTTGCTGGTGTTGGTAACCTTGCGCCGCCAAGTGTTGCTGTTGTGGCTGGTGTTGGTAATACTGTCGTTGAGTCTTGCCTGAGCTCATTTCGCCCTGGCCGTCTTCTCTTGGCACTTCCACGTTGTAAGTTGACCAACCCTTAGTGTGGTACACAGCAGCAGTTAGCCCTTCGTCTTCTCTGTCTAAGCCTTCATTTTGCCGGTCTTTATAAACGGTTTTAGTTAGTCCTCCTTGAGTATGATGCCATCTGCCATTATTCTGCTCCTCATGAGCATTTTGTATTTCTGAAGATGAGCAATATGTCTCCTCGCCCTGCTTTTCATGCAGGAATGAGGCATGGATTGGTCCCTCTTCTGTCTCATATGCTGGCTTAGGGAAGATTCTTTGTCCATATGGATTTGCCCCAGTAATGTTTTCAGGCTGGTTGAAGCACTGCCTGCCGGTGAAATAACCATCCACCTCTTCATCCCGAGTGTCTTGGAAGTTTCTTTCCTGGTCCAGGTGCTGACCGTCGGCGTGTGTATCTGTGTCCCCACTAAAAAAGTCGAGCTGCGGTGGTGATGCGTGCTCCGCCTGGTTAACGGCCTGTGGTCCAAAGTCAGGGTCCATCTCGGCTGAGGGGCTCAGCTCTGCGGTGGGCGAGGGCGTGGGTGACACAGGGAGGCGGTCCAGGCTGAAAGATGTCCTCTCCAGCACCGTTGCACCTTTGGTCAGAGGCAGGCTTACCTTGAACACAGTATTTGGCACATTCGCAATCTTCTTCCTCTTCTCTGCCCTATTTGGCCGTTTTGACTGAACTGCAGTGCGTTTCTGTGGCACACCTTGATCCGAGGCCTCCATGACGCCAACACTCGGCCCTTAGAGAATAAGCATAAAATGGGCCCAGACAGTTTGAAAGACGGCAGAAAAGGAAAAACACACTGACCATCATTTATCAAACGAACGCACGTCAGAAAGCTGGGCGTACGTTTGTTTGACTGTTGGCCATCAGAGACACGCACCTTTGACAGGGTTTTCTCTCTTCTGGATGTCGGTCCAGCCATTACAATTAGACAACTTCTTCAAGCCTGAAACAAAGTGACAGAGCAGAAAGAGAGAAAAGAATACAGGGGGTATACACAGAAAAATACATAAAATCATCAGTTTGTACTCAAAAGACACAGGAAAAGCAGAAGAATCAGCCAAGTGAAGAGAATCTATCTGGATTTGGAAAGGAAACACTGAGGTCGTTGAAGATTCAAACATACAGAGTCAGACAAATTAAAGCGATAAGTTATGAAGAATAGGGGGGGAGCACAGAGGATGAAAGGAGAGTGTAAAATAACCTCAAACACCAGGGGTGAACAACACAGAAGTAGCAAAGATAATGGCTAATCGAACTAAACATTGAAATGCATGGGTGAAACAACATGGTCTTGACAAAAGAACTGTCATTCTTAGAGCAAGGCATCAATTATGACAGCAAACGTATCTTCAACAGATGGCCCCGTAACATAGTGTAGAGTTATACTTACATCAATAGTCTCTCCAAGAGCACGAGCTGGAACAGGAAGAGGTTATGCCAAACAAGAAGACAGTGGATGACATTCATACTTACACCAGTGATAACTGTTGCTAGTCAGCAGGATACAGAGGGAGGCTGGTACCCTCATCACCTAGGAAACATGAGACGTTCTGAACATAAGATGGAGGATGAGTGAAAGAGGAAAAGTGCAGACTGAGTGGAGAAGAGCAACGAAAGACACTCAAGTTTATTTCCTGAGTTATTGTATTAGCAAACAATAACTCACAGGAAATAAATTTGAGTCCCAACTGTTCCCTAGCAACAGAATTCCGGTGAATTCTTCCGGCTCAAATAGAGTGGCGCAGGAATGAGTCCTAAAACCCGGAAGTTAGCATCGACTGGTTCCCTCGTCGGGAGGTCAGTGGGTCTTTTTGTATGGGGATTTCAGCTAGATGCCTGAAATAAAGTCTGTGGTTAAAGGTTTATGAAACAGAGATCTTTGTGTTCAGCAAGATAATCTTCACAAATAAACACAATTTTTATGATTTTCTTTTAAGCACTTTCAAAAATCGCGATAGCATTTATGTTTAAAGTGCCTTGTAACTTATTTAAAACAGAAATAATGTTTCATGTTTGTTAATTTGAGTATATATTTTAACTAAAACTGTCGGCTGTGTTTTTTATGTGTTTTTTATATGTGCATTGCTTTGCTGCTTGTTTTTTCGATTATTTTTTGTAAAGCACCTTGAATTGCCTTGTGTATGAAAGGTGCTATATAAATAAAATTTGACTTGACTTGACTTAAAAAAATCATAAAAGTGGTGTGGTGTGTGCACAATACCTTTACTTCTCCTCTGCCTTCCTCTTGCTCCACTTTCTTGGCCACTAATTGGAGAGGCTGTCCATCGTCATCAATTACCTCCACCTGCTCAGGATGAACTTCCATCTACACACAGACGTTTTAAATTAACTTCAAACCCACTCACAGAAACCTTTGGATGCAGAATGGTACAGGATTCATGTTTTAGCTCATTTGAATTACTGATGCAGAACAAACTGACCATGTAGTTGAAGAGATGGGACGGACTGGTCAGGTGATCAATGATGTCATCTTTGATGGACTTGATGCGGCAGCAGTGGCATATGTAACAGTATGGGTGGCCATCCTCTTCACTTCTACACTCAATCACACAGTTAAGACCTGGTGCAAACATGCACAAAGCCTTTTTATAAATGATTCAACATATATATTAAATGACAACTCATTAGCGTACTCACCAACATAATTATGTAGGTTACTATTAGGAAATATCCATTACAACTTATAAGTTATAAGCAACTTTAAGTACTGACGGCCAGTTTAAAATTGTAATCACCTGATACTAGAGCAGTCAAACTCACAAATGTAACTGAATGTGGTTGATCTTCCAGCAGAATGTTGCTTCAAAAATGAACATATTGAATATGCCATTAAGCAGCTTACTCTTATTATTTCTAATAAGATTAGCAAAAGACCTAGTCTTATCTCACTAGCCAATGCATTTTTTCTTTTCAAACATGTTTGCGAGTTCTATTCTTCAACCATCCTCACCAATAAGAGGCTTGGTCCCTGTGTAGCCAGCAATAAAGCTGTTGCTGTTCTCTGATTGCACAGGGGGCTCAAGTGACTTGTTCCCCGGTTGCAATACAGAGGCATTCTCTTTCAGCTTGACAGGGGGCGCTGTAGTTGACTGCAGGGATTAAAGCAAGAAAAGATTTGTGAGCCTGAAAAGTTGTCCACGAAGAAATGTGTACAATGTGTTGAATCAAGTATTACAGTAGGTGAGTTTAAAACTGCTCTATGCCTGACATCAGGCATTGCACTCTGAGCTGACGTTGTTTGTAATTGAGCGATGGCCCAGGCCTTGAGCGGTTCGCCTACTGGTTTCTCCGACTGTCTCAGGTGCCTCTGGGGAGGAAGCACGACCCTCTGTGACTGGACGTCAGGGCACTCCAGCTGGGCAGAGGTAGTCTCTGATGGGCTACGAGGTTGTCTCTGCCCCTGCACACGTTTGAATAACTTCAGTAACAGACTAACTGCTGCAACCGCTGTATGGCGAGAGAGAGAGACAGAGAGAGAGAGATGGTTAATGGCGGGTGGGATTGGGAAGGTGGACAGAGTGTATTAAGTGGGACAAACACATCCTAAACAAATAGATAGCCAGGAACAAACACTAACCATCAGCCTCATTGTGTGCTGCCATCTGCTGGTATCCAGCCTCTTCAAACTCCAGCACCTTAACATGAGGACAGGCCACACAAAATTATATGAACACTCAAACATCCCTGTTGCGGAGGAATTGTACCCTTGAAATAAACTAGTCAAGAGTTGTCTTGTCGTTTTTTACTGAAGCAGACTGAGGCTCCAAAACAGTTGAATACACTCGACCAAGTTGGACAGCAGAAAATATCAATCATTGCTCAAACATGAATATATATAGAAAAAACATTCCCTCCTCCCCTGGCAGAAGCAAATGCGTACATTTGTTTCCATTACATGGTGTTTTAGGTTCAATAGAAGTTCATCTAATGCGTAGGAGTTTTGTGGTTATACTAAGCGCCTCTCTCAATTCCTTCTACTGCCGGTGTGAGGAAGTGGTTAAGACGCAGATAAGAGTCTCCTCGAGAAAACGAAACCTATAAAGAGGACATGAAACATTTGATCATATGACTCGTGTCTATGTGCATTTCACCTCAAACAAGACAGGACATGTCTTTCAATTCTGAAATGTACCTAGATTTGCTAGAAAGATGAACAACATTTCAGCTTTTCACCAACTGTCACTAGGTTGACTGTACAGTAGTACAGTGGAGTACAGAAGAAAATACAGTGGAGTACAGGCTAGTTAAGTGTTGTTATTAAGGATTTTTTAATTCTAACAGGCTCACAGCATATGCTGTTGTGTGTCTGACTTGGATTGTGGTTGTTTTGATTCATCAAAACATTTTAAATCCTTGCTACTGTACTGTGTAGTCAACCTATGACATCATCAAAGAGCGCCCATTTCAGGCGAAAAGCTGAAAGTGAAATGCAGATGAACTAAAGTTGTATGATCAAATGTCCTCTTTAACACCAGACTAGGGTAATGGAAATTCCCTTTCACTCAAAAATAATAGCATATTCTGTACCATAATTAATTCTGCTATTACAATCCCGTATCCAAAACACTCATTTGTTAGCTATTATAAAACAGTGATATGCAGCATTCAAATCACCTACCTGTATTTCACCTGGTCCCTCTCTGCTCTCAATTATCTTAGCCATCTCCATCAGTGGCCAGGCCAGGTCAGCACTCTCCTTCAATTCAGCCAGAAGGTGTGGGTGCCAGGCTTTCTGTCAGGCCAAACACCAGCAGTGAGTATCATCTGATCAGACTGACATCAAAGACGTTGACACAGAGACGTTTATCACCACCTACTACTTACAATGTAGTTGTATCTGTGGAGACTTCCCATGATGTGGTTGCGAATGTCGGCCTTGCTGAGCCGAGACACACACACCTCACACAGGTAGGATACCTCTCTGTTGTCCGTGCCCACTTTCACACATTCTGTAACAGTGCCCAGGCCTGGAATACACATCAAGTCACAGGAATTATCTCTCAACCTCACGCATGCAGCAACACACACAACAAAGCACAAATCAAACATCTTATGAGACATTAGCTGCTACTACAGTACTGACCAATGAGGGGTTGTTGTCTGTTTTTGTAGTTCAGATACACCTTAAGGGAATGGAACAGCTCGCTCTTGTCAGAGACTCCTATAAATGAAAGAGAAACATTTAACGTGCATCATGTCGACGAAACATGGTTCAATAATTAACTTGAAGTGTGAAATACCTTCATGTGCACCGCCTGGCTGCATGCTGCAATTTTAAGATCACCACCTGCTTGCAGTTGGGAAAGAGGGTGTAGCAGAAGAGACAATTTAGTAGCACAAGTAGAAAACAGTGCATGGAAGTGGAGGGGGCTTATACTGGATCTCCCCAGCACCGCCTAAATAGCCCTTTGGTCGGGCACAAATAATGATTTCCTGTGGGGGGGCAAAAGAAGACCGGTGTATTCCGCATCAGATCATTTTGGTCTAGGGCTGAACGATAGAAAAAAAAATCAAATTGTGATTATTCTGAGTGACTGATATTGCATTTGCAATATTAGAGAGAATTAGAGAGAACGGACAATTTTATTCAAATGATTATGGTGCGATTTTTGTGGGTATCTTAACAAAAGATGTTTTTTGCCTGTAGAATATGATGTGTAGGCCAGGACATCTCTATAGGCTACAGCACGATATTTAATGTAAAAATGTTGAGAGATTTGCCTTTCACAAATATTGTGCCTCCGATCCTGTTATTTTAAAATTGCAGTAGACCATATTGTGATTTTGTTCAAATTTAGATAAATTATTAAGTCCTACTTTGGTCCTTTGTGCATGATGATTAATAGCTCATACATAGGCTCATTTTGTGTGAGCTTTGAGGGAGATTTTAGTCTATGACTAAACACAAACACATGCACGGCACCTGCACCATTAGGCATAGGGTGTAGCTCTAGGTTGGACTATGAGCACCAGATGGCGCTGCAACACAAACATTTTCACATGACACACTGGACCAAAAAACCCCAAATCTCATTTGATGCGTTTTCACAGCCTTTCCCCCCTCCGGTTGTAACATAATTGTTGAATTTGTTTATTCTGTATAACTGTTTATCCTCCTATTCCTCATTTTTCGGGGGGTGGTTTTGCTAAGGACCAACAAATAACCCCTCCAAAGTTGAGCAACAACTAGCCTCAACGCTAGACTCATAGAAGGAAGAATGACTGATGAGTCTCGCGCTGAGGCTAAGCAACAACGTGTTTCCGAACAGCCAAAACATACAAGTTTAGCGTTCAGTCATGATCAAGTAGCTAATGTTAACGTCATATGCCATGCCATCATATTACAAAAACAAGTTCAGATATCCACTGACTGCCTCGATTAACTCGTAGTACCTACGCTGAGAAACTCGCACAGCTGTTTTTCAGTTGACAGTCGATCTAGCTTGACGTCCTGAAAGGGGCTACTCGACATGTCTGCCTCTGCCTGCCACCGAAACACACCGAAACTTACCTTTGGAAAAGGTCCGCCTGCTCTGTTTCAAAACTTTCAAGGTAGATTGAAACGTTGATACGCTAATGTAACAATACGCAAAATAAAATGTGCCGACATGACTATCGAGAAGCCACCCACGCGTTTCTATCGAATGAGAGGGAACGTGAATTAAGTGAAAGGGCACCGCCCGCACCGCCTCCGACGCAACTTTAAAGTACACACCCTCTTCTGATATACATGCATGCTTCAAGCACGCGCTGCGAAAAAAGGGGATTGGATTTAGAGTCATAGTAGGCATGTGGCCTGTTGATTGGTTGGATTTAGGCATGAGGAGTGATGATTGGTTAATTTGAGGGTCAAATATCAGCCAATCGGAGCCATAGTAGGGCGGGACTGCATATCAGTGGTAACCTCGCGTCATCTTGCGCGTCACCAGGCTCTCAAGATAGTGGTAATCAGTGGTAGGGGCTTAGAAGTACATAACAAATGTAATTTTTGCAGTGTTGGCCCTGAAACTTTTGTTCATTTATTTTACCATTGTTTGCACTCACTTGCGTTCTGGACTCAAATGCAGGATTACATTCTAAGCAAAACTAAATATAACATCAGGATTGAATGTATAGCCTACATGTCATTACCTACTTGAGAATAGTGTAATAAGTGTAATTGAATACATTGTTAACCTATGGATTTTATATGGTAAATTTCATATACATAAAGCCAGAGTGTTAAAATCTTCCCCCAATTTCACAAGGTTTCTTTGTGAGTTTAATGATTACATTAGGACTCTTAAACATATAGATAGTAATAAAAGTAATAAAACTGTCAAATTATATTGTGAACTATTTAAAGAGGAATAATTTGTTTTTGTTTTCACTCTTGTCATTGCTACTTGATTCTCGACTGTAATTTGTACCATCATACTTGTCAATTTTTATTTATTTTCTGTTATGAGCACATGTCTGTTCTAATATTCAATGTTCACTTGTCTGTTTGAATAATAATAATAATAATAATAAAAAATCAGTGGTAGGGGCTCAATGGTAGGGGGTAGGAGTGGGCTGGACTCTCAAAACTGGCAACTTTTTTCAGCAACACGCTGAAAGTTTTTGGAATAATAATAATAATAATTGGTAATAGTAATAATAACAACAAGAATGATTATGCAAAAAAACTTGCAATAAATAAATAATAAAACATTGCCTATTTTATAAGCAGATGCCTCAAAATTACTTCTGACTGAAAAACATAGGCCTTTTTGTTTAATGGTGGGCATCTAATTATTATTATTGCAGTAATAATGCTAATACTGTTGTTGTTGTAGTAGTAGCAGCTAGTAGTAGTAGTAGTAGTAGTAGTCCCGTGGATTTTTCTGACATTTTAACCGTTTGATTTGACCTGAACTGTCATTACCCTTAAAGAAAGCAAAGTCAGATGTAGACAATAACAGAATCAAATCCTGGTCTTCTGCTCCACCTTGCATATGAGAGTTTATTTAGTTTACATACTACCACCAATAAAGTTGAGTTGGACTTGACCAATTAGCTCATGTGTTGTTCAAAATATCAGGATACATCTCAATGTCCCAAGACCTTACTTTGGCTTTATACATGTCTGGTGTTGACTTGATTTTGGCTAGGTCATAGGACTTCGTCCTACTAGTACTCCATAGTTCAACCATCGCTGTGGTTTCACCACCCACCACCAGGGGACATCAAACCATTCTCCCCTCATTCGACTGCTTTTCCACTAGTTTTCCACAATTACCTCTAGCTCTGAGCTCGGGCCTTCTGCCTTCCTCTCAGTGGAGACACAGCTCAGGGCAATATATGATACGATGATGATTATAGCTGTGTAATGTATACACATATATATGCACCAGGGGATACGTGTAGAAATAAATATACCACAGTAGTAGTAGTACTAGTAGCCTAATATTAATCACTAGAAATCTTCTGGGTGGAGACTCTGGAAGATGATGCGCCATGGGGGCAGTTATGGAAATGTATGTATGAGTACAGCATTACAGCAGCTCCTTATAGACGATGTTGTCTGTTATTCCCTCATCACCTTCAATAAGTACTTTCATGCTGTTGGCTTGCTTTCCCCTGGAGAAGGCTGTGTAGAGCTGGCCATGAGCAAAACACTGGCTGAGGTAGCTACAGTAGATGCAAACTCAGTCATTCTCTTGCCCTTGACCTTTGTTGATGGTAACTGAGAAAGCCAATCTGATCGGGAACTGCCATCTGCCATAGGTGTAAGGAAGCTCATCATTTCTGTCATGGTGAGGAACTATTGGCAGGAAGATCCTTTCTCCTTGTTTGTCCCTACAGAAATCTCCCATGTTTTGTCCAAGGGGGGGGATAATAATAATAATCTAAAAAAATAAGCAGTGAAAAATAAGCCTTCAGCTGTGAGCCTGTCTCACCCGGTCTCACCCAGATTGGATCTCTCCCAGCACAGGGACGGAAGTCTGGCAAGTGAGACTACACCCAGATCAACATCCTCTGAAGTAAAGAACTGTAGTCATGCAGGCCAAAGAATGGGCTCTTTAAAGAGACATTACACACCCGCGCTGTCTGAGAAAATGGGAAAGTACTTTGGTAAAATATTGGCTGACAGTGGGAGAGTTCATAAAGCACATTGCGAGTTTCACAAAGCACATGATCAGTCTGCCTGGGTGCATGATGTACTTAATAAGGATGTTAGGAAACAGATGTGCTGTTTGTCCATACAATGACACACTTATCAGTTGCATGGAAGCACGCTGAGCCAACCGGGAGGACGCCACTAACTAACTCAGCCATCATACACCATGAATGGGAGACAGCACGCTGAGCCAACAGGAAGGCATGGCGTTGGGAATATCCCTCATGCTGACTGGTTAACTTATTTAAGCTAGAGGCCTCACTACATTTCAATTGCATGGTATGACAAGATCATGGTCATCTTTATAGGCCTGACAGAACCCCCCTTCATGCTCCCTTAAGCATACATGATATATAGGCATCTACACATTAATTTATATGGTTTGTATAGCACAGACCCAAAAGCACTATTATGGTCATCATGCCATGCATGGCACAAATGGTGGAATACGTCATACAATTCCACTCTCTTTCCTGTTGACCAATCAAAGCAGAAACAGAACCCCAGCCCGGTGTTCTCCAAACACACTCTCTCCAAGGATTTGTGCGTGGCATTTTTATGTTTTTTTATGTTTATTCTGCCTTTTCGAGACAAAATGCCCCGTGAAAAGGGTCTATTATCTATCACACAAATGCACCAAATAAAACACCAAACAAACAAAGTTTAGATAGACATGTCTTATTTTTTTCACTTGGGAAAAAAAAGTGTTGAAAAATGCACACACAAAAATATACAAAATCCGTACTTTACAAAATACAAACGTGCATTTTACAGACAAAATCTTCAGGGACAAAAACAATTCATAGGTGATTATTGAAATGATCAAATATCAAACTAGAAATGTAAAAAAAAAAAATGAAGGGAACTTTAATAGCTTATTTACAAATGGGTCCATTGATTGAATTTTAAGATTATCTTGACCTTAATGCTACGAATGGAAGAGAAAATCAGCAAATCTCTTTTAAAATTAATAAATCCCTGAAACGTTAGTGATGAACAAAGGCTTTTTAGGGTGTCGAAGTTCCAACTGTTTGATCCATCTTCAGAGAGCAATGGAATGTTAACGACTTTATCACCCCCACTATCTCGGAGACAAATCCATTGTCACCCCACCCCCCACCCCTAAGCCCATTACCCCCAAGCCCTCTCCCATGCTCCTGCCACCTCACCACCCTCCCCTACTCCTACTACCCCCACACACCCCTCCCCACCAGCACTGAAGAGCGAAGCGACAAAAGACTGCTAAGGCCCCGGACGGAGTGTCTCCATCCTGAAAACCTGTGCTGGTCAGCTAAGGGGCGGGGGGGAGGAGGAGGGATGGCTCCCTTGCTCGGATCATGGCCATTTTCGAACTCAACCTTCTTTTTTATGTCAACTATCACCTGTAAAGTTTCGTGACTGCATATTGCACGGTTTTGATGCCTTCGTGTTGTAACAGCAGATTGAATCTTTGTACTTTGCCTGCTGCTGTCTGTTACCCCTGACCTTCTGGGGTCAGCATTTTCACTGGTGTTGTTCAACGGTCAGACACCCATGTGCTTCTTGACTTTTAACATTGTCAGCAGTAATTTTGCTAGAAATTAGAACTAGTTCTCCTTTTTCCCCGACACAGGCCTCCGGGGTGCCAGCCGCCCCTGGAAGGTGGATGACATCGATGGTGGGTCTGACCATGTGAGACTAACCTCCACCCCAGCTCCTCCTTACATGCCGTGTCTGACATTTCTGTTGTCATTTTTGCTTGCTCTGTTCTGTACCTGGGGGTATTTCCTGCTGCTCGTAACACATGGAAGGGTAGGGAGCTCCCATAAGTTGCTGCTGCTCCCAGAGCAGAGCCAAATTTAACTATTTATGGAAATAAAAGTTTATTTTTTGACTATAATGGTCCTGACTGAACTTGGGTCAAAAGGGAGAGGTAATAGTGTGTAATGAGTCCAGGTGTGCAGTATAAGCATACATGAACCTTTAAAGAGCACGGTGCAGGTTGGAGACCACATTGCATTAATATGTGGAAGGGGTATATAGCAATGGGATTGGGGGACGGGATTTTTTCCCCAATCACACATAGCTGCATTTAGACTAGTTTTTGTAACCAGCAGCGGGCACTGGTCCATTTCATGGAACTACCACTTGTGATGTCACAGGGATGCAAACTAGTCACCTTTAGGTGACAGTCAAATTTTTCTGCCAAAAATATGAGGATTTCTGAGTGGTTTTATGTCTGCCCTGGTATCTGTCACCTTTTTTCACTCTCCATGACTTTGCATCCCTGTCAGCCCCAGCAGAACATTCTCCTCTTGTGATGTCACTCCTGTTGTTATGTCACACGCCCATTTATAAAATGCCACCTTTTCCTCCATATTTATAACCTGGAGGCCTGTGGGGGGGGAAAATAATCTTTGTCTTTTTGGAGTATTTTCACTGTAATCATGAGCCCAAAATGTAAATTCAGATTTTTTTTTTTACCTGCACCATGCTCTTTCAAAGACGAGCTGAACCCAAAAATTACTTTTTTATTTGAGTTCACACACCTATGCAATGTATGCAAAGAAAAATAACAAAAATCAAATTTCTTTAGTTTTTCACACTTTTTCACATCAAAAGTTGATTTTTCAGGATTTCATTCATAACTGTAATCGACGGTATGGTGACACCTCTCAACCTTCTTTCATCTCTGGCAATATCTGTTTTCAGTCCGATATGTCACGCGACCCTCTCTGAGACCCGGTTCATGTGGTCTTTAAGAGTAAACCGCAGCAGATACTGGAGCACTGCTAAAATCACCTCACCACATGATCATTGTGAAGCATGGTTCCATCCGTTACATGGGGGGAGGGTTGAAGACATTCTGAGTGTTGCGCAGTTCAATTACTATGTTGTTGTTGCTGTATCTGTTCGCCTGCATCAACCTTTGTGAATGGATATCATTGGCTGACGTGCTGAGTGGCCCAAAGCCTGAGTAGGTTGTACCACTGGCCCCTTCACCAAGTCCAGTAGCTGGGGGAGTCCAAGAAGGGTATTCCTGCTGTAGCGGCATTTGACCATACACAAATGTAGGCACTGAAGCTGCGAAGCTGCCTTCAGCTGACAGCGCTGGGACTTGCTGAGGGAAAATGTGGTTTGGATAAGGTGTTCTTGGATCAAATTGGGATACATTCCCTAAGTAGGGACAATGATTGTCCGCCATAACCTCATAGGAACTGTAACCTGACTGCCCATTTCTGTTCCAAGGCAAGTAGTAGCCTGTTGTGTTGTAGCTTGAAGTTGACAGAGGGCCACTGGGGCCTGCTGCTGCAGCTGTGGGGCAGCTGTGATCCACCTGGCTGACCCTGTTCCACCCAGTGTGGTCCAATCCTTTATGGACATCCATAACCTGCTGGTTAGTAGGTTCTGGTCTGGCAGTTCTAATAAGATTGGTGGTGAATTGACTAGATGCAATCGGTAAAGAAGGGTCTCTGGCATTGTAGCCCATTGGCTGCTGTGACTGACTGGGGTTTGGGTTAGTGGCTATAGAGGGAATGGGTCTAGGGTTCAAATGACTGATACTTGTGTCAGAATAGCCCTCCATACACTGGTTGGCAGTAGAGAGGCCAGAGTTGGGATTAGGGACGAACTGCCGGTTTTCATAGTTGAAGACGTTGTCCACAGGCCCTGTAGGTGAACATTTCCTCTTCAATGGGTTAGCAGGGGGTGGCAATATGGGGACGCTGGCACCATGTATCACAGATTGAGTTGTCTCATGCCTTGAATCCAATATTTCTTTGTCCTGTGCACAACTTTCGGATGCTTTTCGAGTGCTGGAGGTAGTAGTCTCAGGATTTTCTGGGCTTGCCTGGCTAGGGGGTACATTTGTCTGAGATTTAATCTGATCAGGTTTTAATTTTCCAGAGTTTAGCATATCTTTTATCCACTGACGCACACGGTCTTTGCGTGGTATGGGTCTATCAGAGGATGGTTCTTTGTCTTTGGGAGACAGGGGAGAAGAGGTCACATCAGATGTAACAGGAGTAGTCTCAGAGGAAATGAAGACTGGTTTAGGGCTGGATGTAGACTGACTGTTAGGTTGCGGTGAGCTGTGTGTGGATTCGGCTCGCAAAGGATCTTTGAGTTGGGGGTTGTTGGTGTGAGGTCTGGCCAATGATTCAGTCGATTCCAGTGCTGGGTTTGGCTTGGCTGGAGGTTCTTCATCTCTGGAAGACACTGAAGATGTTTGACTGGGTTGAGGTAAAAACATAGACGAAGAAGATGATGATTTGTAGAGCTTCTCCAAACATTCCATAATCAACTTGATCTGTGTTTGTGATGGAGGGTTTTGGGCCTGAGACACCAGCGCTGTGTGTGCTGGTTTGGTGGCTAGGTTCCTGCTAGTCGTTTGACCAATTAGACATGAGCTGGAAGCAGGGTGTCCTGGGAGATCAGAATAAGAACTTGAGTTGCCACTGTTAACATCTGGAGGGGCCGTGATTCTTCTCCCTTTGACCCCCTCCATATCTCCAATGAATGGGACCTCATCCAAATTATGTTTTTCTTCTTCTCTAACTTCTGAGAGGGGGGGAAGAGAGTGAGATAGAAAGTGATGAGCAACAGAAAGGGGAATGAGAGGACACAAGAAAAGAGCTTGAGTGTAGTCAGTTTACAGAAAGCAAATTATATATATATACCGTAATTTCCGCACTATAAGCCGCACCGGAGTATAAGCCGCAGCAGCAAAATTGCCTGTTTGTTACATATATAAGCCGCACCGGACTATAAGCCGCAGGTGTTTTAATGTTTTTTTTTTTTATTGTGTTTTAATGTTTAATTACCATATGTAAGGGTTCATGCACAGAGGGGATTGTCGGGAAAGAGATGGCTGTTTGAGGAAGCTCCCATTTATTAACATTTCAACAAAACAACATAACACCACCTGTGTTTTTTTTTACAGTGCACACAGTGTCCGCGGTGTGGTGAAAAGAGGGCAAGAGAGGAAATTAAAACAGAAGTGGATTTATAGTTAGAAAGAGTGCTAAAAAAGAGAGAATTCCGTTTTTTTTCCCGAAAAAATCCATAGATAAGCCGCACCGTTATATAAGCCGCAGGGCCAAAAAACGGGGAAAAAGCCGTGGCTTATAGTCCGAAATTTACGGTATATATATATATATCCCCCTACTTAAGAGTCCACAATAAATCTCCAGACAATTATTTCCAATGGTGTCAGATGCACAGGGTGAAGCCGTTTTTCACATACCTCTCTGTGGTGGAGTAGGTTCTCTCTCTTTATCAGAGTTCACAGCATCTTCCAAATACCCCTTGTTGATGGCGACTATGAAAATGATACCACATAGGTTAAGACAGTACATATCGCACTGTCAAACACCCTGGGCCGAAACACAAGACTCATAGAGACACTGAAAGAAATAGGCCACGCCCATCACGGGCGTGGCCTATCAAAATCAAAATTTAAATTTATGTTAACGCTACAATGAGGGTTTTATTTTTGAAAGAGCCGCATTAATAACCCGCCTCACTTGCAGGGTCGCTCTATCGGCTAAACGGCCGGCAACTTTTAGACTTTAGAAAATACCAGTAGTTTGTGGATATTTGTGGGATTTTTGGCCAATCTAAAAGAACATAAAACTACTTATCAATATCCATTCATCCATTCTAAAAATCACGATATTAAGGATCATAAAGAAAGCCCAACACATAAGACAGTCTTACCAGGTTCTGGTTTGCTGGTCTCAAGATACAACTGGTTCTGACTCCTGCACAAAGCCTCGGGGCCCGACATAGCTGAGGACAGAAATGATGAAATGAGTGTGAAGCAAAAACTGTCACAATATGATCAACACACCTTCCTTGTACCTTTATTAACAAAGTTCCATCCTTTCTCGAGTTGGGTTCATTTTGTTAAATTAGGGGTCAACTATCATAACTGCCAACAGTACACTTCCAGAAAGTGTTTGATTCTGGAGATGCCTGAAGTATGAGGGAAAAACCTCAGACGCTACATACCATTGAATCTTCTCTTGTCTGTTTCAGGTCCCCTGGCTGACTGTGGCTCCATTGGAAGAGGTTCCTCTGGACTCTGCTGGTCCTGAGGCTGCTGGCCTGTTCAACACGAGTCATCATTATCACATTCACAGCTTATGTCCATATGCTGTCTGCAGATTTCATTTGATTTTAGCCGTCTATGTGAGTGTGAGGAAAAAAGTGGAAGAGACAAACTTTTCTGACAAGGCTAGTCGGACTCACCCATCTGTTGTGGAGCATTGTTGGGCAGGCAGAGGGGGGTCAGGTTCTCCCTTCGCCTGATGTCCTGCAGCATGTCCACAGCTACAGAACACAATCAACTCACAATTAACACCAATCATCATAATCCATTCATACACCATACAGTCTTTAAATAGATGCAACAAACCCTGATGATAACAAACGAAACAACAGCTACCTTCACAGTACGGAGCTGTCATCACACGGTCATACCAGGCCCGGTCCAGCCGTGTGACCTTGGTAAGAGAAGAGACGAACAGTTAAAGTTGATAACAATAAGCTTAATAAATATAAACTTCTACTCTGCATTTTGCCTTGATTTTAAAACCAAATGTAGCACAATCCAAATGTAACACAATGGTGAACCCTTAAGAAAAAAGGCAAAAGTAAGCATCTTGTCCCCTTCTTGGCCAATTTAAATTTATGTTAACGCTACAATGAGGGTTTTATTTTTGAAAGAGCCGCATTAATAACCCGCCTCACTTGCAGGGTCGCTCTATCGGCTAAACGGCCAATCACTGACAAGTGTGGTGAGTATGCATTATCCCTCAAATTTAATCCAAATTAGACCAGGTGTGCTTGAACATCACACATGACACTTGGACCTGATAGGTTACCTGAGCATGTGTCCCATAATACTTCTCCCGGTCCGAGAGTTTCCAGGCAATATCCTTTAAGAACGGCATCCTGTAGGAATCTCGATTCAGATCCGGCCGGGCATCCCACCACCAGAGGAAATCAGGGAATTGTTTCTGCTAAAAGACAAATATGATATCCAGCCCTTATGACACCTTCTTAACACATTGACTGCCAGACGTTTTTTTTTGCTGTAGATAGCTTCTGCCAAGCCGTTTTTTGAGGATTATGGCTCATTTTATAAGAGCCGAGGATTCGTTTCAGCTTGGAGTTTGTGAACATACAATATCTCAAAAGTACTAATAGAATGTGTACTTTCTCTGTCTAAAAGAGTTAGTTTGTAGAGTTAGTAGTTATGTAAGCATTAGCAGTTGAATACAGCATGGTTTTAGCGTGAAAAAGAATATTCAGAGATAAACGGCTTTTTGTGAAATTGGATGGAACTGTCACTTTAACCATTCATTTTTGGCTCTCTCTCTCTCTCTCTCCCTCCCCCTCTCGCTCTCTCTCTCTCTCTCCCTCCCTCTCGCTCTCCCTCCCTCTCTCTCTCTCTCTCTCTCTCTCTCTCTCTCTCTCTCCTCCCTCTCGAGTTGCTTCAACTCCGCCCTCCGTGGGCGGACAAGCTTGTCACCAGTCAGTGCTTTGCTGCTCTCCTGTGCCTGTCTGCACAGCCGCTGTTTGAGGAAGTCGGGATGGACTCACTCGTTTGGAGTTTTGGTTGAGAGAAGCTTTTGCGATTCTGGTCATATTTATGCTGCGTGTTTCAAAGTGTGTTCGTCCACCTGTAATCTATCACCCGATCATAGTAGATCGGCTGAATCTATTATGTAAATTTGCAATCCCGCATCGCCAGCAATCAGCGCGAAAAGGAGAATGGCTGGGCTGAGAATGGCTTGACAAGTTAAAAAAATGCTTTCCTTCCTCTAGCAAGGAGAGCACTGTTGCCACTTAGTGGGTCGGTGGAATGGGTTGTAAACGTTCGGTGGCTCCAATAATTATATAAGAGATGTAAAAGGCTTAGATGCACAACCCACCGTCAAAAAAAAAAAATCGATGCCAAAAACGTGTAAACACGTTGTTGGCAGGGAACAGCTGGATTCTGAAAACGTGTTCATACGTTGTTGGCAGTGAATGAGTTAAGGGTCTGGATGCAAGCTTATCCGCCACTGATTCAGTCACTGATTTAGTCCCAACTGATTGGTTGCTGATCATCAAACTCTTTGACCAATTGCAGTAACAAAGCAGGACGACTTTGACGATTCTGCGCCAAATAATTAAATTGATAAGAACCGAAGGTTAATTGTTCCACTGCAACATCATGGCGGGAGCGTTGTCAAAAAAGCACAAGAGCTGCTTCTCTTGCCTTCAATACTCTTGTCTGCTACAGGCCGGCAACCACCGTAACGTTAGCTTTAGCTGCTGCAAGCCACAAGCAGCTCAACAACCGGCCAATGGATTTCAAAGCTGATGGGCTTATGTGACTCGGAACTGGTTAACAGGCGAAACCTTTGGTCACTCACAGTGGCATTTGAGTTCAGTGAAGTGGGTACATATGGTTATTTAACCCATTGATACCTAATGCAGCATTTGTGTGTGTATCCCTTTAAGACCGCGAACCGCGTTCACGGTCTTAAAGGGATACACACACAAATGAGGGATATACACGCAAATGCTGCATCAGGTATCAATGGGTTAACATACACGTGTTGTTGCTGTGCTCTGTAACGTGTCATCGGTAGATTAGTCCCACCGCCTACATACATCGACCAGCCAATCAGGCATCTCGGACAGTATCCGTCTGAAATAACGGCCAGTGGAAAAAGCTTGCGTCCAGACCCATATGAATCTCTATGCAAATTAGATTACAAGATACAAGATGTTTTTTGTCACACGGATGTACAAGTACACACGGTGAAATGCTTGAGCTGTGTTATGTTCCGTTAAAAGATTCATAGGGGCTGCTGGACACCAGGCTAGAAATATGACACAGGTAAACCACATTAAAAACACAACTCCGTATTGATAAAATGAAGAAAACAAATGTGTTCCACTCACCATATAGGAGAGCTGGTGCTCAGTACTGACTAAGTGTTCCAACATGTGTAATGTATCTTTGAGCGTCTTGCTGCAGCTCCCACACAAGTAGAATGTAGGTAGAGCTATCCCTTGACACTCAAACACAAAGCTCAGGCCTAGGGAGAACACACACAGTTTACACACACTTTAGCCGTTTAGCGTATGCGTCATCGTGTCAACATTAAATCATAAGAAGAGTGAAAAGAGTTTACAGTGCAAGGATGCACAGACACACACCTGTGATTGGTTTGTCCCGTCCGTTCACACTGAGGAATAGGGACAAATTGCTGCAGGCGACAGTTGTTTCCCCTGTGATTTCCACACAAGATAACCAGTCAAAGATCCAGTATATTAAATGACAGATACAGAAAGCCACTGACTCATAAAATGGTAAACACTTACCTGTTGAAATGGCTGGGAGCTTCTGGGATACATTGTGCTGCCTGTGTCCTACACTCTGCCCCGAGTGTTTTAATGCGTCTTCTCCAGTCTGGCTGGGTGCTGCAGGACTGTGCGGTTCAGTCTTGATTGGAGCAACTTGAGAGGGTGGGTTTTTGTCCAAGGATACTAAAGGTGACCGCCTGCATGGTTCAGTCTTGATGAGTCCTGCAGGACTGTGTGGTTCAGTCCAGCTGGGTCCTGCAGGCCTGTTTGGTTCAGTCTTGATGAGTCCTGCAGGAATGTGTGGTTCGGTCTGACTGGGTCCTGCAGGACTGTGTGGTTCAGTCTGGCTGAGTCCTACAGGCCTGTGTGGTTCAGTCTTGATGAGTCCTGCAGGAATGTGTGGTTCAGTCTGACTGGGTCCTGCAGGACTGTGTGGTTCAGTCTTGATGAGTCCTGCAGACCTGTGTGGTTCAGTCTGGCTGGGCCCTGCAGGACTGTGCAGTTTAGTCTTGATGAGTCCTTCAGACCTGTGTGGTTCAGTCTTGATGAGTCCTGCAGGCCTGCGTGGTTCAGTCTGGCTGGGTCCTACAGGCCTGTGTGGTTTAGTCCGGTTGGGTCCTGCAGGCATGTGTGGTTTAGTCTGGCTGGGTGCTGCAGGACTGTGTGGTTCAGTCCGGTCGGGTCCTACAGGACTGTGTGGTTCAGTCTGGCTGGGTGCTGCAGGACTGTGTGGTTCAGTCCGGTTGGGTCCTGCAGGACTGTGCGGTTCAGTCTGGCTGGGTCCTGCAGGCCTGTGTGGTTCAGTCCGGTTGGGTCCTGCAGGACTGTGTGGTTCAGTCTGGCTGGGTGCTGCAGGAATGTGTGGTTCAGTCCGGTTGGGTCCTGCAGGACTGTGCGGTTCAGTCCGGTTGGGTCCTACAGGCCTGTGTGGTTCAGTCTGGCTGGGTGCTGCAGGAATGTGTGGTTCAGTCCGGTTGGGTCCTGCAGGACTGTGCGGTTCAGTCCGGTTGGGTCCTACAGGCCTGTGTGGTTCAGTCTGGCTGGGTGCTGCAGGACTGTGTGGTTCAGTCCGGTCGGGTCCTACAGGACTGTGTGGTTCAGTCTGACTGGGTCCTGCAGGCCTGTGTGGTTCAGTCCGGTTGGGTCCTGCAGGCCTGTGTGGTTTAGTCCGGTTGGGTCCTGCAGGACTGTGTGGTTTAGTCTGGCTGGGTCCTACAGGCCTGTGTGGTTTAGTCCGGTTGGGTCCTGCAGGCATGTGTGGTTTAGTCTGGCTGGGTGCTGCAGGACTGTGTGGTTCAGTCCGGTCGGGTCCTACAGGACTGTGTGGTTCAGTCTGGCTGGGTGCTGCAGGACTGTGTGGTTCAGTCCGGTCGGGTCCTACAGGACTGTGTGGTTCAGTCTGGCTGGGTGCTGCAGGACTGTGTGGTTCAGTCCGGTTGGGTCCTACATGCCTGTGTGGTTTAGTCCGGTTGGGTCCTGCAGGACTGTGTGGTTTAGTCCGGTTGGGTCCTGCAGGCCTGTGTGGTTTAGTCCGGTTGGGTCCTGCAGGCCTGTGGGGTTCAGTCTGGTTGGGACCTGCAGGCCTGTGGGGTTCAGTCCGGTTGGGTCCTGCAGGCCTGTGTGGTTTAGTCCGGTTGGGTCCTGCAGGCCTGTGTGGTTTAGTCCGGTTGGGTCCTGCAGGCCTGTGTGGTTCAGTCTGGTTGGGTCCTGCAGGACTGTGTGGTTTAGTCTGGCTGGGTCCTGCAGGCATGTGTGGTTTAGTCTGGCTGGGTCCTGCAGGCATGTGTGGTTTAGTCTGGCTGGGTCCTGCAGGCCTGTGTGGTTTAGTCCGGCTGGGTCCTGCAGGCATGTGTGGTTTAGTCTGGCTGGGTCCTGCAGGCATGTGTGGTTCAGTCTGGCTGGGTCCTGCAGGCATGTGTGGTTTAGTCTGGCTGGGTCCTGCAGGCATGTGTGGTTCAGTCTGGCTGGGTCCTGCAGGCCTGTGTGGTTTAGTCCGGCTGGGTCCTGCAGGACTGTGTGGTTCAGTCTCTGGACCCTCCAGCATGTCGGGGGTTGGGGCCACAGCTTCTGAGTCAGAGGCAGGAGGATCTGGACTCGCATGTGGTTCCTCCCCTATAGATGCAGGGAGGGAGAGATGAGAGAGTTAGTGTGTGAACGAGTGATGATGGGCTAAGATAGATGGAGTCACAGAATGGTAGGTAATATAAAATGAGGAGAAGAATGAGAAAGAGAAAGGTGAAATAGACACAAGATTCAAGGAAGAGTAACATGCCAAAAAAGCTGACATCCAAACTAAAGCAGGATAATAAGGTCAGACTATATTAACAGAAGCATGATCCTAGCATGAACCACCAACAGCTCCACCTCCAGCCATCGGTCAGTCAAGCTACTGAAATTCGCAGATGACACCACCCTCATAGGGCTCATCTCTGATGGTGACGAATCTGCATACAGGCAGGAGATCGACCATCTCCCATAGTCATTTTTCTGGCAGAGACAAATACTGTGGGATTTTGTGTGCAAGCATTTCAGTTCTCACCTGGGATCTGGACCAGCTGTTTTTTGGGCTTGTGTGCGTTTTCCTGCTTGGATTCACAATTAGAAGAAAGCCCTGTGACCCCTCTCTTTGACCTGGGAACATCTGTGAGAGAAGAGAGAATGCAATCATTGGTTAAGTGTGATGGTGATTGATGAAAATAATGGTCCAGAAAGGAACAGGCATGGTAGAGCAAGGTGTTAACAATATCCATTCTAGTAGTCTGGTTTTCGACAGCATGCAGATTGAGTTGAATTATTTTGAGCTGGCCTGCAGAGAGACCTGTCATACAGGTGACTACATACATCATATGTGGTCAAAACACAAGGATGATACAGTAGGTAAATTTACCATCATCCAGGGCCGAGGCTTCATGTGGACCGGTTGAAGGAACTTGGTCACGTCTTGGCCTGGTTGTGGAAGATGAAGAGTCCCGTAATTCTCGCTGCTGTTGAATAATCTCCGTCAGTCTGCCTACAGCTGAGGAGAAACAACAAAACAATAACCAAACTAAAATATCAAAAATAACACATCCTCATGGAAATTAAAGAAAAAAGCACCAGAAGCTCATTCTCTTCTGCAGACAATGTTGTAGCCGAGACCAGATACCATTTGATCAATTCACAGTACTTCCTTTGACCCCTTGTTTGGGATGGAAGAGTTGGAGGCCACCTTCTGGTTTCCTTATGTCATGAACAAATGGTTTAACACCAGGGAGGACCCATTGGGCTGCATTACAGCTCAGAGATAACACAGAATAATATAACACTGGGACATCTCTCCATGTTTGTGTTAGCATAAATTGTGCCCAAAACTATCTGAAGGTTAAACACAGGATTATCTTCTGTCCAGACATCTTTAGCAGCATATTCCAAAGTTCTGACACTTTCATTCCACACATTCGGGGGGGGGGGGGGGGGGGTTCTTACTAAACTGTCCTCTCAGTGAAACTCAACAGTATAGAATTAAATGAAACATCTTTACCTGCTTCCTCTGGAAGATCAGCCAGCTCTTTGTACTGATCATGATTCACTTCTACTTCCTAGGAGGGAGGAAAATGAGGGAAAAACACAGAAGGTGAAGAAAAAGCATGACATGTTAAATCACTAAATACTGATGTTGCATAGATCTGTGCATGCATGCAAGTGGATGTTGTCTCGCTTCGTCACTTTCTTGGCATATGCCGTATGCTCTCATGCATGTGTGTTTTATCACTGGACAGTGTGTGTGTGTGTGTGTGTGAGTGAGAGAGAGAAATAATGAGAGAGAGGGAGACAAGAGTGCCAATGATCTGTCCACTGTAGTGTTACTGTTAACCATAGTGTAGATTGGGTACAGTCAGTCAGTGTTTGTAAGGGGGGCCAGCCTGCAAAGTATGAAAAACACCTGGGCCAAATGTATAAAACACATTTACATTATCCTTTTTTGCCACATCAGACTAGTCGGACTCCGAAGACTGCGTACAGTACATTATGCATGGTGTGAGAGTGTACCGGTAACGCACAGTCCCACGGCACGTGGGTTTTTATACATTTGGAAACCTGTATGGAAATGTTTTAAATGTCTCCCTAGTTGGTCGTCAAGCATAGCGGAAAGCGTGGAGTAGAAGAGAGTCACGGTCAGTAGCTAGTTCCAAAAAGGGAATGTCAAAATGGCTCCATTCAGTCTACCAAGGAGAGAGACCTTGAGATTTGTGAAACATCCTATATTTTGAAAACATATTTGCTAATGTTTTTCTGAGGGTTGCTATGGGGAGGTCGTCACGACGCTGACTGACGAGAATGACGATCTGTGACACAGATGCAATTGTATTGGAGACGGGATGTAAACTGTCTCATCATCGAAGTGGACCAGAAGAACTCAGCTCGATTGTTATTTTGTCCAACGTCTGACCTTTAATTGTGGTTATAGTTCAAAGTTACATCAGACATACCGTAGGTTTAAGTGTCGTAAATTATCCACGGCAATGTATTTTGCTTTACAGGAACCTTATCTTTTTGTCATCTTTTATTTTGTATGCTCTTTTCTTTTATCCACTTTATGTCTTATCTATTTTATGTAAAGCACTTTGAATTGCATCTGTGTATGAAATGTGGTATAGAACTAAACTTGCGTATGTACTTTCCGTATGTCCTTGTCAGAGTCAACGGACAGTAATGTAGACTAATGCTAAGCACGGATGGACGTGTGGATCGCTATGACAACCATTATTTTGCAAATGGCCAATTGAATCACTTGAATGAGTGAGTGAGTGACTTGGGTGGGTCACCTGGATTGTGAGGCCTGCATCTCTATCAGCCTTGGCCAACTCGTCCACCACCTTCTGCAAATTGGTTTGCACCTCTGAGCGGGTAGCACTAGCAGTCCATTCACGCCGCTTCGTCCTCTATTTACAAAATCCAAAACATTCTGTTAACATGTATAATACCATCCTGCCATTCCCAAATTGTCCTGGACAAGACGTTTTAATACACACCACGTAGTTATACTGGTGGTCGAAGCTCTCCATGTGAATATGATGTGACCGTCTCAGCCTGACGGAGCACAGTAGACAGTAGATTTGCATCTTTCCTTCACACATGACCACAACAACGTGGTTTTTGCCTGAAAAGTAAATGCACACAAAAACAGTCATGATTAAACCAAAATGAGTGGAAGTAATGGAGGCTAATAAAATTATGTTTAATATAATAAAGGAATACTGACCAACTGTTATCTTACTCCTGGAGGAATCTGATGTTTCTGTGAGCGGTGACTTACAGACAGAACTACCAGGTGCGGGTGTGTCCAGGGAGGGAGAAACAGGTGTTGCACTGTTGTGAACACCATCAGCAGATGATCCACCATTATTCTTGATATGTAGAGTTTTGGAAGTACTTTCAGCGTTTCCACAGATGGTAGATGGTTTACCAGTTTCAGCAGTGGCCACAGTTGTCACCAGCGTTTTGGAAGTGACAGTCACAGTTTTAGATGTAGTTTCTGAAGTTTTGGAGGTCATTTTACTTTTGGAGGCACCTGTGGTCTTACAGGTGGCTGCACATACCAGTGCAGCTCCTTTGTTAGAGGCTGCTGGGGTCGTTTTGGAGGTGCCATCTGTTTTGGAGGTGGTTGTAGCAACTACAGACATGGCTGCAGTTGCTGAGGATGGCGGTCCCTCAGAGTTTCTGGAATCACCAAGCTCTATCTCCACCATCTTTGAAATGAAACATAATAGTATACAACGGAATACTTATTTAACAGCTTTTCAGAGACCTGCACACCAAAACAGTTACCACCTAACATTACGTCACGGCAACATAACTCTTTATGGTAATTGTATGATGTAGCAACTGATGATGTTGAGGCTATGTTCTACGGTGGTCATTTTATTTTCTGCAGCCCCTCCCTACCCATCCCTAGAACTCCAACTCTCCAGACTTTCCTATCCCTAGCCCCGCCCCTTACCTGACCACACCCCCTCCCACCTGCCAGACACCCCTAGCCACTCCCCTACCCACCCCTCTAATCCCGACTCTCTACTGTATATCCCTAACCCCGCCCCCTCCCAATGACCCGACCCGGAACAGATCCGCTCCTAAATTTAATGGGTTCTTCCTTGGGCCAAGTATACTATGCTATACCCTTCCACCAAGTTTCATGAAAAAGGGCCCAGTAGTTTTGCCATAATCCTTCTAAGAGACTGACAAATGGCACTGAAAACAGAACCTCCTTGGCTGAAGTAAAATCCTAAAATAGCTTAATTTCATCCACACTTAACCTGGTATCCATCTACAAACCAATATTCTTATTGTTGTGAATATTATTCGTATTGTATCCAAGCTGCTAGACGGTTAGTCAAGCCACTGAGAATAAAAGCTGTTTCACACCAAGTGCGAATTTGCGTGTGGATTATTTGCAGGGACATTTATTATTATTCAAACAAATAATGATTTTGTGGGTTATAATGGAAGCTTGTACAAAGGGCGGAACTTTCGTGAAGCAAGAAGACAAAAGTAAAATCAGAACTACTTCATCTTCTGTGGAACTGAGAAACTACACGCTTGACCAATGAAATCGTTTGCTTTATATGATGTCACATTTTCAAACACTTCCTGACTCCCTGGGCTGAGACGATCAGATAAAATCAGACAAAGTTGAATCATTCTGGTGTCCCAGCGCCCTTTTACCTGAGGCTGGCGGTCAAAGGCAGATGAAGTGCCTTGGCACTGGTGTTTGGAAGTGAGTGAAGTGGTTTGATGGACCAGAGGACGCACTTGGCTGACCTGGGTGTCCTGCGTCACAGAGGTGACCTCATGTTGAGCGTTTAGAGAAATGTCCTGCTGAGCATGAAGCTCTTTCACTTTCTTTATGCCTGTGAACATAATCCAACATAAAAATATGGTAGAAGTTCAGACTTTAACTCACTCAAGTTCTTCTTAGTATAACCATTGCATTGAAAATGATTGTGCATGGGTGGATGCCCTTACCACATTTAAAGTTTTGTTTTGTGATATCATTGTAAAGCTCTGGATCCAGCTCAACAACCTGCAGTCAAAACAGATGCACAATAATGTAGCGATATATAGGTAGGTCTGATGATCACGCTACAATACTGTATATAACCACCGTTTGAAACCCTTCATATACTTTTCTGGAATTGATTTAACTGGGGATTGCTCCTAGGGGACAAAGGATTTCAGTTGAGTTCTTGTTGACGTCTTTGGCTATGATCCTGATGACATTAAATTCCATGGTTTAGCTCGTGTTGTTCAAACTTAGCTTCTGCTGATGCTAAGTCGTTAGGGTAGAAATAATAAATGCCACATTTGTCCCGAAAAGGTTATCCAACACTGAATACAGTGACATTTAAATGACATGTGTGCAATCAGAAGTGCTGGAGAGATGGACACGTTCTGCTAAAACACCACAAGCAGCAACTATGTAACTATGTATGCTTTAATGAAAGATAGGGAGATTTCAAATGATTCCAAACATTTCACAACATGTCCAGTGATTCATTAGGATCACAAAACGGTCATAAAAGTGCATCATTACTGCACATATAGGGGGCGAGACATGTGTTGGCTAAACGCAGAGGCGAGGGCCTGCGAGTTGCTCATGAGTCGACTGACCAAAATAAAAGGTCATCTTTTAACAGTTTAAACCATTTTACACAAGTGAAAGTACTTTGTTCTGCATCAAACCTGAGCCTCCCCATATCCGTTTCTCCGTTCGTGCTTAGCAGCTGCGCGTCTGATCGTCAGTCTCTGTTTCCCATCAGGTGTAGTAGTGACTTTGAGCTGGTGTCAGTGAAAGGAGACACAGACGACATTAATACACAGGTCAAGACTTTTTTCTGATTATTTTATTATTACCTCTACACTACGCAGATGCCCATATATGGAAAAGTTAAGTGTCATCATAACACATATCGCTCACCTTCAGGTGCCCAATTCGGTGGGCATCTCCAGTCACATGGCGGACAATATCCTTCTCCAGGATAGTCACATGGCAGCAGTCACACAAGTACAGAGGATCATGCTGATCACAGTGCAATTCAAACAGAGCATTTAAACCTAGGGGACAAAGTGTTTATTAGTAATATTACTGACCGACTCTTTCAATTTGAAATCAATATTTCCATTCAGACCAAATTAGTACAGACAAAGTTAAGCCCGGCTCAGGTATTATGTGAATAAATGTAATAAAATGGACAAAATATAAAAGTAAAAAACACAATAAATGAAATCAAGAGTCGAGACTTGCAAAAAGAATCAGACGATCATATTATTCAGATCAGATTATTAGGTCCTGAACCAGCCAGTTTGGGTTGGATCAAACCAGGCAAAACACACTACACAGTGGACTTCATTCGTCTTTGCTTTCTAGTCACCATTTCTTTAAGGGGTTAATTTCAGGGAATGAAAGATGTAACACTGACCAATCACAGGCTCTCGGTCTCTGCACTTCATCTTGAGATAATTCCATAATTTAGCTCCTGAAGAAAACCATATACAACCACAGATTAAACCATTTCACAGAAACGGTGAAGAAAAACTTGAACAAATTAGAATGTGTCACATACTGTACATACCGCTATTCATTGCACTCTGATCACTTGATTTGCCACCATCTCCCATGTTTGTTGTCGTAACTTTCTTTAAATCCATTTCAACCCGTCTCTCTTCTGGCATTTTTGGGGAGATTGTAGACGAGGAGGACTCTTGTCCTTCAGAGCAGAGCCGCCCCCTTTTGTGACAGATTTCTCTGCACGCATCTTCACTGGGACGTCTTTTCCCTGGTGCTCTGTCAGAGATGCTGCTTTGCCGCTTTCTTTCGATTTCTTCAGAGACGGAGTAATCTTTCATCGGGGCATCTTGGCTACTTTCAGTCGTTTCTATTCCAGTCCCACTTCCATCATCCGTTTCCGTTTGTTGCGGTCTTTCTGCCCTCTCCGAACTTGTCTCTCTCACAGTCAACTTCACAGCCACTTCTCTCTTGTCTGCCCCTGTCACTTGGTCCTTTTCACAACCTGGACTCTTTATCTGCTCTGGACTTGTTTCAGAGATGGCCTCTCTTCTCCTTTCTGACTTGTTTTCTCTTTGTTCAAGCGTCTCCTCATCAGCTGGCTTCCGTGCCTCCGCTCCTCCATCTGCAGTCGATTTACACGCGATTTCAAGGCCGTCCTTGTTTGTCTCTATTTCAGTCTCTGAACCTGGTCTATTGGTCACCCTATCAGACACAGGCTCACTGATCTTGTTCTGTGGGTGTTGTGCAATCTCTTTGTCTTCCTCTTTTTCCACTGGAACAGGCTGTGAGCTGGTCTCACTTTTGTCTGCAGATTCGTTGCCAGTCTCTTTCTCAGTCTTCTTGGTCTCTTGATTTGCGTCTCTCACATGGTCTTTGTCATCCTCTTTCAGAGTTTCTGTAGGGACTGAGAAACAGAAACAGACGAGTGTCAGGGTCAGGCTGTAATGAAGACCCAAGATGCAGCCAGTACACACAGGCAGGATTCAACAGCACAAATGTCAATACTTTTACGGAGTTTACACAGGGTTAGGCTTCCAACTAGAACCACAGGTCAATCAATGACATGACAAACAAACAGGAGAGACACAGGCCTAAATACTGGAGAAACTAATCATCTACACGAGGGGCAGCTGGGGAGGAAGCAACAGTGAGGAGAACTGATTGGTCTGGGGGAAACTAGGGAAGGGCAGGGCAAACGAGGCAACATTGAGGGCAGGTGTGGTGGGAAGGAGCACGGAAGGGTACATCCCATTTCTGTCCGGAGGTTCTTCTGGTCCGCCATTTTGAAGACTGTCCCGAAGCTCTTATCCATGCTCTGTGGAGCGAGGAACAAGGAGGGATCTCCGAGGAGCTATGAGCGAAGAAACACGAGAGCAGCCTTCCCAGAAAGAGGATTTCCGAAATGCAGTGTGGCAGGGGACTCGATCATCAAGACTACAGCTGTACAGCTGTTGCGGAGAGTGACCTGGGATGAACTTTTGCTCCACCAGCTGCAGCAGAGGGGGCAAGGCTGACTGGAGGAGAGGAGACTCCTAGTAAATTAAAATGCTAATCACCTGTTTTTCTATATATTCTGTGTGCACTGAAGTCACAATGTTATATTAAGAGCATGGGTTGAATTATATAATTGAAATGCAGTGTGTTGACAAATTAAGGATTTATCAGTGGCATGATGAAACATGTAAAGTTGAAAAAGCACAATGTACTGACTGAGGGCTGTGAAGATGTGACAATTGATGACTAACTGAGTCTAATGTTGCTTTTAAAGTGTGGTAAATGTATTCTCAAAATTGGATGAATATTACATGTGAAATATTTAAAATGGAATAGTGTGAGATATCATGGGCTGATAAGAATTTAACTGTGCACATCAGCGCACATACAAACATGATGGTTGATTCGTCTGCAGATGGGGAGGACTGATGACAGTGTAGCATCCAATTAGAGCTTAGGTCACCGTGACCCAGCGAAACATATACACGCCCTCCCCTTTTACAAGATTTACAAGAGAAAAGGAACTGGACCTCAAGGGTTATCGCTCTCCTGCCTCCGGCAGGGAGCCAGGCGGGATTGTCCGTTATTAGAACTTGAGCCAAACGGGATGCCCCGTTATTTCTCGAATAGAGACGAAGGGATTCCTTCAATTAGTTTACCGGGATTGTCCATTATCTTAGAACTTGCCCTGTTGTTTCTCAATAGAGAAACCGATTATTTCTATAGGAAAAGGAAAAGAAAGACCATTCAGTTTCTCGATAGAGAAACGGATTATTTCTATAGGAAAACTAAAAGAAAACCCATTCAGTTTCCGATAGAGTAACCGATTATTTCCATAGGGGAAACCATTCAGTTTTCTCAAACAGAGAAACTGATCATCAAAGAAATCTAAATACTCTCTCAATGAGAACTACTCGTTGATCCATAGAAAATATAATTATCTCTCAAACGAGCATTACTCGTATCCAAAGAAAACAGAATACTCTCTCAACGAGCATTACTCGTTGGTTCATCTAAGGAGCCCTCTCGATGTGCAGGGGACCCGGATCACTAAAGCCTGGATTATGCTTGACGCTTTGGCCGGCCGCACGGAAATGAGAGACACGGAATCCGACGAGGAAACGTGTGGAGCTTGTATACTCTGTGTGGGTTTCTGCAGGCGGAATTGAGCGCGAGTCTTGAAAACTCCACTTTGTCCGCTCGTCCGCGTAGTTACAAATTTCGGCGTGCGCACGGCCGCTCGAAAACCGTCCGCACGGAGCCTTGCGGAGGGGCGTGTCTGCTGATTTGACGTCACTTTTCCGCGCGGACACTCGCGTTCCTCGCTGATGCGGAAAGCATAATGAGACCTTTAGTGCTTTATGAGTGTGCCCAGCCGAGACTGGAATATCATTTTAGGACAGTGGGGATGCTTAACAAGGGAATGTATATTGGACAATAATGTCATGTATATTGGACAAAATTGTACTGGAAAATGATTTGTATGCTTTATAAGGAAAAGTGTAAACTTATATATAAAACCTATAAATCCCCTGGATTTTTATTTATTTATTTTTCTTCTTCAAAACATTTTTGAGAAGGGTCCACAAATCCTATAAGGTAAGAGGCATGATTTTGGGTTAAGCAAATAGCCTCCTCCATGCATGTAGAAAGGACAGAATGATCTCGGGCCTCAGCTCGTTCACAAAATATGTACTGGGTAATTCTACTATATAGGTTAGTCAATTCTTTCACCCTGGAGGGAAAAAGTGCCATCAGGCCACCTGTATCGGTAGACTGCCTACCCGATGCTCGGGGAGGAGGGGATAGAGGTCCTAGATTAAGATTTAGGGGTGTACAAAGCATTAACATCATGTTACTCATCGGGGAACTTACATGCATGCCTTTGCTCTGGGTATTTCTAGTCGTATGGGATAGCCTCTATTAGGTAGAGATCAGCTGGTTATCACGATTTCTCGTGATTTATGAGTGCTCAGATGACGCTATTTTAACTGTCAGAGGAGGGGTCATAGGTCAGAGGTCGCTCGAGAATCATCTCAGGCATCACCTTAATTACTCCGCCCCTATGTAGCACAACTCCACCCCTATGTAGCGCAAATGTGCTACATAGGGGCGGAGTAATTAACACAAGGGAAAGGTGGATGCAATTAAGAGGAATGGGATGTACCCAGAGAGCTCATGAGGAGTCAATTTGCCTTCAGCCTTTTAAAAGCGTATTTTCCTGCTTCGCTCGCACTTTTGAAGGGGAGGAGGAGGCAGGTGAAGTGAGCACCACCACCTCCGACGTACTTAGCTGCACTAGACGCTGCAGTCCCGCTTTATAAAATTCAAAATATGCGGGAATTGCCGAAAATGCGCGATAGCCGCAATCCCGTGCTGAATTTCAGGCCCTGATATAACTTAAAATATCTCAATCAAAATTGGCAAAGTGGGCTCAGTCTGTCTGTGTCGGTGTCAGTCGCGATTTGTGACGGAAGTGAAGTCATAAATCCGTTAATTATGTCATCAGTGATGTCACTCGAGCAGTTGTGATGTCATTAGTGAGTAAAGGGGAAAAGGTAGTTTCTCCAGAATCTCCACCCTAGAAATCAATCAAATAATAATATATATAATAATAATACATGGCTTACCCAGTTTCTTTCTAAGGGCTATTGTGGGTATAAGATCTTCTTTCCTCCATTTCCCATGTGCTCGTCTCAGGATGGCAACGGCTGGAATAAACAGATGTATAGTCAATAAACCAATTCAGACTCCAAAACTGATGATCCATGTGGATACATGTATGTATATGTACGGTACTCACCGTTTTCATAGCTACATGGCTCCCAGAAGGGTTTGGCCAGCCTTATTTCCTGTCAAAGAAAAAAGAAAAAAGGGGGGGATGGAAATATGAGCGCGTGTTTGGAGGAGACATTACATAAAGTTAATGTATGGGGATGTCTGGTATCTCTGACCTGGATCGATTGTACAGGGTGAATATCCAGTGCCTGTTTTGCCAGGTCCAGTAGTGTCTCTGTATTCATAGTGCTGGAGTTCAGTGAGCCTGGGTGGGCACGATTCTACACACACACACACACACACACACACACACACACACACACACACACACACACACACACATTTACAGCCTTCATTATCCAGTAGAATAACTCTGTGAAAGTCAAAGATGTGGTTTATGTTGTTAAAATTGTGTGCAAACAATATCTAGTGTGCCATATATCATCAGACATCATTTATTTCTTGCCCTTATGACAATGACAGATATGCTGGTCTGGAACACAGTGGTCTCCAAAGCCTCCAGGATACACTCGAATGCATCATTTGAAATCACTGATGATATCAACAAGCTCTGGTTTCGACATCATACGAAGGACACCAGATGGCCAGCCCGTCGGTCCACTAACAGCTACACGAAGGCAACACCATGACCTGTCCATGGCCGCCTGGACAAGGCAGGAAAAGAATGTCCTTTGACTGAAGGATGTGATCAGGTCATCCTTGAATCCTATAATGTTGTGCATCATGGCTTTCTGACAGACAGCCTTCAGGGCCATGTGCCAAAATAAATGACAAGCCCCAATCTTTTCAAGTACCCCCTGCAAGCTGCTCAAGTACCCATAGGGGTACACGTACCCCTGGTTGGGAATCACTGGCTTTAGTGTAAAGCATCCTTGAAAAGCGCTATATAACTCCCATGTATGATGATGATTATTATAATAATAATAATAATGATGATAATAATAATAATGATAATAATAATCCACCAACAAATGAAAACCATCCATTAAATCTATACATCTTTCCTCCTGACAAGCCAATCCAATCTATGAGCATGTGTGAGCAAAAACAGACTCCAGTGCCAAAGCAATAAAGTGTATGTCAGCTGGTCTAAGGCCTTCTGACAAACACACCCCTTCATACTAAAAAGGCCAGAAAAGCCACTGCTGGGCAAGACTCTGCCATGAGGAAGATGGGATGATCAAAGGACTGATTAATCATTGACTGGACAGTTATCATTTTGCTGGATGTGTTTTCAAGTTATTCATATTTGCATTAGTTTGAATTCCATCTGATTTGTATCCATTTGATACGTTCATAAGCAATCTCACTGATAAGTGACAATTGGTGTGAATTTCTGAGTTTGGGAGTGAACGAAATGAGAGAATTTCTATGGAGAATTCAACATGACCTGTTGGACTATAAGAATGATATGAGATGTAGAGACTACTCTTTTAATAGTATTATTCCCATAAGGAACCGGTGCCCCAATTTAAAAAAACAAACAAACAAACTTTTAATTCTATATCAGAATACAGTAAGCTGTATTCCTGCACCTGATTCCTCAGTCAAAAGTAAATTCTTGCCTCTGACAATGCGGGTTGTCTGCCTACAGTGCTGCGCTGTTACCCGGATCATTCACACAAGAGTGCACAGGTGAAGGAACTGAGCTATTGACTTTTGAAGATATTAAAGCATGAAATCACACATTAGTAATGCAGTCAGTAGTGCAATGAATCACTGCTGTCATGGAATCAGTTGAGTAATGTTACTGCCTCTGAATTGACATGATTTGTATACAGACACTCACCAGAAACATTTGAACATGTTCACGACTGAACACATGAGCAGGACTCTCATATTCTGACAGCCTCCTCTGACAAAGCACACACAGGAATCCCCAGCCTTTGCGCTGATGCTGATTGGCAATAGTGTGCTTAACCAGAAACCGCTGGCCTGGACAGAAGAGGTAACAGAAGAGGACATATATAGACATGTCCATGACAAGAACACAATATTCAGTTGCCTTCTACACATAATGAGAATCTACAATCTACAATAAACATCTAAATTCTAGATGTTTGTTTTGATAGTGACAGCCTTTCAGAAGACTCATTTGCCAATTTTGTTGCTATTCCAACTGGCCTACAGACGCATGGGAGGTGAACTGTGAAAGCCAGCAAAGAGAATTTTTCTCATACACTCACTGCTCTTCTCGCATATTTGAAGACTAATAAATAGCCTACTGTACATTCTGATTTGGAGTAGGAGGAAGGTATGCATAAGAAAATAGTCTGGCATAACATGGTTCCCGATCAGTACTCACCCAGTATAGGAAATCTGTGCAGGATTGTGTTACAAGTTGGAACTGAACAGGGGCACAGAGACATGTGCACAAGTTAGACAAAAGTGATCAGAAATCAATAACAGCCACTCCGCTAATTAAAAAGAAGCAACCGCTCACCACTAACCTTCACGTTTCAAGTGACATCTGAAGGCAGGATCTTCCTCCAACACTGCAATATCAAAGAACAAAGATAATGAAGGGATGACGACACTATGCAAATTACTTGAAAGGAGGCTTCAGCATTATGTCCTTACTCTATCATGTTTGCATTGGAATATTTCTGCAGCAGACTTGGCAGCGAACACAATCACCACCTTTGGGAAATCTAGCTTGTATAAACTTTGTATGCACATGTCACTGGTCAGTGTTATTGGGCACAATTTAACAAACTCTCTCTTTGTAAATATCTAGGTGGGTGAAGAAATGTGCACACGCCTGCTTAGAGTCTTGTTTGAATCTTACAGCTGGAATTCACTGATAGCGACTGCGCCGCAGGAGGCGGGAGCATCTCAGGAGCGGAGTGTTTTGTCTGGCCGAGTTTTTTGATTTGCTCATTTATCCTTGATTTTTGTGCTTCTAGCAAACTAGACTGCGTAGTGTAGTTTGTCTGTTTTAATTGTGTTTATTAACAGAGTGGTAGAAAAGAAGCGGCCGGCTACTGTGTGCGCATGTGTCGGAGGAAGCGTGGTGCTAGTCTCGGCTCTCCCCAGATCGGCAGAGGGTGGAGCAGTGACCGGGGCAGCATAGGGATAAATTGGCCAAATATAATTGGGGAGAAAATGAGGGGAAACAATAAAAAAATAAAAACACACACAGAGTGGCAGAGACATGTTGAGCTATGTCTGAAAGACGGGAAAGCATAGAGAGAGCAGGAGACCGAGACGGCAGGAGACTTCCTACTTTGTTGCACTGTAGCAGTTAAATCCAGTTTTGAACAACATGGATCAAAGATTTGTGGTTGTGTTTTAGTTGTTAAAAACACACTCGTCCTCATAATTATTTCATATCTATATTTCACATAGCCTACAGTGCGTGTTAACAGGAGAACACACTTGCATTTCTTCTCCTACTTGTTATACGATCGCGAGTCTGCACAGGGGGTTTTATTTTGAAAATTGACCAGATTCTCTATGGCTTTCCCGTGTCTGACTTCCTGCCAGCTCCATCTGCTCTGTGCTGCTTGACGCGACTCCAAGCAGCTTCAGTCAAAAATAGACTGGGCACGTAGCCGCTTCTGTACCGCACCGCGTCTGGTGGAATCACAAGCATTCACTAGAGTGGCTGTGATCACCTCCGGCAGCTGCGGCGCAGCCGGAACACGACACAGACACTCCCGGGGGAATCCGCTCACTGCGTCAGATGAATTTAGGGGTTTGTTCACTTTCCTCCATTGACTTTGCATGCATTCATGGCACCTCTAAATATGTGTCCATGTTCTGTCTAAAACGTATTCACCTTATGTAGCCCCGCCCACTTGACCCATTGTGTCACGACTTCCTGTTCAAAACGCCGGCCGTTTTACCTGCTCAAACTAGTCTGACTCACCTGGTCAAACCTAGTTTGACTCACATATGAGTCAGACTAGGTTTATGAGTCACAGGAAGTGTAAACACAATCAGAACCTCTGATTGTGTTTACACTTCCTGTCTCTCAAAGCAGACTGTCTCTTCTACATAAGGTGAATAGTGCAATACGGAGGAGGGGGGGGGGGGATGCAGCAAGTTTCAGTTAGTGACTCTCATAGCAGCCCTAATTAATTTGTAGCTAGGCCAATACTTACCATCTCGATAGTCGGGTGTGTTCAGCCTTTGCAGTATGTGGTATGGGACATCGAGTATCTGAGAGAGAAGGGAGGCCCAATCAGTAAGACTGAAGAAAAGGATCGAGTCTGCCTTTTAATGAAACAGGACAGTGGTCCGTTCCATTAAAACTGGGAGCAAAGGATTTCACGGTTGAGTGACGTCACACCTGAGTTGTCGAAGTTCCATTTAAACAGGCAGGAAACCAGCCAGGGTTAGCTCTAGCCCGGCTAGCCATTGTTAGCAATAACAGTTGATAATGCATTTTGCGGTATTTTGCACATGCAAACATTCAACATGTCCACACAGATAGAAGGTAGACAGTGCTGTGCGTACAGCTGATTTAATGAGACACAAAAAAGACAGAAGTGCTAATAAATAGTATTTAGTACGATTTTAACTACTGTTGATGCGCGGAGCAGCCGTCTTTGATCGTTGAGGTCGGAGCTGTTGAGGCTCCTCCGGTGTTTGGGAGAGAAACTCCCAGCACTGGTGACGTCACCGTCGGAGCTCATGACCCTTGACCCGTCACATTCCCATTTCCCAGTTTTAAAGGAACGGCCCATATCCCATCTTTATTTGTCACATGCAACCATCAACAACGCACGTACACGGCGGCCGGCGCGCACACACACGCTTCAATGGCTTCTTTTTAGTGAGGGTTCTTTATGTGTCAGCACAGGGAGAACATGCAAACTCCAGACAGAAAGGCCCTTTTTACGAGGCAACACACCTGGGTACTATTGTACTAATGAAATGTCACCAAAGGTCACGAGACACTATTTATGAACATGTTGAAAAACATCCTGCCAAAAGTGATGAACAGTAAGATCCCCTGCAGAATGGAAGACAGAGGAGGGGCTTTTCCCTCCCTTTGGCACCTGTAGCGTCTCTCTGTGACACACCGAGGTACAATACCCATATCTCCCCTTCTGATGTTTAAACCACATCTACACTGCTTCCTGTTAGATCATGGTTGTTGCCTTTTTCCACCAGTATTTACATTTTTAAATATTTAAAAACAGTTTATGGGTGCATAAGTTTTTCCTGCCCTAAATTAACCAGACTAAATCTTCACAGCCAACATCATTATAATCTAGACACCAAAATGTAAGCATAGCACACAATAGAGGGTATGCACACCCACTGGAACACGCCCCCTCAATCGGGAACAAGTGTCAAAATGAGTGTCAAGTTCCTCCCTGAGCAGCAGGTGTCAGTTATCTAGGCTGATTACTGCATTCAAGCTCAGTCTTGCTGTGACTCAGTGGGCGTGACCCCACAGTGACTTCTGCCTCTGTGACATCACATGCATACCCTCTATATCTTTAAAAATATAACAAAGCCTGTTATGCTAATAGCTTGTGTAAAGAAAGATATAACAAAGCATTTTACACAAATTTGTGTAAAGTCTCATTTTTTAGGGCGCTATTATATATGCCACTTCTTTTAAGCCTATTAATTATGAAGCATAATAAGAAAAACTGTCAAGATGGGGGGGAAAAGGCTGGGGGGCTTCATCTTATCACCTTTATACAACAGTACTAGGCACCGAAGGCATGGGGAGAACACGCCAAAGTGTCAACAGCAAATCGAACGCAGGACCTTCTTGCTGTGAGGCGGCCGCGCTACACTGTGCCATCCTGCCGTGCAGTTTTAATTCACCCATTACAGTAACTGGCTATCTGTGTAATGCATGTTATTATAGGGTCGCTGATAGGTAAAATGTATGCCTTTAATTAGCCTTGATTTGGACAACACAATTACACAGTTATTGCAGGCCCGGCGTTGGGGGCGGGCCATACCGGGCCAGGCCCGCCCATTCCCCGTCTTTGCCCGGCCAAATAAGAAAACAAGATTCATTGTCAGAACTTGCTTGGATGTCCTAGTAGCAAAAGTAAACACATAAATTAATAGCAGATGACATCAGGGTTTAGCAAACCCAGATTGCAATGCTGAGTGAGTGAGCTAGTAATTTAAAATGAGATATTCCCATCTCCACCTTCCTTTCAGCTCTGGCTGATGGACATGGTCTCAGTTAGATGTATGGAGAGAGGCTCAGCTAGGTTCCTGAGGACCAACTCACTGAAGACATTTTCAACTATCATGGAACCCGTTCCTGGCTTACTGTGACAAGGCTAAAAGCGACAAGTAACTTGCCCAGCTGTTCTCTCATGGACCACTTGCGTGGTATACCATGCGCAACACCTCGTATAAGCACATAACATAAACACCTTATGTGGCTGGTACAGCAGCACCACATTTTGGTGTTGAATGTTGATAATATATGACTGTTTTTTTTTCTTCTTCCTGTGTCTGAGCTTGTTTTTGTTGTTATGAATGAAAAATTGAAAAATAAAATATTGGGGGGTGGGAGCGAAAACCCCATTCTTTCCCAAGTGGAGTGCCGCCCAAGCGAATTAAATGCCCCCTCTGTAATTTGGGTCTGGAGCCGGGCCTGAGTTATTGTACATACATAGACAGACACCATATTTCAGATAATCTGTAGCTCCTTTCTCTCTCGCACTGTGCCCTGTTACTGTGCCCGTACAGGGCCAGAATAACATAGGTTGAGTCTACAGAGTAGCCTTCAAATGTGCATCAAGACAGATGTCATCTGATGTGTGTCCTATAAGTATCTTTGACTTTCTGTTCATTGTATGTAAGCCTGTGGATCCATTCGTGAATATACAAGAGTGCATCTCTTGGCCAAGATATATGTTAATACATCATTACAAAAAATGCAAGCCGCCGAGAGCGCTGAAGTGCCAGGCATGGTGCCGCGAAGAAGCATGTTCTTAGCACGTCTTTACCATAGAAAAGTAATTGCAGAAAAGGACTGGCACCTCAAAAAACATGTGGACACGGCCGGCCTCTTAGGTGTGGCTAGTCAAATCACTATATAGTAGAACATTATAGCAGATAAGAAAAGCAGGGGACTCATGCAACATCTCTTCTCTCAGTTGGCTTTTTACCTTCAGCATCATATTGTTTTGTCCTCTAGCCTTCTCCTCATCCCAAGCAAGTGACTGTAGGACCTTCAGATCCAGAAAGTTCTCCCAGGCAAAAGGCAACAGCCACGGATTCTGGTGCATCTATGGAACAAACACAAACACGGGTGACCACAAGTTATGGCGAAATCTGCGGAGTGAACTGCACATATTGGGTTTGAAATGTTACACTTGGTTCACACCAGAAGCATCTCCGAAGCAGCGCATCACGGAGGCATCGAGCAGGAGCCTTGCCATTCACACCATAAGCGCTCTCTTTTGCTCCTCGCCGTTTTGCCCCACGTCGGTCACAACTTGTACTGACTTCCTGCCTGGTTGCACACGGCCGCTCGCGTCACACGTCACAAATTTACCCGAGGCCGAAACTCTCGCTGCGCGCGTCGCAAAGGCAAGGCGCTGCGGCCGGTGTGATTGGTCTCGGCTGTTAACAAGGACGCCGAAATGAAACTGCCTCCGCGAGGCGTTGCTTCAGCGTTGTTTCAGCGTCGGCTACGCGTCTGGTGTGTGTGGGCTGTTATTCACAACACAACATATTATAGTGACCAAATGAATCGGACAAAAACAAACAAAACCAGAGATTGAAGGTGGCGCTCACCAGTGTGTGTATGAGATGTTTTTTAGACCTCAAATGATCAGCGACATTCCATTCCCCAAGGAAAGTTTCCTCACAAGCAAAGCACACATGAATCGGACTGACGTCAGCCTGGGTGCAGAGGCACGTCACAACCAGGGGAACACCTGTGGAAAACAAAACAAAAAAAGTCTCAAGTTAGATGATATGAAAGGGTGCGACTCATTTATTACATTGTGGAACAGTGTTACCTTTAAAACAAAAATGACCATAATGATTACATCCCCTCACCTATAACTGGTTCATTTCGTTTTGAGCACGTCATGAGGTACTTGTACATGTCCAAGAATGGGAGGCGTCCTAATTGAAATGAAGGATAAGGAGAGTCAGGAGAAGTATGACAAAACAGACAAATTCTTCATTGCTACTTTGCAAAACCAATGAAGAGGATACAAAGACACGCACATCCAAAAACCCACTGGGTTGGGTGCTGGATCAAAAAGATACCTGGACAGTGAAAAGAAGTGATCCGCACACCTTTGGAGCTCCCGTTTGAAGGTTTTTATTTACGTTTCAAGCCACACAGGCTCTTCCTCAGATGCTTTCGTCTGCGTCTAGCCCCACCGCCTTCCCTCACCACGGTCCTTCCCACCCCCCACAGCTCCCTGTACCCACCCCTCGAACTCTGACTCTCTACGACCTTCCTATCCCTAGTTTATTTCCCCTATCCCTTACTGATCACGCCCCCTCCCACCACCCACATCCCCTTAAGACATTCCCCCAACCTACCCCTCGAATCCAGACTCTCTACAACCTTCCTATCCACAGCTACAGCCCCTTTTCGAGAGCCCCGCCCCCTTCCTTGACCCCCACACTCCCTCCCACCACCCACATCTCCCTAGCCACTCTCTCTAACCACGCCTCGAACCCCGACCCTCTAAGACCTTCCTATCCCTAGCTATGGCCCCTTTTTCCTAGCCCCGCCCCTTTCCCTCATCACACCACTTCCCACCACCCACCCCTCTAATCCTGACTCTCTACGACCTTCCAATCCCGGGCTACAGCCCATTTTCCATAGCTCCGCCCCTTCTTCCAGAAATGGACCAAACGAGACACAGGCACTATATCCACAGGCACAGATCCATGGAGTTACTGTGTATATACCCTTGTTAGTAAGTAAGTTGGCAACCAATAAATATCAGAACAAGACTGTAGCTGCCACTGAAACGTCCCACAGCCAAAACTCTGTGTTGTTGACCTTGGTCAGGCCATCGGGACAGATAACCAAATATGACATGTACCGCCTCAGGGCCAGTCGTACAGTGTGCATCTATGTTAAAAGACTACTGTGAGGTATTTTTCTACTCTTTGACTCAACGACCAATAGGATGTTCCAGCTAAATATGTTTTACAGTAGATGTATTTTGAGACTATAGAATTGAGAGAAGAATACTGTACCTGGTCCATCAACTACTGCATCTGTAATAAAAGGACAAGAGGGTGAAATCAATGTACAGCATGTCATATATAGATTAGATTAACAACAGACCAAGAGACAAAAGTGAATCGTACCTTGCCCAAAGATGTTCATCATCATCTGATGACAGACATACACACAAGGAAATATTTTTATAAGTCATGAATAATGTAAATAATTTTGAAGAGCTTTTATTTCTGAAAATATGAAAATGTTACCCCACCTGCATGTGGTCGTCTTGCTGCACATGCGCATTATACTGCGAAATTTTTCCAAAGATCAAATTGCAGCCCTGCCAAAAGACACAAAGGTGAAACAAATGCACAACATACAACATGTTCAGTGCTTTTTCTTTAAAACATGAGGACAGTCTGGAGAATAAAACCTCTATTCACCTGGCAGCGTAGACTTAGACGGCAAGATGTTATTCCAGCATTTTCAGCATGCCAGACTACAAAAAGATACAATAAAAACACATTAGAAAACAAGTATTTGGCTGTGAAAAGCACTAGTGCAGTGCCCGTTCCCCTCCCTCCCATTCCCACGTTTACACATCATGCTCTCCCACTCTTCACCGCACGCATCCTCCCCCTGCTTGCACCGCTCCCCCCAATTGGTTGATAATTGCACTTTCCCAGGTCCACAGCAGCACACATGCCAAGTTTGAAGTGGACTGGACGAACGATTCTCGACATACGTGAAAGCCATGTTCTGATTGGTCGAATTGCACAAAATTCGACGCTGCACTTTTTGGGTCCCCATTTTTGAAGTCGATCGGACCAGCGGTTCTCCAGATAAATTAAAGCCATGTTCTGATTGGTCCATGTTCTGATTGGTCAAATTGAAAGAAATTTTACACTGTACTTTCTTGGTCCCCAGCAGCGCACCCACCAAGTTTGAAGTCAACTGGACAAATGGTTGAATGGCTTTATCCACCAAAGACAAATTCTACCAGCATTTCACATAAAGCAGATTGTTATTCCGACCTTCTCTGTTATATAATCCAGTCAGCCAATGAGGCCATGGTCAGTTGGTCAGTAGTTGGTCAGCTGGGTACACTGAACTAGTGTCAGGACTATCACTCATGCTTGCTTAAATAAGAACATGTAACTTCTCAGAATAGTGGTGAAAGTTTCCAGTAAACAATTGTTTCAAGTTCAAACACAGTTCACCTCCAGGTGGCTGCAGATGTTGTGGTTGACACCGGAAGCTCTCATCTTGGTAAAGTTTAACTGTCAACTGCACGTTCCACAGTGAAGACGACAATGGCCTTAAAACCTGTTTACTGGAAACTTTCACCACTTTTCTGAGAAGTTAGGTGCTCTTATTTAAGCAAGCGTGAGTGATAGTAAATGATAATAAAAAGATAGAAAGTATTAAAGATGAGAAAAAAATCAATTTTATCTAACAACCAGTAACTTACTTACCCAGTTTCTTCCCTGGTTTGACGCTTATAATCAAACTGCTCTCATTGCATTCCTTCCTGATGGATTCCAGTTTATTCAATGCTAAAAAAAAGCACACACAATAGTATCAATAAGTAAAACTTCCCTATTCTGGATACCCCTAGGGTTATAGTACATTTATAAGAAATATATAAATGAAGTGAGAGAGAAAGAGAGACACCCACCCTCTGCATAGCAAGAAACATCCACTGATGTGAACAAGGCAGGGTCCAGAGTCACTTGCTTTAACAGAAAGCCATACGGTTTCACTTTAATATGCACCAAAACATCAACTTGAGAAAACAACTTGAGAAAAGGGAAATTGTTGCAGAAAAAAAAGCATGCAATGTTTTTTCTTCAGGAGTTGATCTGCTTAATGTTACCTTTATATCTGTAAAGGCTCCATGGATGTCCTCTGCCTGCTGTGCAAAGTTATGCAGCATGGCGTTCAAACAGGTGTAACTCCAGGACTCCTTCGATCGCAGAGTAGAGGGGTGCCACGCGTTCTGCACAAATTAAAACTGAAGTCAATTAAACTATTTCAATAATTACACCATTATTGAAATCGAAATAAAAATCAAAAACACAGGCACACTGAGCACAGCACTCTGTGGGCTCTATCTGGCGGGGTGCAGAAGCCTGGGTGGAACGCGGTTTTAATCCAATCGACTTCGAACTGGGGGACGGGCACTGCACTAGCGGTATGTACTCTTAGCACAGGTGTGCCCCAGAGCTCAGTCCTGGGCCCCTTGCTATTCCTTCTCTATATCAGATCTCTGGGCCATGTGATCTCATCTCATGGCTTCTCTTACCACTGCTATGCTGACGACAATCAGCTCTACCTCTCTTTCCCCCCCTCAGACACCCAAATCAAGGCACGTATCGCTGCATGCCTCAAAGACATTGGTGCTTGGATGTCTGCCCACCATCTCAAGCTGAATCTTGGGAAAACAGAGCTACTCTTCCTCCCCGGGAAAGACTGTCCCATCACTGACCTTTCCATCTCCATTGACAACACTACCGTGTTTCCCTCTCAAACAGCTAAGAACCTTGGAGTGATCCTCGACAATCAGCTGTCCAACTCAGCCTACATCACAGCAACTGCCCGCTCCTGCAGGTTCTCCCTGTACAACATCTGCAAAATCCGTCCGTTTCTCACAAGGGAAGCGACACAACTCCTGGTCCAGGCACTTGTCATCTCTCGCCTGGACAACTGCAATGTTCTTCTGGCTGGGCTACCTGCTGTAGCCATCCGACCGCTTCAGCTCATTCAGAACACTGCAGCCCATCTGGTATTCAACCAACCCAAATTCTCTCATGTCACTCCCCTCTTCCGGGACCTTCACAATTCAAAACACTGGTTCTGGCCTACAGGGCAGTACACCAGACAGCCCCTCGGTACTTACAATATATGGTCAGGCTCCAAATCTAATCTAATCAAATCAAATCTAAACTATCCTTAACTTGTACCACTGTTCCTTCAGAAGTTGTAGTTATCATAGAGACTGTGTTACATAGTGGATTGCTCGATTGCTGACAAAAATGTGTTATTGTAAGTCGCTTTGGATAAAAGCATCTGCCAAATGACGTAATGTAATGTAATGTAATGTAATGTGGGAATTATCAGTGCACCACCACTCACAATAGGGCAACATTAATCGGACAGCATCACTGCAATGGTATATTAATGCAGTGGTTCTCAAATGGGGGGTCCGGTGGCACTTTGCAAGGGGGTCCGCGAAAAGTTTTCAGGAAAATAAAAATACCGTAATTTTCGGACTATAAGCCGCGGCTTTTTCCCCATTTTTCGGCCCTGCGGCTTATATAACGGTGCGGCCAATCTATGGATTTTTACAGCTAACGGCCACTAGGGGACCTCCTAAATCTATGGATTTTACAGGTTACAGTCCACCACCTTTAACTCTATGGGTTCTATGGCCGGTCCGCGCCCCCCACCTTTAAGCGGGAGGCCGGAAAAGAGTGAGACAGGTAGCGCGCAAAAGTAAAAGCGGAACCGGAACCGAGAGTGGTACGAGAGACAGAACGAGAGCAAGACAGACAGACATTACGAGAGCGAGACAGTTTGTGCAAAGGAAGTTTTCATGCACAAACCCTCATTATGGAAAAGAAACGTAGAAATGCACATGATGCAGCTTTTAAGTTAAAGGCAGTCAATCTGGCAGTAAAAGAAGGAAATAGAGCTGCTGCACGTACCCTTGGCATCAATGAGTCAATGGTGAGACGTTGGAGACGCCAGCGGGAAGAACTGTCTCAATGCAAAAAGTCAAAAAAAGCTTTCAGAGGTAATAAAAGCAGATGGCCCGAACTTGAAGACTTTCTTGAATATTGGGTGAACACACAGAGAGCAGACGGCCGAGGTGTTTCCACCGTGCAGATCCGACTGAAGGTCAAAGCAGTCGCCACCGAAATGAAAATTGAACATTTTAGAGGTGGACCATCCTGGTGTTTCAGATTTATGAGACGAAAGGGACTGTCCATCAGGGCGCGGACGACTGTGTGTCAGCAACTCCCTCCCGACTACCAGGAAAAAATAACAAACTTCGGCGAATTCACACAAAGAAAGATAGAGGAATATTCCATCGGACCGGACCAGATCATAAATATGGATGAAGTGCCTTTGACGTTTGACCTGCCTCTCACTAGGACTGTTAACAAGAAAGGTGAATCGTCCATCACGTTGAGAACCACTGGCCACGAGAGAACGAATTTCACTTGTGTTCTTGGCTGCACAGCATCTGGATTAAAGCTTCCGCCAATGGTGATTTTTAAGCGGATCACAATGCCAAAAGAAAAGATCCCGAACGGCATCTCCTTTAAAGTCAACAAGAAAGGGTGGATGATGGAAAGCGTAATGAAGGAGTGGCTGAATGAGTGCTACGTCAAGCGCCCTGGAGGATTCTTTCGCCAAAAAGATGCTTCTGGTGAGTTATATCCCCCGCCTCTCTGTGCCTGGATGGAGCAGAAAAGGTGGGGGCCTATGTCACATGATTCATATTAGCGAATGGTTTCACAGTGAAATTTTGTGGAAAGCACCCAACTCGCCGTTTCTCATGAGTCCAGGTGTTTATCTCAAGGATGCGCTCCAAGGGAATAGAGTGACCTTGGCCTTGGACGAGTTTTCTCCAAGTGAATAGAATGGCCTTGTCCCGGGGACGAGTTCATTACTCCTCCTTGCCACCCCGCCCCTACACACTTCGAGCAGAGAATTAACCCTTTGAGTCCACCCCCGGAGGTGGACAGAGAAAGCGCAGTTTCCCCCACTTTAGGTAATAAACAGTTATATTCTTTTAAAATTGTACCGGGCCGTACTGCACAGGTGTTCTCTGTCATACTCCCCCCTCTCCCTTTTGGCATGACGCCTGGAGAGGGGATGGCAGACAGAGTCCCCCCCCAAGCAGAACGCTCCTAGCAGAAAACATGATAATTCACCAACGATGAAAGCGAAAGTAACCGAAAGTAACCTGTCCTTCTCGAAACCTAAGCTTTTGTCAGTGGCTCTACGGCCTGTGATATATGTGAGCAAAGCATCTCAGCTCAACTTTACCATTTAGTTTAAATGTGCTGTTGACTTAATATATATTTCACCAGCGGAACAGTAATAGGCCTACTGCAATCTTCTTGGCCTACAATGGTTGGAGCAAACATAAACCCATACAGCATGATATTCGAATGTCATTATATAAAAGCCAATGCTATTTTTTTAGCTAAATGTTATAAGCAAAACACAGCATGAATGCACACCAGAATATAAAGTAAGTAAAAGTAGAGTAAATAATATATAAACAAGCCTGGATATATCTCTACTTCCCATTTGCCAATGGGTGCAGGGCGCTTTAATTAAAATGAACTTGGACCATAACGAGCATTTAACGAGACGTCATTTCAGAACATTACTAAGGACCTCCATAGTTACCAAAACACCGCAAAATACTACAACGTATATTTGTTGTTGTGTTAATGTTACGGTATGTTGTAATGTTAATGTTAATAAATGGGAGCTTCCTCAAACAGCCATCTCTTTCCCGACAATCCCCTCTGTGCACGAACCCTTACATAAGGTAATTAAACATTAAAACACCTGCGGCTTATAGTCCAGTGCGGCTTATATATGTAACAATCATTCAATTTAGCTGCTGCGGCTTATATTCAGGTGCGCCTTATAGTGCGGAAAGTACGGTATATATTTTTTGTTGCAAAAGCTTCATAGTTCAACGAAAATATTTGATGCTTTAAATCTAAAATGGTTAATGGATTACATTCTAATCTAACAAATCTATCAATTTAAAAGTCAAGCACGTTACCGTGGAAACAATTAATCTTAGCCCAAAATCACAAATCAGAATGAGGGGGTCCCCGGTATATTTTCTTTCTTGTAAGGGGTCCTTGGCTGAAAAACATTTGATAACCTCTGTATTAATGAATACGTTCCAATTACTCACGTCTTAGATTTCACACAACAAAATGCCCTTACCAAATATAAGTAGTGTCATAGCTACTTACCAAGTAACAAAAGATGTGGTCAAAGCTGAGCACATGTTTGATGATCTTGTGGGTGGCCAGAGTCACGTGACAGAGGGTGCAGAGGTAGTACCGTTTCTCAGTCTGCTCAGCACAAATACATTCCACTAGGTGCTGCAAACCTGTAAGGGACAATGTTCAATGATCAGAAGATGCAAAGAGTGGAACAATACTTGGCCCACTGAAAGCTGAGGAGGTCCAACCAGGACACAAACTCTCCAGCACAAGAAAGACGAGAGGTGTCTAATCAGGTTCTTTACATTGCATGTCTTCAAATAGTAAAATCCACATCCTTGGATCAACTCACTTCTGGCCCTGACATTACAGACTCTGTCACTGTAGACAGAGCAATGACTGAGAAATTCTTTGCTATAACATTATTTTAATGTAAATTGTTATATGTCATCACAGTATTGTTTGCAATTTCTCCTTACCTCATGTCTCCTGGTCTAGCTTGAAATTTCTTATGCCCCCGCCATCAGCTCATATTTTCTAAACATCTACTGTAGTGTAGTCTAGTGTCTTAATTGTTGTGACTCTGCTATAGTTCAGAAGATTTTTTTAAAAGTATTACGTCTATTGGTTAAAATATTGTCAAGTGGCATTTGAAGGTTCATCTACTGACCGAGAAGTGGGTGCTTCCTTTTGGGATCTCTCTGGTATGTTTGTATCATCTTCCTCTCTGGCTTGCCAGCTAGAACAACAGACAGCAGTGTAAGTGCATACGTCCTACCAACAAGTTCTCTCTGACAGAGATGTCAAACAATTTTGGTAAAGGGGTACATCAAACTCAACAATGATCAGTCCTGGCCAACTCTTTACCGGAAACCAGATTAGTGAGAGGGAGGAGGATGAAAACATCAACTGACCTCTGAGCAGCTTGAAAACCTTTCCATTTTCATTGAGAATGTGCATCACTAAGAGAAGAATCATCAAGTTATTATAACTATCATGAGTTTTATACAGAATAAATATTACACAAGAAAGATAAATCATGTGACAATGTACCTTCTGAGTAGCTGCTTGAGCCTTCACCCGCCACAAACAGTGTTTCAGGCAAGTCCAACATCTGCACACAGACAAAATGTGAGGAAAACTCATAACAGCCCCTATAATTTAAAAAAGGTCTATTTCCATCAATGTGCAATCCATAAAGACAAACAGGAGAAGAAACAGACTTGAGGCAAAGAGCGTGGAAGGAAATAGACGACACTCCGGCCATTTTTGGAAACAGAATGCGCCTCGCAGTGGTCAGCTGCCATAGCGCTGGCCCCTATAATCAGCCTCTCTAAACAGTAACTCAACGGGAGTTGAACCTCGGGTCCCTTTCATTAGGTATTTATCTTGAAAACACTAAACAAAGAAAACGAAAAATTTTGCTTAGTTTCCACAATATGGTTGTTGTTTTACATCCCTGCACTACACCACTTCAATCAAGATTTGCAGTACGCCCGGAAAAGATGTGAATCCCCAAAGTTTAGAGTGTTCTCCCGTTGAGTTACTGTTTAGAGAGGCTGATTATAGGGGCCAGCGCTACCGCAGCTGACCACTGCGAGCCTGTGCAAGGTTCTTTTGGCGCTGTCACGCTTCCAAAAAAAAAAAATGGCGGAGGCTGCTGGGCGCTGATGTTGCAATGGGGCAATATGGAGCTGTCATTTCTTTCCATAAAAGTTCTTTGCTTGAGGGAGACACCTATTTTTATTTACTTTCTACTTGGGATATAATTACCGTACATGCCCTTAATGTATTTTATTTTATTTATTTTTTCACATCAAGTAATGTGAACAAAATAGTTTTGACTCGATAACACTTCTTAACCTGCTCCTGGTGAAATTGCCTTCCTGTTCTAGTGATCTGGTACCTGCAATTAATCATTGAATTCCCCAACATAGTTATAAAATAAATTTCTAAACATCTCAAAATACATTTGTTGCACCTCCAGATACAAACCTGTAGGTTATCTCTACTATGGATTGTGTCCTTGATGGCCTCGGGCTTCAGAATTTGGCCCATATCCATGCTGGTAAACCAGGAGAAAGGCAACACATTGGGATCTGTGTAGTACTAAAACACAAACACAAAAACATGATGTATACAGAATGGTGAATTCCAAAACTCCACACAGAATCTCTATGTGAATTATGTCCAACACTTACTGTATTACACATTATAGATTAACCAATGAAGTATTTTGAGGTAGTTGGTTACTATGTCGGTCCTTGGTATTGTTTTGAGATGATGGCTCGTTAAATGCTCGTTATGGTCCTAGAAGTTAATTTCAATCTAAGCGCCCTGCACTCATAAAATAGGAGATGTGGAGATATAACCAGGCTTGTTTTATCTGTTATGTTACTACAATTTTACTCATTCTATATTCTGGTGTGCATTCATGCTGTGCTTATGACATTGGGCGGAGAAAATAGCATTGGCCTTAATATCATGACATTTGAATATTATGCTGTGGAGGTTTGAGTGGGTTAAGATTTAAGCATGCCTAATGGCTGTCGAAACTGGTAAGATGTATGTTAAATCAACCGCACATTTAAACTGTATGTTGGAAGTGGAAGCGGAGCTGCCTTTCTCCCACATATAAATGCAGGCCTCCAGCCGAGTGCAAAAGCTAGGTTTCGACATGAGTTACTTTCGATTTCAACGAGTGGGGCTCTGAGAGAGAGATCCATGTTTTCTGCTGAGGGCGTTCTGCTCGGGGGGACTCTGTCTACCATCCCCTTTCCGGGCGTCATGCCAGAAGGAGGGGAGGATGACAGAAGACACCTGTGCAGAGCGGCCCAGTACTTTTAAAAGAACATACAACTGCTTAGTACGGTCTTTTGAGAGACCACGCTGTCTTTCCAACGCCATGTAAAGGGTTAATTCTTTGTTCTGAGTAGATCGAGGCGGGGCAGCGAGAATGAGTGCTGAACTCGTTTTCGGGCCAAGGCCATTCTGTACATCTAAAAGCGTCCATGGCAGGGATGCATGAACTCAAATGACTGAGGGAATTTGGGTATTTTCCAGAAAAGTTTTACTGTCCAGCAATTCGCTAAAATGAACCATGTGCTCCATCAGGAGTACTGGGAGGCGGGGGAATTACTCAGTAGCCCTAACTAATCCACTAGCTGGATCCTTTCCACATTGATAAAGATGTCTTCATCATCATCATCATCCTCATCTCCACCTGCACGTAGTGAACATGTGACCTATGGTGTGATGTGGGGAGGGCTTAAAGTTGGGGAGGGTCCCGAGGGACTATAAATATAAGTATGGGACACTGTATAAGCACTCTTCTAATTTTCTTTCTAAATTAAAGGTTTTAAGGTCAAAACCCGGAGTGATAAAATACAGTATATGGTCGCTAAGGGGCTCTCGCGTACCGGCTGAGAGCCTTCTCGTCAGGCATCATAGATGCATTGAGGAGATAATATTTTGGTATCGCTTTAATATATTATTGAGTTAATATATTTTGATATTTTAAAATATTCCATAACGACCTGAAAGGTCAGCTATCGGGGGTCTCTTCCTTCACCCACTATTATACTATTCTATGTCTTCAATATCTTTAATGCAGTCATTTGCTAGGGTCAGCACTCTCAGACCCTGAGACGGATAGAGGCCAATTTTGACCGTTTTTTGTTTGTCCAGAAAAACTCCTATCACATAAACTTTATTCATCATGTATCAAACAATATAATTTCTGAGTTGAATGGAGTCTCCGTCTTCTAACACTCGTTGCGGCCCGTTTACAAACATTAAAGCAGCTATATATATATATATATATATATATATAATATAGCTGCTTTAATATATATATATATATATATATATATATATATATATATATATATATATATATATATATATATATATATATATATATATATATATATATATAATGTCCACCACACTTACATAGTAGTTGCTGTAATGGTCTCCAGAGCGGAAGTGACGGAGTATCTGTTCCTGTGAACACTTCTCCTCACACACGTGGCACAGGTAGAACATGCCCCGCACATCTTGACTAAAACACACAGTCAGCAGAGACAGGCCTAGGAGGAAGCAAAATACAAAAATAAATATTGAAATGACTCAAAAACATTATGTACCTTTCATACATTTGCATAATCTGACACTAGTGGTGGTCCTCCTTGCTCATTACATTGGCTACTAGTGAGAATGACCCCAACATAAGAGTATGACTGTCAGGGCATCCCGGTGGCTCACCTGTTACGAGCACGTACCACAAAGGCTTGGTCCTTTGCGCGGAGACCGAGACAGTAAATGCTTTGCTATAAAAATTATTATAATGTAAATCTTTATATTCATGTGTCATCACAATATTGTTTGCCATTTCTCCTTTCCTCATGTCTCCTGGTCTAGCTTCACTAGCTATACTGAGGAGTGAGTTTAACCAACTTACTCGCTACCACTCGGGACTCACAAGGACTCAGTCATTTGTTACAGAAGGGCATCTGCGGTGTCGGCAACAGAGACTCACATTGATACAAGATGACATGAGCACTCACATGAGTAACACGATCTAAATCAGACAGTCATAATCTGTGTTGACGTTCACTTCTCCCATTGACTCCAATAAACTCAGGACCTGCGGCTGGTCTCCTAAAGGGGCGTGACAGTGATGAAACCCACGTGACACAGATACAGGAATTGGACTGGAGTTGAGCCATCTTGCACTAAATTGATTGATCGTTGCCTAGTGAATTGATTCATCTTACAGACGAGATCACTTGTTGCCTAGTGAATTGATTTCTCTAACAGACGAGATCACTTGTTGCCTATTGAATTGATTCATCTTACAGACGAGATCACTTGTTGCCTAGTGAATTGATTTCTCTAACAGACGAGATCACTTGTTGCCTATTGAATTGATTCATCTTACAGACGAGATCACTTGTTGCCTAGTGAATTGATTTCTCTAACAGACGAGATCACTTGTTGCCTATTGAATTGATTTCTCTAACAGACGAGATCACTTGTTGCCTATTGAATTGATTTCTCTAACAGACGAGATCACTCGTTGTCTAGTGAATTGACCCATCTATCAAACGAGCCTTCTCGTAGTGCAGAGAAACACACCATAGGGGATCACTAGTTGCTTCATGAGAGTACTCTGTAGAGAATGAGATATCATTGTTGGTCCATGATGATGTTTTACGAGGGAATGTAGTGTAATATGATGAACTCTATGTTGCAAAATAAGAAAATGTGTATTGAACAATGAAAAGGTGTAAAAAACAATGATGTATATGCTATGTAATGAAAACTGGAATCTTATATAAAACCCAGTAACACACCCTGGATTTTTTTTTTTTCAAAACATTTTGAGAAGGATCCACAAATCCTATAAGGTAAGAGGTACTCTTTATGGTAGTTTACAGCCTCCTCTAATTTGGTAGAAAGTCAGACTAGTCCGGGGCTTCAGCTCCCTCACAGAACACAAGGTAATTCTACTATATAGAGACAGTCCACATGTCTGGGAACGCCCATACAGGCTCTAGGAAAGCCCACAATAGACGCTGGGTTAGCCTGGGGGTGGGGTCAGGGTGGGGTAAATTCCCCCGTTCTATCCATTCAGCAAAGTTAGAATTTAGCTGATAGCCCAGCCCAGGCAGACACGATCGGGGATTTAACCACCGCAGTAAACGCACATCTGAGCAGACGTCTTGTGTTCTGCTCTAGAACCCCCAAACATGTAGTTTAGAGCCGCAGCACCGTCTTTTGGTGAGTCAGCCCATGAGATATATCGGCGGTTTTTCAAAGCTCCCTCCACCAGGAGGGAAGATAAGGCCTGCGGGCCACTTATCTCAGTAGTCTGCCTACCCGGGGTCCGGGGAGGGGGGGGGGGAGATATCCTCCTGACTAGAGCTTAGAGGTTTACTACAGGAAGACATGAAAGTTATCCAATGGAGAGCTAGAATGTGTCTTTTCTCTAGGTGAAAGTAAGTCTACAGGTTTATATCTTTTTGGAAGAGATCCGCTGGTTTCATGATTTCTCACCCCCGTGATTTGAGAAGTGTTCCTTTAATGCTGTCAGAATCAGAAAGGGGAGTCAGAGGGCAGAGGGCACTTGCAAATCATCGCACATGTCAAATCTTCTCCCATCATCAATCATTTGGATGGAAACCATTTCTAATTTTTGGCATTACAGATCTGTATCATTAAGCACACATACACACACTTTACTGACCTATGATGGGGTGTTGGGGATGGTCTTCTTTGGAAAGCCCAGCCCAAAGAGCAATGTTGGGCAACCGGTCTGTAGAGCAAGCAAGTCAGACAGACATATAAAATATTATAAATTAGCTTTGACTTTGTCACCGAGGTGAATCAGCTCAGTCCCAAACCAACGCTGACAGAAGAAGTCCAGAATAGGGTTGCCAACCGTCCCTTAAAATACGGAATCGTCCCATATTTGTAAACAAAAAGACGTGTTCCGTATTGAACTGATACGGGACGCGCTTTGTCCCGTATTGGAGAAACACGCAGTGCAAAGAGTGAAGGGCTATTTGTATTGAGCGAGTAAACCCCGCAGCCGCTGCTGCTCTGCCCCTCACCCTGTCTGGGGTGTCATCACGTTACGTTCAACTACCCTAGATTGCGCCTCTCTCATTCTGTTTGTTGTGAGTCACGACCAATGAAGAGCTGTCAGCGTTGCTAGATTCAACTAAACTCTGAAGACAGCACATTGAGTAGGCTATTTACATTGTACCTATACAAATGTAGCATGCCAGGACGATTTCAGTTGAAATCTAAAACGTTTTTGCACTAATGATTTAAACTTTCATACCAGGTTTGTTCTGTTCAAAATAATAGCCTATGTAACGTTGCTGTTTGCACTGTTAAAAGAAAATTTAATAAGTAGGCCTACATGCAAAAGTGAAGTAGGCTATTTAGACCTATATCAAAATACTGTTTTATATCAAAATACTGTTTGCACTAGCCTACTGTTTGTTTTTTAATACAGCTGTTTTATTAAGAATGAGAAACTTTTGTTTTGCAAAACCCAAATAAAATTATTGGATGATAATCTAGGAATAGGCTATGTGCAAAAGTGTTTGCTTGTGTTAATAATAATAATAATAATGTGTCAATGGATGCTGGACTGCCTCCCTCCCCGTTCCTTATTTCCATTTCAAGAAGTTGGCAACCCTAGTCCAGAAGGAACAGGTAAGAAGCGAGCTTACCTGCAATTTTGAACACATCTAAAAAATCAAAAAATGGGGAACAGAGAAATGATGTTTCAAGTTAAGATGGAAAACAGAAGAGATCACAAGTGAACACAACATCAGGTCTGACTAGGAGACACATCCTCAAACACACAGAGATGAACGTTGTGCACAAATGGAAAGGGAAAAGTACTACCTTTCTGGAAGACTTCTTTCATTTGCTGTGGGTAAAGAACAGAGATGGATAGATGATGGACACGTGGTTTATCTATGTCACTGCAAACATCATATCCAGTTAATTGGCGATTGCAAATTATAAATAATTATTTGTTTTGATCTTCTTGGGTACCATATATGTGGGTGACGTTTATTTATTTATTTATTTTATTTTTTCTGATTTCCCCCCAATTGTAAATTGGCAAATTTCCCCCTGCTGCCCCGGTCGCTACTCCACCCTCTGCCGATCTGGGGAGAGCCGCAGACTAGCACCATGCTTCCTCTGACACTTGCAGTTGCCAGCTGCTTCTTTTCACCTGACAGCGGGGAGCTTCCCCGGACAACCAGTCAATTTAGTATACATACCACCATACCAGTGACCAGGCTTACTTGACCCACATTCAACCTTTTTTTGCCAATTCACTCAATATGGGTTAATCGGATCCGTGTCACTGGTCATGACAATTCAGATATGACCCGCATCACAATCCGGGAGAGATGCCTAACAATTAGCATAGGCTATTAGCATAACAAATAGCAAGCTGGGGGCCATTCACTAGGGCTGGATATCGTTTGAAGAATTACGATCCCAGTATGATACCAATACCAATTGAGTAGTTCATTTAAATACCCATCATGTGAATGCTGTTAAATTATCCTGTGTGGAAAGCTCCACACATCTCTTAGGAAACAGGCCTTTAGTCATCTGATTTTTTTTTTACAAGCATGTAAATATAACAGTAAACCATTCAATTACGCAGCTACCATGAGGTCAAAAAGTGACGCCCCAGTAAACCCTATCTATCTTGATATCACAGGAGAAAATGAAATCATACACGACAGACACTTGTCACAGAGCCATAAAAAAGACTTCAGACAGTCTACACTACAGTGTAGAAATGGACACATTTGGACCATAAATGGTATGATGGGAAAGACTAGGCAAACTTTATTTTTTCCCCTCCCCCCTTTCCCTACCCACGCTTTTTCTTTTATTTCCTCTCTCTGGAGGTGGCATTTGAGTATTCATGTATGCAGGTATGTACTGTGTGTGTGTGTGTGTGTGTGTGTGTGTGTGCGTGCGTGTGTGTGACTGTGTGTCTGTGTGTATGCGCGGGAGGGGTGGGGGGTTCGATGCTAGTCTATATGTGGGGTGCCTGGGCAGGGGGATTATAATGTGTTCCACTAAATGTTAAATGGTTGTTCGATGTCATACAACACACAATTTCAACCTGCTCGTACCCCTTGCTTTTAAGTGTTGCTTAATCGCTGCTGCAGCGATGGAGAGGGAAATAGCCACAGTGGCAGTGGCAGTGACATTTCCTGTTAGGAAGGGTGGACACTGAGGACCGACATTATGTGTGTGTGTGTGTATGTGTGTGTGTGTGTGTGTGTGTGTGTGTGTGTGTACTCTTTTGTTTCTTTGCTTTTTGAATCTGCATCCCTGTGATGTTGTTGTACATGTCTCTATAACTGAAACATACATGTACAGGTCCCTGTGATGTTGTACATGTCTCTATAATTGAAATATACATGTACCTGTCTATAACTGAAAATTTATTTAAAAAAGATTTAAACGAAACAAGGCACAGACTGGAAATAAATGCAATTATCCTTCAATCAAATGCAAACAGAGTTTATTGCCCACCTGCTGATGCTCATTTGAGTACATGTGTTTCTTGAACTTATTGATGAAGGGAAATCTGACATCGCAGACCTACAATAGAACACACACACACACACACACACACACACACACACACACACACACACACAATAAACAAACTATAGTACATCAGCTACACGATATTGAATAAAACACAGAACATTCTGTGGCCATTTTAAATACGCCAAGATTTTTCCATATTTCTGCCCTGGGGCCATGTAAAAAAAAAATTGTTTTGGGGGGTATTTTTGTACTCATCAGCCCAAAATGTAAAAAAAATAAAAATAATAATGCACCATGCTCTTTAAGCCATTGGTTGCACACTGAATCCTCCACAGCAATACCTATTGCATGAAACATAATTTTCATGCAACTTGACATTTACACAAAGCAATTCAAAAATAATCAAGTCTCATGCAACATGATAGTTTGTTTTGCTAAAACAAGCTAGATTGGTAATGTTTCATCTGTCATATTGTTTTTCCTTTTCTCTCACTCGTTACAGTAGATTATACTGTATCAAGTGGGGAGTGTCATTGTAACTTGCATCTTTAGCCGTTTTCCACATGCGTACCTGAAAATTACCTGTAAGTCAATATCGGACATTTCCCGGAATTTCCCTTCACACCTCAGCGATGGCATGTGGGAATCTAGCAGCGAAATTGCCTGTATGTTGGGGGGCGGGGGGAGCTTATTTGGGGGGTCGGGTTTAGATCAATAAGGTGTTTTCGGGTTGTCCTTGGGCTGCAAACTCATTTAAAGTATGCAAATCGAAGTTGTTTCTGACAAGAATAATGTCACGTTACTCCGGGACTGCTCAACCCATGACAGAGCCACTCTCCCCGGCTTGGCAGAGTGAAGCGCTCCGCCCGCGCGTCCCCGCTGCCTGGAGCACAGTGGCTCGTGCTCTAAAAGGCAGGCTCCCACACGCTGCTGCCTGGCCAGCAGAAAGTGCTCCAGACTCGGTGTGATAATCCTGTAACAGCATTTGAGCTTATTCAGGTAAGATATTAATAATGTAATGACACATTCAGCGATAAACTGTCTACAATGAAGACATGTGTCAAATATGACAACACAGTGGCTCGTGCTCTAAAAGGCAGGCTCCCACACGCTGCTGCCTGGCCAGCAGAAAGTGCTCCAGACTCGGTGTGATAATCCTGTAACAGCATTTGAGCTTATTCAGGTAAGATATTAATAATGTAATGACACATTCAGCGATAAACTGTCTACAATGAAGACATGTGCACCATGCTCTTTAAGCCATTGGTTGCACACTGAATCCTCCACAGCAATACCTATTGCATGAAACATAATTTTCATGCAACTTGACATTTACACAAAGCAATTCAAAAATAATCAAGTCTCATGCAACATGATAGTTTGTTTTGCTAAAACAAGCTAGATTGGTAATGTTTCATCTGTCATATTGTTTTTCCTTTTCTCTCACTCGTTACAGTAGATTATACTGTATCAAGTGGGGAGTGTCATTGTAACTTGCATCTTTAGCCGTTTTCCACATGCGTACCTGAAAATTACCTGTAAGTCAATATCGGACATTTCCCGGAATTTCCCTTCACACCTCAGCGATGGCATGTGGGAATCTAGCAGCGAAATTGCCTGTATGTTGGGGGGCGGGGGGAGCTTATTTGGGGGGTCGGGTTTAGATCAATAAGGTGTTTTCGGGTTGTCCTTGGGCTGCAAACTCATTTAAAGTATGCAAATCGAAGTTGTTTCTGACAAGAATAATGTCACGTTACTCCGGGACTGCTCAACCCATGACAGAGCCACTCTCCCCGGCTTGGCAGAGTGAAGCGCTCCGCCCGCGCGTCCCCGCTGCCTGGAGCACAGTGGCTCGTGCTCTAAAAGGCAGGCTCCCACACGCTGCTGCCTGGCCAGCAGAAAGTGCTCCAGACTCGGTGTGATAATCCTGTAACAGCATTTGAGCTTATTCAGGTAAGATATTAATAATGTAATGACACATTCAGCGATAAACTGTCTACAATGAAGACATGTGTCAAATATGACAACACAGTGGCTCGTGCTCTAAAAGGCAGGCTCCCACACGCTGCTGCCTGGCCAGCAGAAAGTGCTCCAGACTCGGTGTGATAATCCTGTAACAGCATTTGAGCTTATTCAGGTAAGATATTAATAATGTAATGACACATTCAGCGATAAACTGTCTACAATGAAGACATGTGTCAAATATGACAACGTGGTGTTAGTATTTTAAGAGCACGGGTTTTTTTTTCATTTCCTGAAAAGTTGGCGATTTGGAGATAAGTGGCTTTCATTGCACAGCGACGAAATGCACGAAGCGAAATGTGGAAGTAGTTTGCTTTGATGTGCGCGAATGATTAGATGATGCACGCTGGAAGTGAACGTTAAGCAACGTGTGTACACCTCGCCCATGATGAGAGAAGGACCGGTGTCGCGGAAAATGACTGGACCCGTTTCTCACTTGTATCCGCTATAGCGCATACCGCTCTTCTGACTGGCTCGAAACTGGTGAAATGTCTGCGACGACGGGGTCGCGCTTATACCGGCACAACAACTTTCCCACATGAAGGCATTAGACCACGTTCCGGTCATTTAGCGGTACAAAGCGCATGTGGGAAAACGGCTTTTGTATCTTATTTTGTATCCTTTTCTAGCTGGATAACATCAATTTGGACGTGGTGGTTTTCTTCTGCCACTGGCTACTTTCTTTCATTATGGCTGTCCCGGAGAATAGGAAGTGAGCCATCAGTGCATTAATAGCCTACTTATCAGTGTTTTGATTGGCTGTTGCATGAAACTAGTTTCACAAAGTTGAGAGTTTTGCATCTGTTGTACTTGCAGCTGAGTTTCAGACAAGTTTCAAGTGCGTTGGAGAGGGCTTTAGAGCATGCAAATCATTTGCAACTTAGTTTCATCTCAGTTTCAACAAACTAAAGTTGCGTGAAAGTTTCACCGTGTAAAGCCGGACTGACAACGACAAAAAGAGAAGACTACGAGGTACAAAATGATTTTTTTGCCTTTAGATAATGGGAAGTGGAGAGAGATGGGAAACACTGGGACCACGGTGCATGTGTTCAATTCAATTCAATGCATCGAAGCATTGTGACACGGTTACCAGTTCAATTTCACAGTTCAAAGGTCAAGAACAAAGGTGGGGTGCCTATGACCTAGAGCAGTCGGGGGTTTTCAAAGTCTGACACTGCGGGTCTCCCCTCGGCCCTCAGACAAAGCCTGGAACCCCCCCCCAAGTTCACATGCTTAGTTTCACTCAATTCCTAGATGCCTATGGGATCGTGATTATTATTTGCTTCCCATAGACACTCAATTTAGGCTATTCTATGTGATCTCCTTTTGATAACTAATGTAATAACAACTAATGCAATATTTTTCACTTCCATTCACTGAGCCTTCCTTGAAACTGTAGGAACTTGTAGAAAATTAAAAAAAAACTAGAACGACCGCAAGGCGGACTTATGCCTCCGCCATTAGTTCATTCTGGGGTCCAAATCGCCATTTGAGGCAAATTGGAAGAGATTCCGTCAAGGCGCTCCTGTGATGTTGCGTTACAGAGCTTGGAAATTGGGTGTGTGAGAGGTCACAGTGACCTTGAACTTTGACCTCCAAAATGTAATCAGTTCATCCTTGCGTCCAAGTTGGTGTTTGAGACAAGTTTGATTAAATTCCGTCAAGGCATTCCTGAGATATCGCGTTAACAAGCTTGAAAATGGCGTTCGAGAGCTCACCTTGACCTTTGACCACCAAAGTCTAATCAGATCATCCTTGAGTCTAAGGCGATGTTTGAGGCAAATTTGATCAAAGTCCGCCAAGGCATTTGTGAGATATCGTGTTAACAAGCTGGAAAATGGCGTTTGAGAGGTCACAGTGACCATGACCTTTGACCTTTGACCAGCAAAATTTAATCAGTTCATCCTTGAGTCCAAGTCGATGTTTGAGACAAGTTTGATTAAATTCCGTCAAGGCATTCCTGAGATATCGCGTTAACAAGCTTGAAAATGGCATTCGAGAGGTCACAGTGACCTTGACCTTTGACCTTTGACCACCAAAATCTAATCAGTTCATCCTTGAGTCCAAGTCGATGTTTGAGACAAGTTTGATTAAATTCCGTCAAGGCATTCCTGAGATATCGCGTTAACAAGCTTGAAAATGGCGTTCGAGAGGTCACAGTGACCTTGAACTTTGACCTTTGACCACCAAAATCTAATCAAATCATCCTTGAGTCTAAGTCGATGTTTGAGGCAAATTTGATGAAATTCCGTCCAGGCGTTCCTCAGATATCGCGTTAACAAACATCTTACGTACGGCCGTACGGACGGACGGCCGTACGGACGGACAACCCGGATCCATAATGCCTCCGGCCTGGCTATCGCCGGCGGAGGCATAAAAATTAGGGGCAACTTTTTAGCCTGGTAAACCGCCCGTCACGTGAACTCACATTTCATTTGGTTCTCCGTGACGGTCTGGACCCGCACAGGCAGTTTAAGATGATTGGTCGAGCCATGCCGGCCATTGCCGGGCCGACGAATCAGCGGCGGCCGTAGGCGGGCAGGCTCGTCTGGGCAAGTAGTGGGTACATGGTCTTTGTAGTTCTTTTCACTCGTCAACATCGCGGAAGTGACAGGCAGTCTGAATGAAATTGAATGTAATGTTCCCAATTCTATGTATTAAATTCTAAAAAACGACCCTCAACATTTGGGAAGGCTAAGCCACACAACTAGTTCGTTATAATCTAACTAAATGCTTCGAAGGTGACTTTACGACCGCGAGGACTCAATCAATGAATACCACGGAGATCATCCACAGGCACCTTCCGCGATCTGATTGGTTGAAGTTAACACCCACCAGCGGTGATAGACAGATGGGTCATCCAATCACCTGCCAAGTGGCTTGGACAAAGTGCCCGCCTCCGTCAGCGGGTCTGGTGACTTCAAACCCAGATCGACTGGTTTAGTGAAACCTATGTGGAGCTATACCGTCCATCTGGCAGCGTCAGGTTAGCAACTTTTGCCCCTAATGTCTAAAAAATGAGACACGACATTTACAAATAAATAGTGATTAGTGCATACATTGCGTGGTGTGAACAGCAGCACTGTTTCTGTGTGGGTGTGAACAGCAGCGCTGTTTCTGTGTGGGTGTGTTCTTCACCATTTTCTTCTGGCAACCAGCTTGCAGGTGCCAAGTGTGTTAGAGACAGTGGTGGAAAATGACCAGGTTTTATTCTGGGAACCCTCATTATACCTTAACAGCTACGTAAAAATCTCTTATAAAGGTTACTTAAATAATATTGCTGAGCTCTACTGATTATTTCCCCTTGATTTTATTCATGACAGACTTGATGACACATTGATATTGACGCTCCTTATTCAGCTTCCAAATACATGTTCTCCTACTATCCTCTGCTCCTTTCATGCTGCCCCTTCTCCACTGCTCTGCTCTCCACTGCATTGCAATAAATATTTTAACACACCTGAGGAGGAATGCCATTCCCCCTCATTCTCTCTGTTCCCTCAAAGTTTATTCTGACCCCCCCCCCCCCCCCCCCCCCCCCCCCCCGTTTCCACCACTGGTTAGAGATGGAAATGGTAAATTAATTAATTTAATGAAAATACAACTGTCAAAATCTTGGGAGGCAATTTTTGACTTGCCCTTTGATCATGTTTTTTAGGAGCATTCTGGGATTTCTTAGGGCGTAAGTGTAATTTTAACCTCTCAAAACAAAATCAAATGGGAACAATGTCTTCATTAAACATCTTACATGTATAAATGAACATTTTAATTCCTGTTATAGGGCCCCTTTAACTACAACGGTTTGTACGTGACGTGCTGTCGGGGCTGAACTCAACCATCTTTGGTCTCTCCAAACTGTCCTCCCTTGTTCTCCCTCCTCCTTTGGCCGTGTTTACTTTGAAACACTTTCGTTAGCCGAATACATGTCGGAAATAATAATCATTTGTCTATTAGGCTAAACATATGATCGATTATGCCTAGCCATATTCTTATTGTGCTGTATTTTGCAGTTTGTGTGGTTATAAGCTACAAGCAGTCAAGCAGAATTGAACAAAGGGAGAGACGTGCACGTGTGACACTGACAGTCAAGCCTCAAAAACAATTTTGATAAAACAAATTCACCCACCTGGCAGAGAAGGCCCATGATGACAGACCGCTGTGCAGTACAGAAAAAAAGTAGTCCTACTTTCTGCCGTTCTGACCAAAGTTAGGCTACTCGTTATTTCCTTTTGAGATACTCATAGAGGTACATCAGATCGGTGCTACATTATTTCATGCCGGTTATCTGTAGATGTCCGCTTGAATCCAATTCAACGGTTTATCCAGAAAGGTAGCCTAAAATAACGTTGTTTCAGTGACCCAGAACTTCCATGTGAGTGTCGGTGTCCTCCTCGCCTCAGCTGTGTTGCCTGCCCATGGTTGCCTGCGCAAGCAAAGCAGTGTTGTGTTGCCAACTCTTTTCCCGGGAAAGTCGCTAGCTAGCTATTGGCTGCTCGGGAAGTCGCCATCGTCAGGAGGCAACTGCTTGGCTCAAGGACCTTGCATTCGCTAATTGTATCGACGACGCGTGATTTCTAGGGGGCGTGGTCCGATATCAGCGCTGACAACCCGCAGGGCGTGGTCTGCTGCGCGGCTGCGCCCGCCTACGCAGGCACTGCTTGACAGTTCTCTGTAAAGTTGACTTGGCAAGACGACTAGGTGAAAGTCAAGATCACATGAAATGGGTAGCTACTTTGGACCCTTCTGCACATCATGTGAGACGCTAGCTGTGTGTGTGTGTGTGTGTGTGTGTGTGTGTGTGTGTGTGTGTGTGTGTGTGTGTGTGTGTGTGTGTGTGTGTGTGTGTGTGTGTGTGTGTGTGTGTGTGTGTGTGTGTGTGGGAGGGGGGTGGTGGGGAGACATACCGTGGCAAAATAAAGAATTCTGATTCTGATATGGTGCCCACTGCCCAGTAAAAAATAAACAAATATATTCCATTCATTTCAATGCAGATAATGTTGACCCTGCTCACGTAAACTTGTATCTCGGTGGAACCTCCACCTACTGTGTACTGTAGCGATTTGTGATATTAGAGTTACAATAGCAGGCCTTTGGTACTTGTTTGGACATGCTAACTCGTTATATCGCTGGTTATGGTCCTCTAGAGATAAAAGAGTAAGAACTGAGCGCACCATGATTCATGAAAAAGAATGGAATATGGAGTTATGTTAGGCTTGATTTAATTGTGTTTGTAACAATGATATATCTCATGCCCTGTTTTGCTTTTTAACCCTAAGACATTATACTAGTCTTGCTTGAATGTGTAACAGAGTGAAATGTACTCTTCTCTCTGAGAGAAGATATGTGCCGAAGGCCTAATGTTTGACTATGCAGAACCTTTTGAAGAGTGAGCAAACGGAGTGTTGGCCGCTATATTAGGCCTTTAACTGAGGTAACCCAGTAAAATGATAAAATGTTTCTATGCATGAAGAAGCCTATCCATATATTTTATTCATGCTATAATCCTTTTACTCATGTTATATTCTGCTGCAGTAATTGCTGTGTTAGAGAGTTGGAGAGAAAAGTATGCAGCTGCATGTCACAATTGGCTCCAGCTCTCATGGGAGAAGAGATATGATATGGCAAAGAGGGGAGGTTGTGTGTGAAAGGTTGTGTGTGGAAAGGAGGGGAGGTTGTGTGTGAAAGGTTGTCACTAAAAGGCCAGATGTGTGAAGCTAGACAAAGCACTGTGTCTGGACTTTCTCTCTCCCTGTCAAAAGAGGCGATAAGGACGGACGATGCACTCTACAGCATTGCCAAATATGGCGGAAAGCCAGCTAACTAAGTGTATGTGTGTGTGTAACATTGGAGCGTCCTGCAGGTAATTGGATATTTGCTCTGTTCCCAGGCTTTGAGAGCCGGGGGAGGAGAGTTGATACCAGGCACCTGTGCGGTACGCTCGACACTATATGAAGAAATGTATCTTTGCTTAGATAAATTAATGAAAGGACCCATTTGGATTCCCCAGCTGCCTGCAGATAAAATGATGAGGCCTGTCAGATAACAGAAGGGAGGGTGGGTATAAATTATACTCACCCAATTATAATGTCTACTATCTATGTAGCATAAGGTTCACGAAGGGGCCGGGTGAACTCCAAGACACTTAAAACAATTGGACAGGATCCAGCAAAATTTCTAGCCCAGCCATTGGAGGAAACAAGTCACATTTCTCTGGGAGGGGGGCGACTAGATAATGTAACCACTAAAAACCCTAACTAGTCAACTAGTGGGCAGGGAGCCAGAGCTGGCCACCTGCCTCAGCCGTCACATGACCAAAATGAGCTCATGAGAAGACGGGCCCCAGGGTGGGGAGGGTCCTGGCATATTGCCAGATAGCATATCGACTATAAATCTAGGACCGCTCTCTCAGAGATCTCAGATCATCCCAGCTCTTTTGAAAGACTGCTTTGTATCCAGACCTTGGTAGCTTTGGCTAGCAAACTTTTGTACTTTAGAACTCTGTCTTTTGAACTTTGAAACTTTGTATACTCTAACTTTTGATTTTTTGAACTTAAATAAATACTTTTTCTTTTAAACTCGATCCACCTTCCTGTGTCTCCTGATTCATCGGTCTTTTGAGGTCTCCAGGCTTCCAGCCTTTTTCTTCTTCATAAGATCAGTAAGTAAACCCACAGCTTACAACACCTGGCCCCTTAGGGGCCACGGGGTATTTAGGGTACCCCCTCCCTTGCTTGAGTTGTTGCAATGTGTGTGAACAGTTGCAGTGAAGGAGTTAACCGTAACACTTATCACTCGATTTAAGGTAGAACATTTCTCTAAGGCTTCAGGCTGTATAAATTTGCACCTAAGCGAGAGGAAGTGCCCCGGTGACTACTGGCTAGTGACAGACTTTTTTAGTCTGACACGCTGAGGGTGGTCATCAGCGGGGTTTGTCTGTTGATAGGATCCTGATGAACAGAGCTCTGGTCTGAAATACTGGTGATTGCTAATCAAAAGAATATTTGTTGTGTAAATCAGCGGGTATGAGAAAATAAGAGTAATTAAAACACTGCTATCTGTGAATATAAAATTATTATAGATAGAAAGATTATTTGTACTCTCAACTCCGGTGCTTCCGTAGGCCAGTAGGATAGGGGACCACGTTCGACCGATTAGAGCTGGATTAGCGAAGCCGGAGTGTAAATATAAAGAGCATGAGGTCGGAACCTGGAACGACTGAGTAGCGGGTAAACTGAAGGAACTCTCTTATACCGGAGGAGGGTTTTCTCCCCAGGCGTCGAAAGGTGCTGAGGGAGATAATATTTTGGTATCGCCTCAGAAGTATATTATTGAGTTAATATATTTTGATACTTTAAAAATATTCCATAAGTGACCTGAAAGGTCGTGTCTAGGGGTCCTTTTTATTCAACAGTACACTCTAAGTGACATCATCATCTCTGGGTCAGGGTGAAGATGAATCGGCTCCCTGTCCAAACAACTGTCGAAACATTTGATAAAACAGACTGAGGGAGTGAATCTAAATGGGAGGCTGGTAAGTAGGCTACCGGAAAGTTGTGGCTCAAAAGGAAGTGCAGACCGCAGCGTTCTCCAAAAAGCGAGAGTGTCTTCCAAAAAGCAAGTCTGAACAAGATGATGAAAGCCTGTCATATTTATACCCCACAGGCACCATGCGTGTGTGTGTGTGTGTGTGTGTGTGTGTGTGTGTGTGTGTGTGTGTGTGTGTGTGTGTGTGTGTGTGTGTGTGTGTGTGCATGCGTGTGTGCGTGTGTGTGTGTGTGGGAGGGGGGTGGGTTGGGGAGACATACCGTGGCAAAATAAAGAATTCTGATTCTGATATGGTGCCCACTGCCCAGTAAAAATAAACAAATATATTCCATTCATTTCAATGCAGATAATGTTGACCCTGCTCACGTAAACTTGTGAGGCCACGCATTCTAGGGTTAAACCATAAACTGCATATTATGGTCGGTCTTATGGATATTATTATTAGAGAGGAAGCTTGCAGACAGATACCACAGAAGACAGATGGATGGATGGACAGACACCAGCAAGAAAAAAGCCACAAGGAGAACAAATCCACAACAAAGGGGAAGTCTAGCCCTGCATGAGACAGACAACGAGGAGCAGGCTTTGATCTCAAAGGTCAATGTGTGAAATGTTCCACCCCACAGCAGAAACCTGATGACTGTCACACCTCTATCTGTCTGTCAGGGACGGGAGGGACAGACTGATGACAGATTCATTAGGGATGACAGATTAGGGGTATGATTCCCACTGGGGCTGGGGATTTTTAAGTCAGTAACTTTGGGGTACAACTTCATTCATACATGCTTTTTGTACTTTTGATCAACCCAGACAGGATTTGTGTGGAGAATCCTGCATTACTATTTCCAGAATGATGTCTTAGGCCATCTGTTTGGATTTAACTAATCATCATGCCCTCTTTTTGTGAGGGGATCATGTTGCCAGTGATACAGGGATGAAGAAGTCAGTTAAACTCACTATTCCAGGACTATCCTTCAACAGAATCAAGTGTATGTTCTTGATTTAGCTTGATAGCTAGACAACTTCCCAAATTATTCAAAATGTGTCAAAGTTGATGAACCATGTTATGTTATCTATGTATTTTCCTGTTTGTGCCAGTTAAATAAGACAATAAGTTAATGGCCCATAAATTCAGTTTTGGGGTAGCACGAAACAAATGTCAGAAATTGCATCTTTTAAAGATTGGATCTGCTAAAGACAGAGCTGCAAACAGTCTGAATTTCTACAGAATCAGAGCCAATCAAATTCCAGAAGAAAATAAATCTTTGAAATGGCCCAACGCTCTGAGGAAAAGTTTAAAAAGCCTTTGTTTGTGTGTTGTGTAAAAAAGAAGCTGACTCGGGGAGCTATGCACAACAATTCCAGTGTACCTGTGCTGTCCTCTACCTGTGCAAATGGCATACATCTTCTGTCAGCAAGAATGGGAGGAGCTATAAAAGTCTAACTCATGTTCCCTGGCTCATCTTAATAAGATTATATTGTAACGGATCGGGTATTCGTTACAAGGAACCGGAGACTTGAAGTTGGTACAGGCTTTTATTCTTGGCTTCACAACAACACCTAGCCGCTAGCTTCGCTGCTAGCTCTTCTTGCAACCACTCCAACCCCCTCTCATGGTTAGACTGACATCCGGCACGCGGCCCCTGGTCCCATATACCCCCTTCCCCCTAGGAACACACCCACACATATCAGTTCCTAGGTAAGCACACGGAAACGCCACAATACGTGTAACACCGATTCGCTACATTTCCCCCACCCAACTTTAATGTCGCTTCCACGCGACATGCACAACCCACACACATATCCCCCTGTACCAAAACACACCCAACACAACATTTTTCCCATCATCACATCAAAATCTAATTCCCACAACCCCACAACATTTCAATTCCTTACAATTAGTCCCTTCTTTTTTTTTCAACACCCCCATAATGTCCAGTTTGCATCAGGTACTCCGTAATGTCTAGTTTTCCATTAGGTACCCCCATAATGTCTAGTTTCCCATTAGGCACTCCATAATGTCTAGTTTTTCATTATTTCCTTTCTTTTTCACACATTTAAATTCAACCCACATTTCCCATTCAACAATAACCCCCACATCTCAATTAAACACAAGCCCCCACATTTTCCTTAAAGGTCCCATTCCGTGCAAAAGCTGTTTTTACTTGTAAATGCATATATACTGCTGTCAGCCCTCCCTGTAATGAGTGGTCACACGCTCAGAACTGCCACAGTTGGATTTGTCCCTATCCAGCGTCCCCATGCAGTCTCCTCCAAGCCACACCCCCAAACGCGTCGTTTGCCCAGAGAGGAATCTGGAGAGAATATCGACGTCACTAGCTTCCTCCTGCATACTGCGCGGGTCCCTCTCACACAAGCTACCTGCACCATTTAGTCTATAGCCACAAAATTAACACTTCTAGCTGGAGCGACGCCAACTGTACATGATCCAGCAACTGCAGAGGTGCATTCGGTAAGTCTAGGCATTTTGAGATGTCCTCTTTAGCGTATTACCGTTAAGTTAACGATAACTCGCAACCTAGCGTGCTGGTCCACAGACGCTAATCTGATTGGCCGCTGGGAGCCTGGGGCGGGCTCTCCCTCAGCGGCCAATGGGAACTGTTAGTTCTGAATATATTATAGAAACAGGCCGTTCTTGGGAAGCGACCAGATGAGGAAGTGAGAACTCCGTCACAACAAACGGGTTTGCTATATTTTCGACAGATTAATCCAGAATCATGTTTTATGGACCAGAGACACACGTTTTTAAGAGGTTACAGCTGCACGAATTGGGAGCCTGTGTAAGGTCCCTCAAAATAATTGGTTTAGAAGCAGTATCATAAATATGTAAGCTCTATCTATCTATCTATCTATCTATCTATCTATCTATCTATATATATAAATTTGGCAATGTTTGTTTAAATTGTTGTGCTGGCCACAGCTATGCTGTTTTACATGCGATCGGGCTGAAAGTTTCAGGGGGTGTAAAGACCACCCGTGCGGGTGACCTGACAGAGCTGGATTTTTAAATTAGGGGATTGCCCTAAATACTTAATGATGTCATCAGTGATGTCATCCTTCCGTTCAGGGATGTCATCAGTGATGATGTCATCTGTGATTATGTCATCAGTGATGTCACAGAGCAGGCGATGCATATTTGACGCATAGTGGGCGAGCTGCAGGGCGGGTGAGGCCGCGCAGCAGGGAGTCTAGTATGTCATATTTAAGAAACTAAATGTATGTATGTGTGGCAGGGTGACCTATACCTATGGGTCCCGCCCACTAATCTCCACACTCCAGGTGTTTCCGGCTACCTCAATTGGCCTGCCCCTTAATTGGCCAGCCCCTATAAATAGCCTGCCTAACAGAGCGTAGGCTAAGGCTGGCTTCTCTCTCTGGTGTCTTCCCCTCCAAACCTCCATTGGAGGAAGGTATGTAGTGAGAATTATGTTTGATTGATGCACATTGCATGTCTCCTTGTGTTTATGGAGTTTGTTTCATTCCTTAAACAGACTACTGTGTATCTGTCCTGGGTCTGGGTAGCAGGAGCTGTTCGTATGCCAATGCTAACTGCTGCTGGTGAGTCTAATAATGGGCTAAAAGCATGTCACATGTCATTCTGTTTGTCTGTGGCTAATTGTGCCTTTTCTTTTTATACAGAACCTAAGCTGCTGTTCTAGCTGTTCTGCCCTTCTACTGCTGTATAAGTGTACCGTAATTTAGTAAAATATTGAATTGTTGTTTTAACTGTCCAGAACTAATATTTCCCTCTTTGTGCCCCGCATAGGCCTGGCCACTGGAGTGGGTGGGGATTAGACTGGTGTGAGCTACGGGCCCTCCCTACCTGCCTCTTCCTTTCATATTGCATGCGTGTGAGTGTGCCTTTGCAGTGTGTCTTGTTTAAGCACCTTATGCACCAAGCACTTTAATTGTGTGTGTGTGATATTGTACACGCTTGGTGTGGTAGGTACTTTTACTCTCAAGCTTTCTCATATTTTACCCTTAACCCAGTCAATCCCTCTCACTTCAGTTCCAGTGCCCTTTGCTTTTACCCTTCCCCCTTAATAGCTTGGACATTTTAAAGGTGCATTTCCCTGTTTTTGCAATTTAGCTGTTTTTAGCACAGTTTGAATAAATCTTAATAATTTTGCAATTAGTCTGAGCTTTTTCTAATAAATAATATACTTTTATACCTGGAAACCACGTCTCTGCTCCTCTCATTGGTCTTTAACCATTGTAAACGAATCTGTATGGTTTATCTGTGGGCATTAAAGCCCTGGTATTTCCTTGGGTGAAACTCCCTAGGTGGCGTTGTCAGTTAATTAGACCTGGTCACATATGTTTCTCACCACACTGACTATCAGTCACTTTGATATATAGACCAGTCATACTATTCACCTTATTCACCACGCCCACTTTTTCTTTCTTCCGCGTTCGATGCAACGTATTTGTTCTTCCGGTTCAGCGCTAGTTGGCGGCCATTTTCAAAATAAAACGTCAGTATGAATGAAGTTTGGCAACATTCAGAATTAAGCTAGACTGCGGCCAACTTCAGTTACATGTTCATAACGTTACTGCTGCGAGGAGCCAATGGCTGTACCCGGTCGGCATTTAACGTTAGTTACAAAAGCACGTCGACAGTGTTTTCTCACTGCCAGTAGCCTAACTACAGTAGGGTTTGTCAGATAGCTAGTCCGACCGCCCGGGTGTCAGCACAGTCAGCACTCCCGGTCCTCGCTGCTCGTTAAAGATTTCCAATAGGCGTTATTCTGATAAACTGGTCACATATATGTTACGTTCTCACCCGACAAATATTAAAACTTTAAAACAGTTTTTTAGCTTGAAAACCGGAAAGACGATTACGAAATGACGTCATGCAGAAGCGTCCTTGTATGGGCAAAGAATAAGGTGAATAGGGAACTGAACCTGTGTGAGTGCTGTCGTTATAGAAGTTGGTATGCAGGTGTGCATGCGATTTTGCATGTTTACGTGTATGAACGCATGGCTTGGCCCGGCTGCCACAAGGGAGCACTTAGCTGTGTGTTTGTGAAACCACTAGTCTGGCTGGTGCGTGTTTATCTCTAAACAGCCTCACTGAGAGCAAACATGTTCCTGCTACGGGCACTGTGTGTCATGGGAATGTCTCTTTTGCACTGTGACCTTGCCAGGTGTCATCATGGAGGCATTGTGGGTAGCCAAACTGCGCCGAGAGAGAGAAGTGCTCTGGCGTGGCAGCCATGCTGGGTAGATTAGTCTTTTAGCAGCACTGCTTTGTAATCATTAACCGGGCGGCTACAGTAGCTGCTCTAGTCCCCCTGCTCCGCACCGAAATAGAAAAGGGAAGATTTAGCTTTGTTTCTCTGGAGTCTCTATCTCGCTCACTCGCCCTATCTCTCTCTCCACTTGTTCTACTCCTCCCATCCTGTAACAACTCTCCTCTCTGTCCTTCTCCATCCTTCCGGTCCCCCTCCCCCCTCTAGTTGGTTCATTGATGGAGTAGTCTCTTAGAACAGACGAGTTGGCTTCCGCAATTTTCAAATGCTTCCGCCATACCGTCTGTACTTCGTGGGGGAGAATCATGCACCAACCGGAATGGGAAGTAGAAAGGCGGGTCTTCCGCTCATTAGTCCAATCAGAATCCAATATGCCGCATTTTTCGTGGACACACGTCTCGTGATTGGTCGGATTCCGTCGAACTTCTTTCCTGTCTGAAGGTTTTTTTCCCAACTTCCTTGTGCATGTTCTGGGGGTGTAACCTACAGACTGTGTATAGCTGCATTCGCCGGATGTAGATGAGACAGTCTGTTTTAAGAGACTATTGATGGAGCGGCTTTGCTCTCCTTCTCTCTGTCTCTTCTAGCTGCTTCTTCTTCACTACAATAGGGATTTGCAGTAATATGCCGGATAAGCTTCAGGTCATACTGCCATCCTCTGCTCAGTCTGTCAGCTAAAGGCTCCTCTTTCAACAAATTGCCTTGTCACCCCCCCCCCCCCCCCCCCCCCACACACACACACTTTCTGTCACTTCACTTTATCGTCAAAGCTTTACTTGATCTCAATCTGTTGTTATATACCAGATGTGGAAGTATCAGTATCGTCAGTGGCGCACATCAGCAGTGTCCTGCCTCTGTGTAGGTTAGCGTGTTAGAAAGTAGGCACATTGAACCAGCGGTGAGCTAACAAGAAGGGCATTGTGTGACATTGCTGACGTGGTTTTATGGTGACATGTAGTTGCTGTGAGCATAGGTTTCATGGGGTCAAGACAACAGTGTCTTTGTGTTCTGACTTGCACCCATATCTCTTCCATCTTGTTTACCCACAAATAGGAGAAGAATTAAAGGAACCCTCCGCCCCCCCCCCCCCCTCCTTCCCCGGCAGTCAGCTGATCGACATGATTTTTCTGCAAGGGCTTTCTGATGACCTATTTTTGCACTGATTATGTATAGAATTGTTGAATAAATTCAGCAAGCTAATTAACATGCTACAGGAGTAATGAGTGACCATGCACAGACAAACGAGAACCAATTGTGTTCCCTCTAATTAGCATAATTAACAGTACCGTGAAGCTCATAGCAAGTAGCCTGGTTAGAGGCTATTAGGCTAGCGTCTAGATGTCTGTGGCCGCTGCTTACCTGTGACTGTGAGCAAGGATGAATGAGAGAGCAAGGACAAAGCGTGTGTGTGTGTGTGCGGGGGGACGTGCACGCATGCTGGTAGCGCACGTATGAGACGGCGCGTCTCTGCCCAGTTAATGCCTTTGTACTTTAAATCATGTGGCTGCAACATGCAGCATCCAGTCTGACACCTCGGCGAGCCAGTGAGGGGCCGGCGTCGGCTGCCTGCATCACCGGCCCGTCAGCCTGTAGCGGCGCAGGGGAGGCGGGGCCAGAGGGAGACATTTAGTTTGACATTGTAAATAAGCAGAGAGCAGTTGTCAGAGAGCAGCAGCAGCCCCCGTGTGGAGCCTTTCTTCTCCGTTCAGCAGTGAGACAGACAGGCGAGAGCAGCCAGAGGACAACACCATGCAGAGGCAAGCTACCCAGCAGCAACCGCTCCACACACTCTCTCCACAAAGTGCTTTCCACAACTTTTCTCTGCTCTTTTTCCTCCATTCTCCACTCTCGACTCTCTCTTCCTCTTTTCTTTTTTCCTGACCCCTATCCTGCAGCTCAAGGTAACTTAGAACAGGAAGTTGGCTGTCGGTGAAAGGGGGTTGGGTGGAGGAAAGGGGGAGGAGCGGGCGGGGGGGGGGGTGTCAGAGCTGATCGTCAGGCGCATTTAAACCCCATTTCCATCCCCCCTTTTACAGCTTCTGTCCCACCTGAAGCACGCTAGTCCCGCTCAACCCCCAGTGGGGTTAGTCCTCTGCAGTGTAACTCAGCACGGCCCCCCCTCGGTGCCCCACAGCCCTCACACTCCCTGCAGTATCGCCGCACGTCCTCCTTTTGTTTTCCCCAGTAGTAAACTCTACGGATGCGGCTTAGTGTCTCTTCAGTCCCAAAGTGACTGGATCCAGGGTCCACGTGCACCGCCCTCAGTGCCAATTTCCGCAGGCAACTAGGTACAAGCCACTGGAACCCCGCGCTTCCGTGCCCCTTTCTCTTCAAAATCCCCTCCTCTAGACGCAGGTCCGAAAACATGTTCCACAGTCCCTTCGTGGCACCGGAACACTTGTGGATCTCCTCCACAGGGGGCCGGCGTCCGTTCGCCACCCACGCGAGCACCGGACCGATGTCAGCGTCCTCCGCCTGCCTGCGTTTCCACTCATACACGTCGACATCCCAGATGACCCTGTCGTCGTCGTCCCGCTCTTGCACTCGCTCGTCCTCCCGTCCCGCTCCCCCAGGGGGCGGCGTGTTGAGGACAGCAGGGCGAACACCATCGGCGTCGATCTCCACCTCGGCTTTCTGCAGTGCAGCCGTGGGGGGTGTGTAGCAGCTTGGTTGGGCCGTCTCCTCCGGCGTTGACCCCTCTCGCTCATCCGGGGACACGAGCGCCGCTCCCCCGACTGTAACAGCATTGCAGGTGATGTCTCTCCCTTCCTTCTGGCTGTTCAACACAATCCCCATTATCCTGATTGTCTCGTCACTGATGGTGATCTCCGCCACTACTGGCTGGTATGCAGAGCAGCTAGCCTGGGCCGGCTCACTCTCCTGCCCAGAACAACCGGCTCTGCACTGCCCCGTTGCTCCGCTGCTTGTAGCTCAGGCTGCTCCACTGCTCCGCTACTCCGCTGCTCCTCTGCCTGTTGCTCCGGCTGCTCCCCCGGCTGTGTGTCTCTTCCAGCGTTCGCACTCTTAGTGCAGTCTCTAGCTAAATGTTCAGGCGACCGGCACGTCCAACAAAGTCTCACCTGTCCGCCGCCTGCACGTCTCTCCTCTCCCGGTGTCTTCCAGTCCCCGACAGCTTCTTGACATTCTCTAGCCAGATGTCCGATCGCTCCGCATGCCCAGCAGGCTCCCTGCTGTCCATGTCGTTGTCCCGCATACCCGGTCCGTCTCCCGGGACCGCCTCGGCACCACCTCGCCACGTGGCCCGGTTCTCCACAGGTCCAACACAGTCTATTTTGTGGCTCCTCCGGCCGTTCTCCACACTGCGCTCCCTCTGTGCTCAACTTGTCCACACGCTGCCCGACTTCCCGCAGCGCCATCCACAGCTTCACTGCCCAGGCAGGAATCGCCTCCGCCAGCCATCTGACCTCTCTCAACAAACGGGATTCCATGGCCGCCAGCGCCGAGCTGATCCCCGTCGTCAGCTCCTCTTTTCTCCCGTTCGCCAATGGCCATTCTTCACCGTGCACCATCACACGTGGCGCCCCTAGCAGCTAGCACACGCAGCTAGCCTGCTACCGCTAGGTCTGGAGCCCAAAAGCAGCACCGCACACAGTCTCTTTTGCCGTTCCTCCTCTCACCCTCTCCCCTCTCGGCCGTCGCAGAGGGTTATCGATCCCACTCCTAGACACCAATGTAACGGATCGGGTATTCGTTACAAGGAACCGGAGACTTGAAGTTGGTACAGGCTTTTATTCTTGGCTTCACAACAACACCTAGCCGCTAGCTTCGCTGCTAGCTCTTCTTGCAACCACTCCAACCCCCTCTCATGGTTAGACTGACATCCGGCACGCGGCCCCTGGTCCCATATACCCCCTTCCCCCTAGGAACACACCCACACATATCAGTTCCTAGGTAAGTATTATAAAGTGTTAAGTTTTAGTGGTGGTGGCAGACTGTCGTCATGGGTACATCTGTTAGAATGCAGGTTTTGAAATGATTGTCCAGGAAACTTCTTTGTGAACAAGTTGACAGTATTTATTTTGCTGATGGATTGACAGGGGGGAAACACATGGGGGGGAAACACACATGGGCTGCCTTGTCTGTAACACAAATAAACAAACATGATTAGAAAAACATAACTAACCCACATGAATTAGAAGAGTAAATTAAAGAGTAAAAGTATAACTAACAATAAAACAGAAACTAATAGGAATGGTAATGGGAATTAGGAATTTGGATCAATAAAACAAACTAAATAAGTTAACAGAGTAAACAATTAAGGATAACTAAAGAGAGAAAATAAGACTAACAGAATAAAACATAAGGCTTACCCGTGCTACTTGTGCTCTGGCCGCCCCATGCAAAGATGTGATTGAGGGGAGTGCAGACTCTAAATAATGAGTGAGGGAACCCAGGTGGGGCAATCAGGGAAGGGACCAACAGGTGAACATCATAACTAATCATTGAGGTGTAAAGCTAAAGAAATAAGTGAGAAAAAGGAAGTGAACCAAGTGAGGAGGGGAAGTGGAAAAGTAAAATATGTAAAGTAAAAGCTGATAATTCATAACAGCCGCCCCTGTATTTCTAATGAGAAATACAAAAAATAAAGAATAAACCATAATTAAATGGAGTCATCCGGAAGAGCCAGGGGAATCAGCTGTGCTACAGGCCTGACATAGGACTTGTCCTGGACTGAGACTTCAGCGGTCCTGATGTGGCCATCTTACTTAATCGGCAGGTCTGTCCTTTGCCATTTGTGCATTGCTTGAGGAAATGGCAAGTATGATTTGGTGGAGTGTTCCCAATGGTTTAGCAGATCAGAGTCTGGGCAGGACACCAGAGGGAGCGAAGCACCATGTCGTCCCATGATGAAAAGGTTTGAGGTGACTGGATCAAGAAGACATTTGAAGATCTGGAAACTGTTTGTATTTAGAACATCGGGATTCACAGGTGAAGTGGGACTGTCCATAGAGGCTGGGAAGGGGGAGATGACTGGGGAAGGAGCAGCTGGAACAAGCGCTGGAGCTGGGCCTGACACAGTTGACAGTGAGGCTAGGTTAGGATCAGAGACTGAGGTGGAACTTTTAGCTGGGACAAGGATGGAGAGGGCACTTGGATTGGCCTTGTAGGCGGTACTGGAGCTGGAGCTAGCAATGGAGGAGATATTACAGCTGGAGTAGAAAGAGGAGTGGAAACAATGTCGTGCAGCTGTGACATCACTGCTGGCTGAGGAGTGTCCATGAGTGGGGAATCTGCTTGCCTTTGGAGGCGAGTGACATGGCAATTAACACCATTGAATTTAACCTTTTCTTCGGCTCGTTGAGGGTCATCCATGGCTCGTTGTTCTTTCCTGGATCTGATGATGGCCTTTTCACTCTGTACAGGTTGAGAGTCCCATTTCCAGAGTTTGCCAACACTGTAATGCAGTCCATCCATAGGGGAACTGAAAGATCTAGACAGGGACTGGACAGGGACTGAAGAGGTCTGAGTTTGGAAGTCTGTCAGGGGGCCTTGGAGTGTCCATCCCAGACAGGTTTTGACGGCTGCAGGTGACCCAGAAGGACCCAGTCTGACTCGAGCAGTAGGAGTGATGAGGTGGATGTGATCAGAGCCAATGAGCAGCAACGGTGATGCTTTGTTGATAGATGGTAGTGGAATGCCTTGTAGATGCCTGTACTTTCTTTGAAGGGAAAACACTGGGTAGGTATGGTCTGCAAGTGCCAATTCGTTTGCAGTGAACGCATCATTGATGGTAAAGGTTTTCTCAGGATATGCAACAGGGGAAATCTGGAAACTAACGCATGAGCCATCAAGGGTCTCAACATCCTGGCGAACAGTTCTAAGTGATAATTTCTCAGCTTTACCATCCAGGTGGAGACGTTGAGTAGCTGACTGCAGAAGAATGGTACGCTGGGAACCATCATCAAGGACAGCGTACGTTTCCAGGGTTCGCTTGCCATTGTGGAGAAGCACTTTCACAATTTTCAGAAGTGCACCATTACTGTCACGATCAAGGTACAGTGTCCTCACAGGACTGGTGGTGGATCTTGGACTAGTGTGAGTGGTGGACCTTTGATTGATGTTGCACAGTATTTGTAGATGCATACCTTGGCATGTGCATGATTTCTTCAAGTCACACTTGGCCGCTTGATGAGCCCGTGCACAGCGCCAACAACGTTTGTTCTCCTTTATCCAATTGACCTTTTGATCCTTGGTCATGTCAATGAACTCAGAGCATCTGTTGATATGATGTTCGTCTGAGCTGCAATATGCACAGGTTGTTCTGGACCTTGAAAAGTGTTCTGGAGAGGACATTGAGTCATGTTTGTCTGTGCCGTGTAGAATTGTTGTCATGGCAGGTGCAGACTTATGTGGATATCGTGGCTGATTGGAAAATGGGATGGTAACCGTTTTTCTGGGTTGACATCGGGATTCGGTTAGCAGCCAACATGAAAGCATTGGCAAGTCATAATCCATGACTCCTTGGTTCCGGTAGGCATACCGTTTAAAGCGACTGGAATGTTCGGCTGGTAGCTTTTCAAGGAGGCGATCCACATGAGAACCACAGAAAAGCTCTGCTTGTCATTGGTCGTTCATGGAGCTAAGCAGACCAACAAGTGCTTGTACACGAAGAGCAAAGTTATCTAGTGCTTGCCCATCTCCTACTCGGATAGGAGGAAGGTCCATGATGTTCCTGAGCTCCTTCAAAGCTAGTTGTCTTGGTTGCCCATAGCGTTCGTCAAGAGCATTAATGGCTTGGGTGTAAGGGTCAGAAGCATAGGAGAAAGCAAGAGCTAGTCGCTTGGCTTGGTCCACTTTCAAATGATCAAGGAGTACGTGATATTTAAAATGTTCTGTCTCATTATGGTCAAGAAGATTATTAAGTGCCATCCGTAACATTCTGTACTGCATCTCGTCTTCTCTTGTTAAGTCTGGGAAAGAAGGGCCTTCCAGCTTGTAGACGTGTGTTCGGCCAGTAGGGGGTGCCACATGTCTCTGTTGGTGGCCATAAGATCGAGTGGGTGAAGATGGAGGCACTAAAGGGGAACACTGCCCCTGCTGGGAAGAAAGAACCACTAGAGGCTGGGCAGTGTTTACAACTGGAGCATTCAAGGGCTGAATATGTTGACTCTGTACATTGCCATCTGGTGGTGCGGCAGGCAAACTGCCAAGTGGCAGGTTTGGGAGGCAAAGGATTGGCCTATGTAGACCAGCTGAAGGCACTGCAGCATCAAGAATGGACAGGTTGGATAGAGGTAAGCAGGGTAGGGAAGACGACAGTATGGCAGAAGAGGACACTGCCACTGGATGACGGCTGACATCCGGTGGTGGACAAGAAGCAAGCTGTTGTAATGGTAGAACATTTGGGATACTAACAGCAGGTTGTGCTTGATGAACCACCGGCTGAGCATTAGGGGGTGCCACTTGGTTGGATGGATATATGGAGGCGGAGCGAGGAGTGCTTCTGACTGACCGTCTGGACGATGACGTGCTGCCAGATGATGTTGATGCTGACACCATGCGCTGTATGCTCCTCATGGTGTGTAAAACTTCTCTCCACATTTCCATCTGGTTGGTCGGCTCAGGCCCAGCAGCCTCATTCATGTCCTCTGGTCTCCATTGCTCGTCTTCATCTGGCAACCCATGTGTGTGTGTTTGATTGGAGTGCTGCGTACATTCTGTTTGGCTGGCAGCACCCCTTCCCCTTGGAAGCTCTACTTCGAAGTCTGCAAGATGGACTGGGGGTCGAGTCTCACGACTAGAGCGTTGAACATTCCCATCTAGCGAGGTCATGACAATAGTCTTATCCGGCTCGAAGGACCATATTATAAAGTGTTAAGTTTTAGTGGTGGTGGCAGACTGTCGTCATGGGTACATCTGTTAGAATGCAGGTTTTGAAATGATTGTCCAGGAAACTTCTTTGTGAACAAGTTGACAGTATTTATTTTGCTGATGGATTGACAGGGGGGAAACACATGGGGGGGAAACACACATGGGCTGCCTTGTCTGTAACACAAATAAACAAACATGATTAGAAAAACATAACTAACCCACATGAATTAGAAGAGTAAATTAAAGAGTAAAAGTATAACTAACAATAAAACAGAAACTAATAGGAATGGTAATGGGAATTAGGAATTTGGATCAATAAAACAAACTAAATAAGTTAACAGAGTAAACAATTAAGGATAACTAAAGAGAGAAAATAAGACTAACAGAATAAAACATAAGGCTTACCCGTGCTACTTGTGCTCTGGCCGCCCCATGCAAAGATGTGATTGAGGGGAGTACAGACTCTAAATAATGAGTGAGGGAACCCAGGTGGGGCAATCAGGGAAGGGACCAACAGGTGAACATCATAACTAATCATTGAGGTGTAAAGCTAAAGAAATAAGTGAGAAAAAGGAAGTGAACCAAGTGAGGAGGGGAAGTGGAAAAGTAAAATATGTAAAGTAAAAGCTGATAATTCATAACAGTAAGCACACGGAAACCCCACAATACGTGTAACACCGATCGCTACAATATACTCATTTTCTCTTCTGACAGGCAATTTCCCAAGTTTACCTTCCATTTCTCCAGGCCTTAACAGATATCTTGCTCTGGGATAACAGCTAATGAATGGATTAATTAAATCATGTAAACTCCAATGCCAGATCCATACAGAGGAGGACGTAAGGTATGATTCAATATGCACCCAAGGGGGCGTGGTCCGATATCAGCGCTGACAACCCGCAGGGCGTGGTCTGCTGCGCCCGCCTACGCAGGCACTGCCGGGACACACATCTTGCATGTGCGTGGCGTGTGCGTGTGCGTGGCGTGCTTGCTGCGGCTGGCATCCACACAGGCAGCGTGGCTGCTGCGTGGCAGCTGCTGCGCTGCTGCCTGTCTGCCAACTATCTTCCTATAGAGTTTACCTTTTATTAAATTAGCTATAAACAATACAATGATGATTTTAACTGAAGATCGCTTGGGCTCACTTCAGAATCGAGGCAGTATGATTTGTGTGTGTGTCTGTGTGTGTGTGGTGGGGAGGGGAGGAAGGAAGCCACGTTGTAGCCTATGTAGTTTTCAGAGGGCAGGAGAACTGCAGCTGTGAGCTCAGCTCATCCTCTCATCTCAAATCAAAACGAGCCTTGATTGGCTGTGGCTGCCCCTGTAAAATATCATTTTAATGTCTTTTTGTGTCTGTTTGTGTAGAGACACGCTAGAGACACGCGCGCGGTAAAAGGAAAAAATAGGCTTCGCTTCTATTCTCTAGATGACGCGCGTCTCACGCTCGCAAAACACGCGCTTGAGACGCGCGTCTGATGCCGGTGGTGTGGCTGCTGTAACCTGAGCCGTTTTCCCACATGCGTACCGGAAAATTACCTGTCAATATCGGACATTTCCCTTCACACCTCTCCTCTGGCATGTGGGAATCTATCAGCGAAATTGCCTGTATGTGGGGGGGGGGGGGGGGGGGGGGGGGGGGGGGGGGGCGGCACTGCAGAGCGGGTGGGGAGTGACGTGTCGGCAAAACTCCGAATGGTGAAATAAGTTTGCTTGTTTATCCCTTCACCTGCGCGCGTTGAAGCACTTTTTACAGACTGGCTTCATTTGATGTGTCCGGGCTTGCCTTGGCTGTCGGCAACGTTGCTTAGTCCCTGTCGGGCTGCTGACTGAAGGAGGAGGACGGACTGTGGCCAGAGAGCGAGCAGAGAGGAGAGGGGAAAATCAGCACACACACACATGAAGCTGATAGGCTACTGCTCTTATTATCACAAGATCATTTCGCCAGTTTGCTTTAATGTGCGCTAATGATTAGATTATGCCCGCTGGAACATTAAGCAACGTGTGTGCACCTCGCCCATGAGAGTGTCGCGCAGAATATGAAGATAGACTAAACCGGGGACAGACAGTGTTATGTACCTCTGCGCTGCTGCGTGAGACTAGAGCCGTCTGGAAGCGAGAGAGACCAGGAGGGAATTTATTTTGGGAAGATGCTCTGAACAATTTTGACGACGTGGAATGGAAGCGTCATTTTCGCATGTCCCGGTATTACGTGCTGAGTCTGGTCCGACCCGCACGCAAGATCACCCGGTGGCGAAAACCACTGGAAGCGCGTTTGCGACTGGCAATAGTCCTTTGGTGGTACGCAACACCAGGGGAATATCGAACAATCAGCTGTGTATTTGGTGTTGGACTGTCTACTGTGTGCACAGTGCACTGATAGCGGAAAATGACTGGACCCCTTTCTCACCTGTCTGTCTATCGCGGCATACCGCTCTTCTGACTAGCTCAAGACTGGTGAAATGGCCGCGACGACGGGGTCGCGCTTATACCGGCACGGCGCCTTTCCCACATGCAGCCATTTGACCACGTTCCGGTCATTTTGCGGTACAAAGCGCATGTGGGAAAAGGGCTCTGTTAACATGGGAACCGAAATGAAAACGACACGCAGACGCACAACACACGCAAGATGTGTGTTCCGGCCGTCGAGCTGGGAAGCTGGGTGCTTCCCAGCCTCCTCGTATCAATTCCCAATTAAATTCACTCCCTTATTTATTTTATCAAATGTTTGACAGTTGTTTGGCCAGGGAGCCGATTAATCATTATCTTGACCCATTAGAGTTTGGCAGAGTGTACACAGTGGGTAATTCATCTCCCTGTGTCCTACTCCCTCCCCTGGCATCAAGCCCAGAGGGAGGAAGACAGACGGATCCACAAGGCCACGCACTCCGTCATCACAACGATTTCACTAGCTAGTTCAACATTTTCACACATTCAGCGAGCCAATACATGAAAACTGCTTCTCCATTTCCAGTTATTTTAATAATTATACCTGCTGTAGCCTGTGAGTAAATACAAAATGATAGCACATCACACCAGAATATAATAATAATAAGCCAGAATATAACTACTCCCATATACCAATGAGTACAGTAAGCATTGATTATAAAACTACATTTTTCTTTTACTGTTCAAGGGGTTTCCACACTTATAATGGTATATATCTACTTGCCCCTTCAGTACCTAACACAGCCTAAATGAGGACCATAATGCATGCATCATAAGGACTTTCATTGTCACAGAATACTACAGTTCTCCTTGTGGCTTTTTTCTTGCTGGTGTCCATCCATCCGTCCATCTGTCTTCTGTGGTATCTGTCTGCAAGCTTCCTATCTAATAATAATATCCATAAGACCGACCATATGCAGTTTATGGTTTAACCCTAGAATGGTGGCCTCACAAGTTTACGTGAGCAGGGTCAACATTATCTGCATTGAAATGAATGGGATTTATTTGTTTATTTTTACTGGGCACCATATCAGAATCAGAATTCTTTATTTTGACACGGTATGTCCCCCCCCCCCCCCCCCCCACACACACACACACACACAGACAGTCCACAAGGTCAAGGCCGTTTTGGACACTTGGAGAAAGGCAGGGGGTTCACAGAGAGATAAGAGTGGGGAATGACGAAAGAAAATGAACATCTGTGGACCATTTATCTGTTTTAATTGCAACAAGACTGTGGGAGCCGCTCGAGAGGTACTTTCTCATGTGAAGTTAACCAGATAACGCTGTAACTGACCAGGTGTTGTTGTGATGCGCTCATCATAATGCGCGCATCACACACACAAGGCCAGGCCACAAGGCCAGGCCAGGCCAGGCCACTCACTGAACAGCAGGCCAGGCGCCGCCTACTGGTTTACTAGTGGTTTTATTACTTTATTCAGGTTTAAAGTGGGTGCATCTCATTGTAAAATTGGACTTGGCCCAAATTGGGCTTCAAACGGCCCAAATCGGGCTTCAAACAGCCCAAATCTGGCTTTAAACGACCCAAATCTGGCTTCAAACGGCCCAAATTGGGCTTCAAACGGCCCAAATTGAGCTTCAAACGCCCCAAATTTTTCGCCGCCGCCCTTCGGACGCCGGCACGCGCGTCGGCCCGTATCGGCCTGGCCTGCTTGGTATCTAATGCCCGGCCTGAATTATGATCCCAGTCCGCCCCTGCAGTGATGTGTGGGGAGGTGCTGACTGTGGGGTATAAATATAACAGGCTTTCACTGTCTTGGCCAGATTGATTTTGCACTTGATGATTTTGAAGATCACTGCGATCTGCACTTCTTCTTGATACTTAGTGCGATCTCACACTCTATTGCATAGAGTAAGCTTTTGTAGACTTTGTTTGATTTTAATTAAAAACTTTGAAAGACATCTGCATCCCGCCTGCCTGCTTTTGACTGCATCTGGTGTTCTTCTCATACCAACCTCCATTTTAGGCCTTTATAGCGGACACTTAGTGGCATTTGTCACGGGTGTACCGTGAACCCCTCCACTGCTCCATTGTCTGGTGCTGTAACACCTCGCAACAGGGATAAGGTAAAGCTCCGGCCTCTGGCGGGAAATTGTGTTATTATTGCCGAATCCATGCTGGTGCGTTGTCTTCACATAGGTAACACCTCGACAGAACTGTGGCCAAAAACAAACTGGTAATTGCTAATGAAGGGTGATTGCTAATCAATTGTTGTGTTGTTAGCACGGCAGAAACTAGGGTTCGAGATAGAACACTACTATTTTAAACCAGTAAACGTTTAGGATAGCAAGACTATTTGTATTCTGACCCCTGTGCTCCATAGGCTAGTAAAAGTCGGAGCTACTTTTGATCGTTCCAAGCTAGCAGTGAGCAGGGGTATATGAAATAAAGGGTTTAAGATCAAGCGCCGGAGTGACGCGAGGGTCGCTGAGAGGTTCTCACATCCAGAAGGTCACTGCCGGGGTGCTCCGCACTACAGAACAAATCCACAACAAAGGGGAAGTCTAGCCCTGCATGAGACAGACAATGAGGAGCAGGCTTTGATCCCAAAGGTCAATGTGTGAAATGTTCCACCCCACAGCAGAAACCTTCAAGATTCAAGATTCAAGATTTTTTATTGTCACTCCGTGGTACAAGTATCACGTGTGAAATTCTTGTGCTGTGGACTCCGTTTACAACATAGTACAAATATAACAGGGCATATGAGTGCAAAAACAACAAGAGACACAACAAGCAATAAGGCAGTAGAGTGATAAGACAAGTCAGAGACAGTGGCATATTCACTGCACATAGGTGCACATGTCATGTGCATACTTTAGACGTGCTTAAACATTTTAAATTCGACGTATTTGACGTACAGGTGCAAATAGCATATACCTAATTAAACATACAATTAAACATTAGACCTTAGATTAGAACCTGATGACTGTCACACCTCTATGTCTGTCAGGGACGGGAGGGACAGACTGATGACAGATTCATTAGGGATGACAGATTAGGGGTATGATTCCCACTGGGGCTGGGGTACAACTACAGATTCATTCATACATGCTTTTTGTACTTTTGATCAACCCAGACAAGATTTGTGTGGAGAATCCTGCATTACTATTTCCAGAAAGATGTCTTAGGCCATCTGTTTGGATTGAACTAATCAGGCCCTCTTTGTGAGGGGATCATGTTGCCAGTGATACAGGGATGAAGAAGTCAGTTAAACTCACTATTCCAGGACTATCCTTCAACAGAATCAAGTGTATGTTCTTGAATTAGCTTGATGGCTAGATAAATTCCCAAATTATTCAAAATGTGTCAAAGTTGATGAACCATGTTATGCTATCTATGTCTTTTCCTGTTTGTGCCAGTTAAATAAGACAATAAGTTAATAGCCCATAAAGTCAGTTTTGGGGTAGCACGAAACAAATGTCAGAAATTGCATCTTTTAAAGATTGGATCTGCTAAAGACAGAGCGGCAAACAGTCTGAATTTCTACAGAATCAGAGCCAATCAAATTCCAGAAGAAAATAAATCTTTGAAATGGCCCAACGCTCTGAGGAAAAGTTTAAAAGGCCTTTGTTTGTGTGTTGTGTAAAAAAGAAGCTGATTCGGGGAGCTATGCACAACAATTCCAGTGTACCTGTGCTGTCCTGTACCTGTGCAAATGGCATACATCTTCTGTCAGCAAGAATGGGAGGAGCTATAAAAGTCTAACTCATGTTCCCTGGCTCATCTTAATAAGATTATATACTCATTTTCTCTTCTGACAGGCAATTTCCTAAGTTTACCTTCCTTAACAGGCCTTAACAGATATCTTGCTCTGGGATAACAGCTAATGAATGGATTAATGAAATCATGTAAACTCCAATGCCAGATCCATACAGAGGAGGGCGCTCAAGTTGTGAAGTGCTGAGTAAGGTGATAGGTGACACTTTTCAAAGGCAACAGGGAAAAGATAAGTGGAGCACACAGAGCCAGTAGATTTGTACACAATGTCAAGCTGCTCTGGGAAAATAATCAGAGACATCAGACATTCCCATAACACTGCGATAAAACCACAGGCTTTTACTGAATAATGAGATTAATTTAAAGCTGCAGTAGGCATTATTTCATTTAAATTTTGGTCGGGTCTGACAAAAACAACCAATCAGGGTTAAAACTAGCCATTATCACATTATCCTTTTGATAGTTTTTTGCCTTTTATTTCCTTTTGATACAAGACTGCATGGATGAATGTTCTCTGTGAGATACTTAGAGGGCCGAGCTGATTGACAGCGTCCATTTCTATATAAAAAATAAGTCTAAAAATATGTCTAAAAAATATGTTGAATATGTTCAAAAAATATATTCTAAAATATGTTGTGCATATTAGCGTGCAGTGATTGCTGTGTGGAGCTATTGTAGGTTCATTCAGATAGGTTCTGCTACCATTTTTCCTTTCCCTTAGAATGTGATTTATGCTTTGTGAAACTTTTGAAGATTGTACCTGGGTCTGCCTCCACACCACTAGGCGGAGACAAAGACCAATGAAAATGCTATTTAAGCACTTCCTTTGCAAATGTATTATCAATTGACACTGACGAAGGCCCGAGTTGGGCCGAAACTGTTTGTCCTAATAAATGTCCGCCACGGGAGCTACCAAAAACTTGTGTTGCGAGCCCTTTTTTCGTTTATTTTCCTGTCTAGTACAGTTGAGCTCAGCACCAACCAGTGGATGTGCGTAAGTCTCTGGATGCTTAAAACTAGCCATTATCACAACACACAAACAAGGGTCATTGGGGTTCAACCAAAGATACTTGATATGAAGTGGTAACTCTTCTGTTTACCCCACGCCCGCCCTAGCAAACCAACTTGAGCTAGAGATCGTGTGAGCTCCCAAAACTGATATTTACAGGCTACCACACATAAACACAAAACTGCCTTCTTAACTCAATCGGATTTAGTCGTAACTAAGACATCTGCTGAAAAAATAAATTTCTCCGACCACAGATTGAGCTACTACATCTGCGAACTTCACATGTAGCTTTATTGCCAATTAAACTCACGAGAGTTAGCTGCTGAGACAGACAGGTATTTTAGTGTCAGAATGTTCAGAAGATATGTGGCTTGTGGAAAATGGGTCCGATATTTAATTTGGGTTATGGTTGGGCAAAATAATCAGTCATGTTCACGTTCACTTCTCCTATTAACTCCAATAGACTCAGCAGTCTCCTAAGGAGGCGTGGCAGTGGCAAAACCCACATGACACAGATAAAAGCAGCTATACTAGGGCTGGGCGATTAATCGAATTTTAATCATGATTACGATTTGGGCTGTCCACGATTATGAAAACAAGATAATCGACATACAACGATTTTGCGGCTCTTGTCACTCTCGTTCTGTCTTGTGTTATAAATCAAGCGCACCCCTTCCTTTGCAGCGGTGTGCTCGGCCCCTCCCCCAAAGCCCAAAACACACACACACACCGCTCGAGTTGGGAATGACTGTCATGTGAACAGAGATCCACTGCACGTTTCTCCTCCCCGCTTATTTCCGTGGTAGCACAAGAATAAGATGAGAGAAGTCACAGAAAGAGAGCCGCTGGTCGAGAGGAGAGGTAAAACAACGTATGTGGGGTGGAAACACTATGGTTTCGCCGAGTTTAAAGGTCCACACATCAAGAGCGATGCGAATATACAGCACGGAATTGCGATGCGAGTTTTGACCCACCTGTCAATCACAGCCACAGACTTGGAACAAACACAGTGTACAAGATATGCGCGGTCGTGGCTGCACCCCGCAACACAATCTCTCCCTCTTTCTTTAATCACTTGAAATCCACTCACAAAGTGGTCTATGACCAAGCAATAAACGCTAAACGAACAAAAATACAAAGCCCCATCTAGTTACTGCCACCGCATACAGTCATCGATTCAGGACACTCTTTACAATGCGACCGCATATTCAACAGCTAACGAGCTCACAGATAAACATTAACAATAGCCTATGAACCTAAACGACGTAAGTCGCTTTGGATAAAAGCATCTGCCAAATGAGTAATTAAATGTAATGTAAACTAACGTTACTAGCGTTCTCATTTGGTTAGTTTTGAGGTTTAAGGACTACTAGTTAAGATGTTTACCAACATATTGAATGTAGATTAATAGTTGCAGTTGGTTGTGGCAGTTCACTGCAACATAGTAGGCCTACATATACTGTATATTTATTTTAGTTTTTATTTTATTTCTAAATCTTTGCACTTTTATTATTTATTTTCACTTATTTATTTTCAATTATAGGCTATCTAAAATCCAAAGACATCCAATGTTAAATAAAAAGCCAGTGTAAATGTTCAATAAATTCATGATGTTCTCAATGTCAATGAGTAATCGTGTTAAATAATCGTGATCTCAATATCAATCAAAATAATCGTGATTATGATTTTTGCCATAATCGTGCAGCCCTAAGCTATACAGGAATTGGACTGTAGTTGAGCAGTCTTGCTCTGAATTTACTGTCCCTGGTTCCATGTTGTTACAGTATGGTTGACTTTCCATTGATGATGTTTATAACTAACTAGAGCAGCTTTAAGTACCAAAGTTGTTCTATCACACAAAGGCACAGAATAAAACCTCATCAAACAAGACAAATTTAGGTAGACATGACTACTTTTCACTTTAAAAAAGGAACTGAAAATAGTACTGAAAGAATGCACAAGAAATATACACAATACTTTGACATCCTTACAGATTTAAAAACAAACATAAATCTTCAAGAACAAAAACAGTTCCTCTATGGTGATCATTGAAAATATCAAACTAGAAATGTTAAAAACAACCAAAAACACTTTTTAAAATGAGACTATTGACTCATCCTTTGCATACTGGTGAAGAATTCCAAGAGTATCTTGACCTTGTCATTGCTATGAATGGAACAACAAATTAGCTTTTAAAATGAATACATCTCTGAATTGTTATTCAGGAAGAATGCTTTTTTTGAAGTTCCAACTGATTCAGTTCAGTTATGCTTATAGCCCCTTATCACAATCATGTCTCAAAGGGCTTTACATAGCATCATCACAGTCAAATGCATCATATATCTACACACAACAGTTACATCAGGCTTTCTCTGGCATTGGCAGAGCTCCATCTGTTTGCAGGCTGGCATTGGCCATAATATAGGATCATATTACCAGTTACTTAAAGTATGAGTGTCTGTGACTCCATTCACCCAATTTCTATTTATAGCTCATTGGTCTCTCTGCTAACAGGTGGTAACAGTGATCAGTCGTCTCTCTGCTAACAAGGTGGTAACAATGAAATGGGTCTGGATGTACCAAGAACTGGAGCTTCCTTCTCTCCAATGTTGCATGTCGATTTTGTGCATGCAACCAAATGTCAACCTTAGAGAATAAGGGAACCACCATCTGTCACTTTTGATTGATTGATGTGATGTCATATAAATTTAATCTGAAAAAATAATGAACAATTATTTGACAGCTGTGACGTCATGCGGTCACATAACCCGAAGTGGAAGGAATGTTCTCTTTTTCAGGAGTGAACATTCACATGATGCATACATTCGCAGCTGGAAGTTATATAACTGGCAGTGGGAGAGAACATTGCAGATTGGGGCACTTCAAGAGCGCAACGCAGCATTTGAGGAAAATGTCAACCGGCTCACGGAGGAGATACAAGCTAAAGAGGGACAATTGGATCTGTTAAAGACTGAGAGCTGCAAACAGTCTGAATTTCTACAGAATCAGAACCAAAGCCTGAGGGTTCAGGTAGAACGTTTGAGCAAATCTCTCAAAGCTGCAACAGAAGAGGTTCAGGCCAAGGTAAACTTGCTAGCTAAGCAGGAACTCGAGCTCTCTCAGGAGAGAGCCAAACAGGAGGAGATTCTGCAGAAACATATTTCCGTGAAAGCTAAAGGAAGCTCAGAGTGAGAAAGAAAACCTCCTTAAACGCTCAAGAGAGGTATGAGATTCTTGAGACAGAGTTGTCTACCTTGTACTCAGTCATGGCTGATAAGGAGCAAAAGCTCAGTAGCCTCAGAGAAGAACATCATGCTCTCCAAATTCACAAGAGCAAGCAAGAGAACAAAGGTCTGAAAAACCAACTGGAAGTTAAGGGTGACTCTCTCAAAAAGGCTGAGGAACAGGTGAGTGACCTTTCTGGAGCGGTTCCACCGGGAGTGGACGACTGGACGGGAGAGCCAACTTGTAGATGGAGTGATCTGTGGTCTGCTTTCTGTCTTGAGTAGAGAATGTAATTATTCACGTCAATGGTTATTGAGGATATTAAAAGGCATAGGAATAACTTGTGAATTCTATTTTAGGGTGGATTTTATTTTTGTGCTTCAAATGCCCTCAATGTTTGGGGTGAAATGTTAAGGTAACTAAAAAAAAAAAGCAATGTTTTGGGATTTGGCCCACCTCAACTCATTGAATGCCATGGACGTCCTTCGACGTCCAATTAAATAGTGACGTAGAGTGCCACGGACGTCCTTCGACGTCCAATGCGTTTTTTGACGGTGGGGCGTCGAGCAAAGCCTCCTGCATCTCCTGTACAATTATTGGAGGTATTGGAGGTCTATAACCTATTTTACGGACTCATTAGGTGGCGACAGTGCTTGCTCGGTGCAGTCCAGATTAGAGACAGGTCCGAGAAACAGCCTAAAAGCCGTGGATCAAAGACAAACCGATGCATGCTCCCAGAGCCATTTGCTCTGTCGCGGGAGCTGACATTGGCTCCGAACAGGAGTCAATCCGCGCTCACAACTGAGCCCCTCTGTCCCTGTCTGTCTGTCTGTCTGTCTGTATAGTTTCTCCACCCGATTAGCAGCCAGGAAAGCAGCCCCTGACGCCAAACCATTCAGCAATCCGGGTTGGCTCTTCCCTGCTGTGGCGCTGAGAGCCGACAGCAGCACACAAACGCAGCACTCCGAAAATATAATGGTTGCGTGAGGCTGTGCGCAGTGTGGGGAGGAGTTTACGGGGGGAGGGGGGGAGGGGGGTGCGGCACGCAGGGCATCACACAACAACTACGTCACTACATCAGAAAATATTATCTTCAGACTCAGTGAATGTGCTTGAAATGCTGCATTTCACAAAAGGCGGATTATCTCAGCTAATAATTTGAAAAGCCTGAAAACGCTGAAAACAACCTATCTTCTCCGGCTCATAACTAAAGAACGGAAAATGGTATCAATAAACTTTTTTTTGCTGATGATACAATAGAGCCAGCTCGTTCTTGTGCGTGTTCGGTGTTTACATAGTAATATCACACAATATTCTGTGGGCCTCGAGAAATCACTGAAAACGCTCTGAAAACTCTGGCACTGGGAGCATCCGTTCTCCAAAAGTGGCTGGCACTCAATGAGTTAACAGCGGCATTTGATTTGATCTTGTTATCCTTCTTGTTGGTTTAAGTTTGTTTTTGGTCAGGGCTTTTAAGATGGTAAAACAGCGAACCGGTCTGATTCTCTCGGGCTCTCAAAAAGGCTGAGGAGCAGGTTGAAGCGATGGAAGATCTGTTGGCAAAGCAGCACTGGGAGAGAACATTGCAGATTGGAGCACTTCAAGAGCGCAATGCAGCATTTGAGGAAAATGTCAACCGGCTCAAGGAGGAGATACAAGCTAAAGAGGGACAATTGGATCTGTTAAAGACTGAGAGCTGCAAACAGTCTGAATTTCTACAGAATCAGAGCCAAAGCCTGAGGGTTCAGGTAGAAAGTTTGAGCAAATCTCTCAGAAGCTGCAACAGAAGAGGTTCAGGCCAAGGTAAACTTGCTAGCTAAGCAGGAACTCGAGCTCTCTCAGGAGAGAGCCAAACAGGAGGAGATTCTGCAGAAACATATTTCCGTGAGGGAGGGAGATTCAAAAGCTAAAGGAAGCTCAGAGTGAGAAAGAATTTTTTTATTTTTTATTTTGTTTTCTTTGGCAAAAAGCCATCCCTTGGTGACAAAGTAAACTTTGGACTTGTGAATTATTCCATCTGTTCCAATGAAACATTAGATCTGGCTAAATTAATAAAATGGACCTGCATTATATCCTTCAAACTCTTTTTCGTTTTTTTTACTAATGGTTTTGTCATTCAGTTTGATTTCTCTTCCAATGATCTGGCGGGTTTTCCTTTCTCTCCTGGGTTTCTCTCCCTTCTTTAGTTCACTGCTGGATCCCTGATCACTGCTAAAATCACTCACCACATTATCATTGGGAGGCATGGTCCCATCTGTTACATGGGGGAGGGTTGAAGACATTCTGAGTGTTGTGCAGTTGAATAACTGTGTGTGAATGGATATCATTGGCTGAAGTGCTGAGTGGACCAAAGCCTGAATAGATTGTACCACTGGATCTTTCAGCAACTCCAGCAGCTGGGGCAGCACTTGTCCAAGAGCGGTATTCCTGCTGTAGCAGCCTTTCCCTGCACACCCATCTTGGTGGCTCTGGATCTGTGGAGCTGTCTTCAGATGAGAGCGCTGGGACCTGTCCTGCTCCCTGCTGAGGGCAAAGGCTTGGATAAGGTATTCTGGGATCAAGCTGGGATAAATTCCCTAAGTAGGGACAATGATTGTCTGGCACTGTGTATTCCGCCATAACCTCATAGGAACTGTAACTTGAATGCCCATTTCCGTCCCAAGGAAAGTAGTAGCCTGTTGTGTTGTAGCTTGAAGTTGACAGAGGGCCACTGGGGCCTGCTGCTGCAGCTGTGGGGCAGCTGTGATCGACCTGGCTGACCCTGTTCCACCCAGTGTGGTCCAATCCTTTATGGACTTCCATAACCTGCTGGTTAGTAGGTTCTGGTCTGGCAGTTCTAATAAGATTGGTGGTGAATTGACTAGATGCAATAGGTAAAGAAGGGTCTCTGGCATTGTAGCCCATTGGCTGCTGTGACTGACTGGGGTTTGGGTTAGTGGCTATAGAGGGAATGGGTCTAGGGTTCAAATGACTGATACTTGTGTCAGAATAGCCCTCCAGACACTGGTTGGCAGTAGATAGGCCAGAGTTGGGATTAGGGACGAACTGCCGGTTTTCATAGTTGAAGACGTTGTCCACAGGCCCTGTAGGTGAACATTTCCTCTTCAATGGGTTAGCAGGGGGTGGCAATATGCGGACGCTGGCAGATTGAATCGGCTCATGCCTGTAATCCCATATTTCTTTCTTATGTGCGCAACTTTCAGATGCTTTTCTAGTGCTGGAGGTAGTAGTCTCAGGGTTTTCTGGGTTTGCTTGGCTAGGGGGTACATTTGTCTGAGATTTCATCTGATCAAGTTTGATTCTTTCAGCTCTTAAAAGCTCTTTTAATGCTTTAAACATCTCCATGTCCATGACTTTTGGTCCATCAGAGGATGGTCCTTTGTCTTTGGGAGAAGGGGTCACAGCAGATGTAACATGAGTAGTCTCAGAGGAAATGAAGACTGGTTTAGGGCTGGATGTAGACTGACTGTTAGGTTGCGGTGAGCTGTGTGTGGATTCAGCTCGCAAAGGATCCTTGAGTTGGGGGTTGTTGGTGTGAGGTCTGGCCAATGATTCAGTCGATTCCAGTGCTGGGTTTGGCTTGGCTGGAGGTTCTTCATCTCTGGAAGACACTGAAGAGGTTTGACTGGGTTGAGGCCAAAACATAGAGGAAGATGATGATTTGGAGAGCTCATCTGACTGTTCCATAATCAACTTGATCTGTGTTTGTGATGGAGGGTTTTGGGCCTGAGACACCAGCGCTGTGTGTGCTGGTTTGGTGACTAGGTTCCTGCTGGTCATTTGATGAATTAGACATGAGCTGGAAGCAGGGTGTCCTGGGAGATCAGAATAAGAAGTTGAGTTGCCACTGTTAACATCTGGAGGGGCGGTGAGTCTTCTCCCTTTGACCCCCTCCATATCTCCAATGAATGGGACCTCATCCAAATTATGTTTTTCTTCTTCTCTAACTTCTGAGAGGGGGGAAAGAGAGTGGGATAGAAAGTGATGAGCAACAGAAAGGGGAATGAGAGGACACAAGAAAAGAGCTTGAGTGTAGTCAGTTTACAGAAAGCAAATGATATCCCCCTACTTAAGAGTCCACAATAAATCTCCAAACAATTATTTCCAATGGTGTCAGATGCACAGGGTGAAGCCGTTTTTCACCTACCTCTCTGTGGTGGAGCAGGTTCTCTCTCTTTATCATCAGAGTTCACAGCATCTTCCAAAGACCCCTTGTTAACAGCCACTATGTACATGATAGACATAGGTGAAGACACAAACTGTACATATCGCCCTGTCAAACACCCTGGGCCGAAACACAATCAAGACTTTCAGACTGCGAAGCACCATATTCAAACTACTTATCAATATTCATTGATCCATTCTAAAAATTACAAGTAATATTAAGGATCATAAAGAAAGCCCAACACATAAGACAGTCCTACCAGGTTCTGGTTTGCTGGTCTTAAGATCCAACTGGTTCTGACTCTTGCACAAACCCTCGGGGCCCGACATAGCTGAGGACAGAAATGATGAAATGAGTATGAAGCAAAAACGATCACAATATGATCAACACGCATTCCTTGTACCTTTTTGACAAAGTTCCATCCTTTCTCGAGTTGGGTTGATTTAAAAAAATCAGGGTCAACTATCATAACTGCCAACAGTACACTTCCAGAACGTGTTTGATTCTGGACTGGCCTGAAGTATGAGGGAAAAACCTCAATATTGTACACGAGACGCTGCATACCATTCAATCTGCTCTTGTCTGTTTCAGGTGCCCTGGCTGACTGTGTTTCAGGTGCCCTGGCTGACTGTGTTTCAGGTGCCCTGGCTGACTGTGGCTCCATTGGAAGAGGTTTCTCTGGACTCTGCTGGTCCTGAGGCTGCTGGCCTGTTCAACATGAGTCATCATTATCACATTCACAGCTCATGTCCATATGCTGTCTGCAGATTTCATTTGATTTTAGCCGTCTATGTGAGTGTGAGGAAAAAAGTGGAAGAGACAAACTTTTCTGACTGAGTGACAAGGCTAGTGGGACTCACCCATCTGTTGTGGAGCATTGTTGGGCAGGCAGAGGGGGGTCAGGTTCTCCCTTCGCCTGATGTCCTGCAGCATGTCCACAGCTGCAGAACACCATCAACTCACAATTAACACCAATCATCATAATCCATACATACACCATACAGTCTTTAAATAGATGCAACAAACCCTGATGATAACAAACAAAACAACAGCTACCTTCACAGTACGGAGCTGTCATCACACAGTCATACCAGGCCCGGTCCAGCCGTGTGACCTTGGTAAGAGAAGAGACAAACTGTTAAAGTTGATAACAAAAAGCTTAATGAATATATACTTCTACTCTGCATTTTGACTTGATTTTAAAACCAAATGTAGCACAATCCAAATGTAACACAATGGTGAATCCTTAAAGCAGGATCATAACTTGGCCAATAAGTATGTAAGATACAAAATAAAACAAATTGTAATGTCTTTATTTGTTGTAGAATGCAGAGGACATGTAACTGTTTAGTTAACTCGCATTCCAGGAATATTGTATTTACTGCGCTGCTCTAAAATAACGTAGTTGGCTCGAGACTGTTTCGTTCTGAAACCCACTCGCTTTGTGCCAGAACACAATCGATTTGGGGGTGGAACACGCCAGGATTGGCCAACGCCAATGCCAGTGCCCAGAACTGTCAAATAAAATCACCGCCTCCCAGTATTTTCATTTTATCAGAGATAGAGAACGATAACGATAAATGATCATATAGCCACGTTATAAACAACAAACTAACGCTGGTGATCCATATGGAAACAGTGTTACTCGAAATGGTTAAAAGTTATATCAATTTGGTCATTCAGTGGGGTTTTACTGCCATGTAACATAACTAACTAGCGGCTAATATTAGCCACAGTAGGCGATTACCCATGGATGCATTGCTCTTAAAGGGCTCGCGCTGCATGAACTACATAATAATCACATGGGGGGGGGTCAATTTTTCACATGAGTGGGGCACGCGCAAATACCACCGTGACGTCACGATGTACCAAATCTCCCATTCATTTGAGGGCACAAAAAAAAGCAGGTTTCAACCCATAGCGGTCACTATGTGGCTGAAAATGATATAAATGGTACAATGGTAACGGTTTGGTCTCAAATGTAGAAATTTTTACCAGAATTCTTCACACACCACCCCCAAGTACATATTGGTTAAAAGCTGAAAAAAAGTGTTTTGGGGTTTAGTCCTGCTTTAAGAAACAAGGCAAAAGTATGCCCCGAGTGTTTCAATAACAAATGTGGTCAGATGCATAATTTGTCAAATTTCATGCAAATTAGACCAGGTGTGCTTGAACATCACACATGACACCTGGACCTGATAGGTTACCTGAGCATGTGTCCTGTAATACTTCTCCCGTGCCGAGAGTTTCCAGGCAATTTCCTTTAAGAACGGCACCCTGTAGGAATCTTGATCCAGATCCGGCCGGGCATCCCACCACTTGAGGAATTTAGGGAATTGTTTCCGCTAAAAGACAAATATGACAAACAGGCAGACCAAAAACAGCTCAGTATTGATACAATGAAGAAAACAAATGTGTTCCACGCTGTGGAGGTTTATCTCTTCACATTCCCAGGTGCATACATACTGTATATACATCCTGCGCCAACTAAAATATTCATGATAGCATGCATTGTATTGCAATGGTCCACCCAGAAGAAGGTGAAGGGGTGACACAGAGGTTGTTGTCAGATCTGGTTCAAACCAAAATCTTCTCCCCAGAAATACGATTAGTTATTCCATTACTCAATCAACAGATGGCGAGACTAATCACCAAACAGCACGACAGGCCTCAACTGTTTGATAATATCATGGAAAATGTTCTTGATGGTCAAAACAGCAGAGTTGGGAGATGTGGGGACTGGGGACTGTTCCATGATTGTTTCAGTGCAATACCAGAAAAACCGTGAGGTTTTAGTAAAAAAAAAAAGGAGATCCATTTCTGACCAATGGGATGACAGATTTGTGTGATGAGCTTATAGTAATTAAAGTTGTAACTGTGCATGATTTCAGGCAGTTCAGTTTGTTTTGGAGATGATCATCTTTTTGGTTCCAACCCAAGAGCTTACTAGATGGAATTTTGTAAAACAATAAACTCATCACTGATGCAAGGTGGACCAGAAACCATGGCTGGATTCAGTTATTCAAGTGTTGATGCCCCCTCAAGTAGCAGGGAAATTCACTCAACATTTGGAGCAGGTTTTTGGGGTTTCCACAAATTCAATAAGCTTTGATGATTTCTTCATGAAGATTTCTATACTGCCTTATCCAGAAGTGATTCTACAACTACAAGAACGTCAGAATTGTACATGGCATGTTTTGCCCTGTACGTCCAATGGTATGGGGACAGAAAACTACTGTCACTAATTTGAGGGCCTGAAAGAACAATTTACCATGACACGCATACGGAAGATGCCACTCACCATATAGGAGAGCTGGTGCTCAGTACTGACTATGTGTTCAAACATGTGTAATCCATCTTTGAGCGTCTTGCTGCAGCTCCCACACAAGTAGAATGTAGTCGGAGCTATCCCTTGACACTCAAATACAAAGCCCAGACCTGGGGAGAACACACACACACACACACACACACACACACACACACACACACACACACACACACACACACACACACACACACACACACACACACACACACACACACACCCTGATGAAGGCAGCTTAGTTGCTGAAACATTGGTAACTTCTGTTAGTGTCTCAATAAACCTTTGCATTGGAGCTACGAGTGTGCGGCTACCTTTATTTTTAGCACACACACCACACACACACACACACACACACACACACACACACACACACATCATGTCAACATTAAATCATAAGAGTGAAAAGAGTTTACAGTGCAAGGATGCACAGACACACACCTATGATTGGTTTGTCCCGTCCTTTCACACTCAGGAATAGGGACAAATTGCTGCAGGCGACAGTTGTTTCCCCTGTGATTACCACACAAGATAACCAGTCAAAGATCCAGTATATTAAATGACAGACACAGAAAGCCACTGACTCATAAATGCTAAACACTTACCTGTTGAAATGGCTGGGAGCTCCTGGGATTCATTGTGCTGCCCGTAACCTACACTGTCCCCCGAGTGTTTCAATGCATCTTCTCCAGTCTGGCTGTCAGGACTGACCAGTTCAGTCTTGATTGCAGCAACTTGAGAGGGTGGGTTTTTGTCCAAGGATACTAAAGGTGACCGTCTCTCTGGACCCTCCAGTGTGTCGGTGGTTGGGGCCACAGCTTCTGAGTCAGAGACAAGAGGATCTGGGCTTGCGTGTGGTTCCTCCTCTATAGATGCAGGGAGGGAGGGATGGGAGAGTTAGTGGTTTCGTGTGAACGAGTGATGATGGGCAAGATAGATGGAGTCACAGAAGGGTGTGTAAAACAGAAAATGTCTGACAGGTAAGGTTGACTACTTTTTCCCCTTTTTTTTCTCCAGATTTTTCCCCATTTTCTCCCCAATGTCAGATGTCTCCTCAACATCATATACACAGATCATAGTAAGACCAATGGTGCAGCGATTCTATCACTCGACGCACAGAAAGCATTCGATCAGGTTGAGTGGCCTTATATGTTCGAGTCATTGCACAGATTTGGGTTTGGCGAGTCATTTGTATCCTGGGGGGAGCTCATATATGCTAGCCCAACATGTTCAGTTATAACCAATGGTGACAAATCTTTCTCACATCAGATTTTTTCAAAGAACTGGACTCCTAATTCTGTCCTACATTTGGAACTATAAGAACCATAGAATTTCGAAAATGCATTTGCAAAAGCCCAAGTCTGAGGGAGGACTGGCCTTACCAGTATTTTATTTATTTATTTTTCCCCCAGATTTTTTTATCCCATTTTTATCCCCCATTAGTGCTCATTTAAATTGATTTGGTTGCTGCTCGGCAGAGGGTGGCTCTGCCGATCTGGGAAGAGCCGAAACTGGCTCCATGGTTCCTCTGAGACATGGGCAGTAGCCAGCCGTTTCTTTTCACCTGACAGGGGAAGCTTCACCGGTAGGACATAGCACGTGGGAGGACCACGCTATTCCAACGAGTTCACCTCCTGTTTTTGGTGAGGGGTTCCTATAGGCCTTACCAGTATTTAGGCACTACTACTGGGCTGCCAATGTTAGGGCTCTGGGGCCGGTTGCACCAACTGGTCTTACACTGGTCTTAAGCTAAGTTGGTCGTAACTTTACGACCTAACAGCTACGCCGGTTGCACCAAGACGACTTAAGCCTCATTTTCACTAAGACCAGGCGTAACTCCTACGCCTCGTCAGGAGGAGGCGTAGAGCCTGCCTGTAACAGAGATCTCCGCGGAGACCTTTTTGACCGTCATCGTCGTAACACCGCCAGTTCGCCGTCTTTGAAAGCACGACGTTAGATTATAACTAACTAGTTAACCTAACCCGCCTTCCAAAATGTTGCCGTTAGTTTTTTAGAAGTTAATACATAGAATTGGGAACGTTACATTCAATTTCATTCAGACTGACTCTGTCTGCTCAATAGCCGCCATTTTTCCCCCGGAGCGAGGGAGGATGGGAGGAGGGAGGGTGTTTTACAGTAGTGGCTGAGAGAGCATAGTGGCACAGTGCTCCAAGCAGGTCGCGAGGCACATTTTTTGCAACATCATCCAATCAGGGTGCATTCCCTGGCAATTCACATGGACGCGCATTGCTACGACCAGCATAGTTAAGACCAGACATAAGCCGTGTTGGTGCAACAGGCGTAAGTCCATGGTCTTAACTAAGACCGACGTAGGAGTTACGACCAGGCATAGTTAAGACCAGTTGGTGCAACCGGCCCCTGATGTACTGGCAGGGTAACTTAGTTAAGTTACCCTGCCAGTACATCCGGGGGCCCCTGTGGCTGAAAATGGAGGCCAGCTCCATTGTCAACTCTTCCTTGCCAGCCATGCTATTTGCTAAATTAGAGAAACCTGGGACCCTAGGAACGTGATGTTACTGTGACGTGCCCTCTGGCTGATTTATGTAGGCTTGGCCATCCCACCTGGAGTGGTAGGATGACCATGCCCCCTGTTGGCTGGTAGTTTATGGAGGACTGCATCCCAGGTATGAAACAACATGCAGGCCCCCTCATCCCGGTTTACAGTCATGTGGGCACGTTTCCAGATCTCTTTAGATATCCAGAAACGTGCCGGAACCTACTAAATCTTATATGAATAATTAATAGTGTTAAGATCCATTCTAGGCTGCAGTCTGGTTTTCGACAGCATGCAGATTGAGTTGAATTGTTTTAAGCTGGCCTGCAGAGAGACCTATCATACTTGGTGGTCCAAACACAAGGATGATACAGTAGGTAAATTTACCATCATCCAGGGGTGAAGCTTCATGTGGACCGGTTGAGGGGACTTGCTGTCTCTGGTCACGTCTTGGCCTGGTTGTGGAAGATGAAGAGTCCCGTAATTCTTGCTGTTGTTCAATAATCTTCAGCCTACGTAGAGCTGAGGAGAAACACCAAAACAATAACCAAACTAAAATATCAAACCTAACACATCCTCATGGAAATTAAGGAAAATGGGCCAGAAGCTAATTCTCTTCTGCAGCCAATGTTGTAGTCTAGACCAGATACCATTTGATCAATTCGCAGTAGTTTCTTTCATCCCTTGGATCTGCTATCCCTTTGGTCATTAAACTGTCTAGATCAGAGGTTCTCAAATGTTTTTCAGCCAAGGACCCCTTACAAGATAGAAAATATACCGGGGACCCCCTCATTCTGATTGGTGATTTTGGGCTAAGCTTAATTGTTTCCACGGTAACGTGCTTGACTTTTAATTTGATAGGTTTGTTATTAGAATGTAATCCATGAACCATTTTAGATTTAAAGCATAAACTATTTTCGTTGAACTATGAAGATTTTGCAACAAAAAAAAAAGTATATATATTTTTGATTACATTACATTTACATTACGTCATTTAGCAGACACTTTTGTTTTGTCCAAAGCGACTTACCATATCACAATTTGTCAACAGTACAGAAAACCACTATGCAACACAATCAATGACAGCCAAGATATTTTGATAGACTAGCACCATGTAGGAAGTAGTTTGAGAAGGAATAAGTAACATTTAAGTAAAGCATTTTTTTTTAAATTATTATTATTTATTTATTTATTTATTTTTACCTGAAAACTTTTCGCGGACCCCCTGGCAAAGTGCCACGAACCCCTGGGGGTCCGCGGACCCCCATTTGAGAACCACTGGTCTAGATGACATAAATCATCACCTCTAAAGTTTGAGATGGAAGAGTTGGAGACCACCTTCTGTTTTCCTTACGTCACTGATGCAGAATGGAAATTAACAGCCAAACAGTGAAGAAAGAGCCACTGAGGTTAAAACAGGAGCAGAGGAGTCTGGAAGTTGTCTTGAGAACAAATGGTTTAATACCAAGGACGCATTGGGATGCATTGCAGAGATAAGGAAGACCATATAACATGGGGACATCTCTATATTTTGTGTGAGCATAAATTGTGCCCAGAGATGTTTAGCAGCACATTCCAAAGTTTTTTTTTTTGTGATCAAATATTTTTCTTTTATTCACTCTTGTCTTAGAACATGTAACAATATAATAAATAAAAAAACAGTATAGCACAATCCAAAGTTCTGACTCTTTCACTCCTCAGAACTAAGGATCTCTCATGGGACTGGGAGTGGACACACACACACACAATTCAATGCTGAAAATGCGACAAAAAATGCTGATGGAAGCAGAAAATAACAAAAACTTCTGGATGCACAAAAATAGCTATTCTTGCTCAGCTGTCCTCTCAGTAAAACTCAACGGTATAGAATTAAATCAGATATTTTTACCTGCTTCCGCCGGAAGAGAAGCCAGTTTTTCGTACTGATCCCGATTCACTTCTACTTTCTAGGAGGGAGGAAAAAAAGGGGGGAAAAACACAGAAGGCGAAGAAAAAGCATGACATGTTAAATCACTAAATACTGATGTTGCATACGGTAGATCTGTGCATGCATCCAAGTGGATGTTGTTGTCTTGCTACATTGGCGTATGCTCTCTTGTGCATGTGTGTTTCATCACTGAAAAGTGTGTGTGTGTGTGTGTGTGTGAGAGAGAAGCCGTTTTCACACATGCGCTTTATACCGGGAAATGACCAGAAAGCGGTGTAATGTCTTCATAGCTGTTTTCACACATGCGATTTATACCGGGAAATGACCAGAAACCGGTGTAATGCCTTCATGTGTGAAAGTTGTTTTCCGGTATAAGCGCGCCCCCGTCATCACGGACATTTGACCACTTCTAACCTTGTGATAAGAGCGGTATGTCCGCTTCATGTGTGGGCGTGCCGATTTCCCCCCCTCCCCTCTCTGCTCGCTCTCTGGCCAGTCCTTCAGTCCTCCGCAGCAGCCCGACACACAGGGACAGACACAGCGAAAATGGCAGCAGCTTGTTCTGAGAGTCTTGCAAGCCGCCCAATGCTTGTAGAGAAAGCAGATCCACGAAGCGAAATGTGGAAGTATTTTGCTTACGTTGCCGACAGCGAAGGCAAGCCCCTGGACACATCAAACTAAGCCAGTCTGTGAAAAGTGCTTCAACGCGACGCAGATGAACGGATAAACATCAAACCAGGCTATTTCTCTCCGACAGGGATCCCAACTTCTTCAAAGATTTCAGTTGAAAGACTGGTTATGTGAAGGATACAACATACATGCCCTCTTAAGTCAAACGAGTGTGATTTATTGTGTGACAAGCGAACTTATTTCACCATGAGTTTTGCCGCCCCCACCCCCCACCCCACCCCACCCCCCAAAATACAGCTTCTTTCACGGCTATTTTTACATATGTGATCCCTCAGGTGTGAAGGGAAATTCCGGGAAATAGCCGTTATTGATTTACAGGCAATGTTCCTGTAGGCATGTGTGAAAACGGCTAGAGAGAGAGAGAGAAAGAGGGGGAGGCAGAGCATGCCAGTGATCTGTCCCTGTACTGTTAACCATAGTGTAGATTGGGTACACTCAATCAGTGCAAATAAGATCCAAGTGAAAAGCAGTAAAGTCCAAGTAAAATTGGGCAAAACATCTAAAGTCCGACATGCAAAACGATACAAGACAGTTTGACAGCAAGTCAAACAAAGAAAAGCAGTGGTTGTGACTCCTGACTTGAGCTCACTGAATTGACCATTTGCAACATTTCTGTTAACTCCCGCAGTCCTGTCAGTTACGTCTGACAAACTTTGAAGATGGACGCTACCTTAAACACTACAGTCCCAGTCTGTGGTTCTACCATAAACACTACAGTACCAGTCTGTGGTTCTACCATAAACACTACAGTACCAGTCTGTGGTTCTACCATAAACACTACAGTCCCAGTCTGTGGTTCTACCATAAACACTACAGTCCCAGTCTGTGGTTCTACCATAAACACTACAGTACCAGTCTGTGGTTCCCCACAAACACATTTTTACTGTTATATGTCCTTGTCAGACAGGACGGTCAAGTAGACGATGCTAAGCACGGATGGACGGGTGGATCACTATGTCAATTATTATATGGCCAATTGAACAAAGTGTGAGTGAGTGAGTGAGTGACTTTGGTGGGTCACCTGGTGTGTAAGGCCTGCATCTCTATCAGCCTTGGCCAACTTTTCCACCACCTTCTGCAAATTCCTTTGTATCTCTGAGGGGGTAGCACTAGCAGTCCATTCACGCCGCTTCTCCTTCTATTTACAAAATTCAAAACATTCTGTTAACATGTATAATACCATCCTGCCATTCCCAAATTGTCCTGGACAAGACGTTTTTAATACACACCACGTAGTTATACTTGTGGTCGAAGGTGTCCATATGATCTATCTCGCGTTTCAGCCTGACAGAGCACAGTCGACAGTAGATTTGCCTGCTTTCTTCACACATGACCACAACCTTGTGGTTTATGCCTGGAAAAACAAAACAAAATCAAACAGTCATGATTAAACCAAAATGAGTGGAAGTAATGGAGGCTAATCAAATGATGTTTAATATAATAAAGGAATACTGACCAACTGTTATCTTACTCCTGGAGGAATCTGATGTTTCTGTGAGCGGTGACTTACAGACAGAACTACCAGGCGCGGGTGTGTCCAGGGAGGGAGAAACAGGTGTTGCACTGTTGTGAACACCATCAGCAGATGATCCACCATTATTCTTGATATGTAGAGTTTTGGAAGTACTTTCAGCGTTTCCACAGATGGTAGATGGTTTACCAGTTTCAGCAGTGGCCACAGTTGTCACCAGCGTTTTGGACGTGACAGTGACAGTTTTAGATGTAGTTTCTGAAGTTTTGGAGGTCATTTTACTTTTGGAGGCACCTGTGGTCTTACAGGTGGCTGCACATACCAGTGCAGCTCCTTTGCTAGAGGCAGCTGGGGTCGCAGCTGGGGTCGTTTTGGAGGTGCCATCTGTTTTGGAGGTGGTTGTAGCAACTACAGACATGACTGCAGTTGCTGCAGAGTGCGGTGCCTCAGAGTTTCTGGAATCACCAAGCTCCATCTCCACCATCTTTGAAATGAAACATAATAGTATACAACGGATTACTTATTTAACAGCTTTTTAAAGACCTGCACACCAAAACCGTTACCACCTTAACAGCTTTTCAAAGACCTGCACACCAAAACAGTTACCACCTGATATTATGATTTTCAATAATGACATGGGCTGTACCATGATATATGAGTTACCGCTATGCAATTATTTTTCTTCTGATATAATATTTTAAAATTATCTGTGTTATATCTTAGAATAGTGAACCCAGTGAACTTGAGGCCAGGAATGAACTCAATGACCTTGGAGATAATTAGTTTTCACATAGACATCATGGTCCGGGGGACAATGACTACACATTGGGGAGAGGTGCACATGGCATGCACGCGCGTAGGGATAGACAGCCTGGCGGCTGGATCAAACCATTCACATCACTGTTTGGGACAAAAATACACATTTATGGGTTAAATGTCAGTACACACTGCTGACAGGCAATCTATCATTTGATTTGTTTTGGCTCAGAAAGTGATGTCATTTTGCCTATATAATGCTCCGAAAGTTGGAGTCCTTTTCGTGCATTCCTTTATAACTGGGGACTGGTAATCTTATGACTTCAAAGGTCATGAGTTGGGCGGTGACATCATCAGAGCTGGTATTTCCCATTCCAAACTCGTAGGAGTCTCAGCAGCCCCAACCTCAAAAATCCAAGATGGCTGCGCCGCGCAACAACAGTAGTAGTAATCGTAGTAATGTTGTTTAGCACTTCTGTTTTGTTTGTGTCTCATTAAATCAGCTGTACACACAGCACTGCCTAACATCTATCTGTGTGGACATGAGGCTGCAGTGTTTGTATGCACGAAATGCCGCGAAATGCCATGTTGTCAATTGTTATTGCTAACAATGGCTAACAATGGCTAGCCTGGCTAGCGACTGGATCTGACCAATGAACAGTGAACTTCCCAGCTCAAGTTTTCTGCAAATGGAACGCTAACAAAACGGATGTGATGTCATTTAGCCTCCACATCCCAGTTATTTTGCGATAAAGGAACGCACCATTTGTCTGTATACAAAAAAACATACGATTTCAGACGGACAAGCCCGTCTTAATTGTCACACGATTACACATCAACACATGCACGGATGGCCACAAACACACACATGCTGACGGTGGCCGGTGAAATTTGTCCTCTGCATTTAACCCATCCTGGCTTGTCCTTTCCTCCGGGGGGCAGGCCAGGAGCAGTGGTCGCTTTTCTCGTACAGCGCCCGGGGACCAACTTCGGATGTTGTCGTCACTGGTCGGATGACGATGACGATCTGATCTTCTGCATGTTTTTAATGGGGGGGGGGGGTTATATACGGAGGAACCCCCCTGGGGGAGCACGGGGAGAACATGCAAACTCCACACAGACAGAAAGGCCCTTACGACGAGATACCCCACCTGGGCAGTGGGCACTGAAGATATGGGGGGTAACACAACCACAGCGCTCACAGTGTCCCAGGTGAGAATCGAACTCAGGACCTTCTGGCTGCGAGGCGACAGCTCTACCACTGAGCCACCGTGCCAGAACCGGCCATTTTGTTTGTTTCTTAATAAACTTCCAAATCGAGGATTTGTCGTTGCCTGTCATCTGTTCCCAATGTCTTATTGAAGAAACTTAATTTGAGAGCCACTCCACAGCGAACCAGATGGGATCCAGAAACACAGAATAACACCACCTTAACAGCTTTTCAAAGACCTGCACACCAAAACAGTTACCACCTAACACATTACCCCATGGCAACATAATTCTTTATGGTCATTTTGTGACGCACCAACTGATGATGTTGAGGCTACATCCTACGGTGGTAATTTTATTTTCTGCAGTTAGGGGAGGGCGATATGGCCAACATATGATATCAATATTTTCAGGCAGTATCATAATCCACGATATGAACCATGTTTTTCAGGTGTTGCACATCTACTGTAGAATTCCATCTGAGAAACTACATGCTTGACCAATGAAATACTTTGCTTTATATGATGTCACATTTTCAAACACCGTCCCGACCCCCGGGCTGAGACGATCAGATCAAATCAGACAAAGTTGAATCATTCTGGTGTCCCAGCGCCCTTTTACCTGAGGCTGGAGGTCAAAGGCAGATGAAATGCCTTGGCACTGGTGTTTGGAAGTGAGTGAAGTGGTTTGATGGACCAGAGGACGCACTTGGCTGACCTGGGTGTCCTGCATCACAGAGGTAACCTCATGTTGAGTGTTTAGAGAAATGCCCTGCTGAGCATGAAGCTCTTTCACTTTCTTTATGCCTGTGAACATAATCCAACATAGAAATATGGTAGAAGTTCAGACTTTTTAACTCACCACTTAACCAAATTGAAATAAAACAAAAGCCATGTGATAAAAATGTTCAGTCCATAATCTAGCTCCTTAAGAAAACCATATACAACCATAGATTAAACAACTTCACAGAAACAGTGATGAAAAATGAACACTGTGTTAAATAGATACCTCGATCCATTGCACTCTGATCACTTGATTTGCCACTAACTCCCATGTTTGTTGTCATCATTTTCTTTAAATTATAATTTTCTTCCATTTCAACCCGTCTCTCTTCTGGCATTTTTGGGGATATTGTAGAAGAGGATTTTTCTCCTTTAGAGCAGAGCTGCCGCCTATTGTTGCTGATTTCTCTCCATGCATTTTTACTGGGACGTCTTTTCTCTGGTGCTCTGTCAGACATGCTGCTTTGCTGCTTTCTTTCAATTTCTTTGGAGACACAATCGTTCATCAGTGCATCTTGGCTACTTTCTGTCGTTCCTATTCCAGTCCCAGTTCCATCATCTGTCTCTGTTTGTTGCGGTCCTTCTGGGGTCTCCAAACGTGGCTCTCGCTTTGTCAACTTCACAGCCACTTCTCTCCTCTCTCCCCCTATCCCTTGGTCTTTTTCACAACCTGGACTCTTCATCTGCTGACTTTGTGTCTCCTTATCAGCTCCCTTTCCTGCATCTGTTGTGGTTAATCAATGAAAATACAGTTAATCAATGAAAATACAGACACAAGGCTTTTGGTGAAAAGATATTTCTTTTAGTTAGAAGCTCTGTGCTTACAGTATATAGATATACTGTATACTGATACAGTATTGTCCCAGATACAGTCTGTATCTGGGACAAACGCACACACAGCACACACCCATCAAGACTCATTACAGCCCTGAACTGTTTATATATATTCACAGTGATTGATTGCAATTTCTCCCTTCCTCATGTCTCCTGTTCTAAAATTTTAGTATGCCCTCCCTCCCAACACTTAACACTAAATCTGGTGGATTTTAGCTTCACCAGAGGATACTGGGAGGCGATAGAGATGCGGTCTCCATATTTCTTTTAGTTCAGTGTGCCAGACACACCATTTCTGTGTGTGTGTTGCAGTCTTTTGCGACTTCCTTTGGGGAAATTAAGTTGCACCAGGTCAGTGTCTACGTGGTGACCTGTAATTGAAGGTTTATTTAGGCAGACATTTTCCGATAGCTGGACATGGTGGGAAATGAGACTTTTTCTACAGCTCCCCTGTTTGTGGAACCTAGCCTGCAGATATGTAGAAATATCATAATGCTATGAAACATTCTTTCTTCATAGCAGCAGGTCTTCAGATGTTGTCCCGATTCACGCTACATATACTGTAGGTTAAAATATCATCAAGTGTCATTTGAAGGTTCATCTACTGACCGAGAAGTGGGTGCTTCCTTTTGGGATCTCTCTGGTATGTTTGTATGATCTTCCTCTCTGGCTTGCCAGCTAGAACAGACAGCAGTGTAAGTGCATACGTCCTACCAACAAGTTCTCTCTGACTGCAGGTAATATGATGAGAAATGAGGCATACATTTTGGTAAACGGGTACATCAAACTCAACAATGATCAGTCCTGGCTAACTCTTTAGTAGAAACCAGATTTTAGTAGAAACCAGATTAGTGAGAAGGAGGAGGAAGAAAACATCAACTGACCTCTGAAAAGCTGGAAAAGTTTTTCATTATCATTGAATGTGCACATCACTAGGAGAAGAAACATCAGGACAGGTTATTTTCATTAGCATGAGTTTTATACAGAACAAATACTATACAAGAAAGATAAATCATGTGACCATGTATGATATACCTTCTGAGTAGCTGCTTGAGCCTTCAACCACTGCAAACAGTTTTTCAGGCAAGTCCAACATCTGCAAAAAGACAAAATGTGAGGAACACACATAACAGCCTGTACCTAACACATAAATGGGCAAACCTATGTACTGTATGTATCCACATGATTGTATGTCTCTCTGATCCATTCTCCTCTGTCACATACTGTATTTGCCATGGGTACAGACGGTGACAGGCCCGGATTTTTTAATTAGGTCATTATGGCCGATTAAATTGCCAGAAATGGCCAATTAGTCAAAGCACTGCCCACAGCAGCCAGCAGGTCACTCAGTCTCTCTCTCTCTCCCCCACACACACGCAGGACACCCACACACACCCCCCCCACCCCCACATGTTTTTCACATGCGCGAGATCATGGGATCAGATAACAAAACCATTTGGCAGTGTCAGGTTACTTCTTAACCTGTTGTGGTGAAATTGCCTTCCTGTTCTAGTGATCTGGTACCTGCAATTAATCATCGACTTCCCCAACATAGGTATGAATATATAAAATACATTTCTAAAGTTCTCAAAATACATTTGTTGCAAAGTCTACTCTGTAATTCCACACCTCCAGATACAAACGGGGGCGGCTGTAGCTCAGGAGGTAGAGCAGGTTGTCCACTAATCGCTTTGGATAAAAGAGGTCGGTGGTTCGATTCCCAGCTCCTCCAGTCTGCATGTCGAAGTGTCCTTGGGCAAGACACTGAACCCCAAATTGCTCCCATTGGTGTGCCAGCACCCTGCGTGGTAACCTGCCGCCATCGGTGTGTGAATGGGTGAATGTACCTACCGACTGTAAAGCGCTTTGGATAAAAGTGCTATATAAATGCAGGCCATTTACCATTTACCATTTACAAACCTGTATCTGTTCAGCTGTACCCGTGGCCAGAATTGGGTTCATATCCATGCGAAGCCAGGAGAAAGGCAACACATTGGGGTCTGTGTACTTCTAAAATCCAAGCACAAAAAACACAAACAAAATTATGCATTCCCAAACTCCACACAGAATATATATGTGAATGATGTCCAACACTTACTGTACTGCACATTATAGATTAACCATACTATTATACTATTCTATGTCTTTAATATCTGTAACGTATTCTGATGTCTGTGTGGAAATTTGCAACTGCTGATCAGCACTTCTCTTTTTTTTGCCCAGAAAAACTCCTATCACCAAAAGCATTTATTCATTCTCAAACATAATGTACCGTAAATTCCGGACTATAAGCCGCACCGGTGTATAAGCCGCACCTGCAAAGTTGACTATTTTTTTCTTATATAAGCCGCACCGGACTATAAGCCGCGGGTGTTTTAATGGTATTTTTTTTTTTTTTTTTTTTTGTGTTTTAATGTTTAATTACCATATGTATACCAAATGTATTAACATTTCAACAAAACAACATAACACAACACCACCTGTGTTGTTTTTTACAGTGCACACAGTGTCATACAGTGTCATACAGTGTGGTGAAAAGAGGGCAAGAGAGGAAATTAAAACTTATTATAGTTATATAGGATTTATAGTTAGAAAGAGTGCTAAAAAAGAGAGATTTTTTTTTTTTTTTTTAATCCAAAGATAAGCCGCACCGTTATATAAGCCGCAGGGGCCAAAAAAGCCCAAAAAACGGGAAAAAAGGTGCGGCTTATAGTCCGGAATTTACGGTAAACATAATATAATTTCTGAGTTGAATGGAGTCTCTGTCTTCTGTAATTTTTCATCTCTACATCAGTTTGTGAAAAACAGAATTATGTGCTGGACTCATGATGCAGATGTTTTCCACTATAAGAAAAGACAAATAGATTTTCCTGACAACACTCGTGAGCAATGCTGAGCATTGTCCTGCTCACAATCTCCAAGTCTCTTTTTATTATTATTACAGAAATGTCCACCACACTTACATAGTAGTTGTTGTAATGGTCATGAGAGTGGAAGTGGGTGAGTATATGTTCCTGTGAACACTTCTCCTCACACACGTGGCACAGGTAGAACATGCCCCACACATCTTGACTAAAACACACAGTCAGCAGAGACAGGCCTAGGAGGAAGCAAAATACAAAACTTCTTTTAAAAATAAAGGAAAAAATATGTGCACACTTTTGATTGGTAGTGAGCAAAGCTCTAAACCTTAATCCAAAAAGATTAAGTTCATGATTATTTTTTGGGGTCATTTTGCCTTTCCCTTTTTTTTCCGATAAGACAATAGGCAGACAGGAAAAGTGGGGAGAGAGGGGATGACGTGGCAAAGGACCATGTGTCGAAGGTTTTCTCATGGAGTGGAGAATTGCTTTCTGAAACTATCTGATGTAGTCTACAATGAAATTATTAAAAGTCTGTCTCGCAAACAGGTGTCAGGGGTTAGAGGGCACACTATCTCATGCCTTCTGGTTCTGCCCTTCATTCTGCCTGGGATTCTGGGCCAAAATATTTGACTGGTACTCTAAGGCCTACAAAATAACCCTACAGCCGGAGGCAGAACTTGCCATCTTCGGCTGCTCTGAGTCCTCTCTGAACTTCCCTACAGCTGTGCAACAATCTCTGACACTGGGGACAACTGTCACCAAAAGACTCATTCTGAAGGAATGGAAGTCCTCCTCTTCACCTTCTTTTCTTTTTCACCTTCATGGACATGATCTCTGTTATACAGATGGAGAGACTCAGGTCCCTGGCCTACTTCGACGAGGTTAAGAATGACTAGAGACTGAGGTTAGGGGTGATGGACGGCTCGTCCGGCGGGTATCTAATGGACCCCTTGCATGGGATCCCATGCATACTATCTCTTACAAACACATAAGCACCTTACGCGGCTGGTAGCAACATGTTGTAATGTTGAACGTTGATGAAGTATGTATTTTTTTCTTTTCTTTCCTGTGTCTGAGCCTGTCTTGTTCGTGTATTATTATTGTTCCATAAAAATTGAAAATAAAATATTGGAACAAAAAAAAGTCTGTCTCGCATAAACACTGTGATTTCCTACTGACGTTACGTCATGACCTGCACCCTGCACTCTCTACTCAGGCATCACCCCTCGGCCAAACGTGGTGTGTGTGTGTGTGTGTGTGTGTGTGTGTGTGTGTCTGTGTGTCTGGCCAACTGCAGTTCCATGCATGCGCCAAGTTGCCAACTTTGCCACAGACCTGTCTTCCTCCCTTCCTTTCCTGACACTGCAGATTCAATTAGGTTGTACTCCGATGAGGCCAACTGGACTTTTCTCCGTCGTTAGGCAGCCTACATACACACATAGCATTGTAGCCTAGTTTAGGCTACAATGCTATGTGAGGACTGAGGGGCACAACTCCTCTCAGCCCTGACCAACTCCAGTTTGACTGCCTGTGCCTTGGTCAGATGTGCACCACACACACACACACACACACACACACACACACACTTTACTGACCTATGATGGGGTAACGGTGTTTGAATTCTTTGGAAAACCAAGCCCAAAGAGCAATGTGGGGCAAGTGGCCTGTAGAGCAAACAAGTCAGACAGACATATAAAATATTATGAATGAGCTTTGACTTAAACAGCTCACTTTGTCAGGTGAATCAGCTCAGTCCAAACCAACACTGACAGAAGAAGTCCAGAGGGAACAGGGAAGAAGTGAGCTTACCTGGAATTTGGAACACATCTAAAAGCGGGGAACAGAGAAATGATGTTTCAAGTTAAGATGGAAAACAGAAGAGATCACAAGTGAACACAACATCAGGTCTGACTAGGAGACACATCCTCAAACACAGAGATGAACATTGTGCACAAATGGAAAGGGAAAAGCACTACCTTTCTGGAAGACTTCTTTCATTTGCTGTGGGTAAAGAACAGAGATGGATAGATGATGGACACGTGGTTTATCTATGTCACTGCAAACATCATAACCAGAGTTGATTGGTGATTGCAAATAATAATTATTTGTTTTGATCTTCTGGGGTGACTTATCACAGCTGGACAATTCAGAAAGTACCTATTCAATAAAGGGCCCCACAGTACAACACACCAAGGGTCCAACCAGGGTTATTCCCATGTCCATTTTGGATGTGAAAGGGTTAAACCAGGCTGCCTGACCCTGCTTGGCGACGACCAGGATTGTGACCCAGGTCTTATCTGAATTGTCATGACCAGAGATTAACCCGTGTTGAGTGATGCTCAATCCAAATGTCCACCCTCCGGATTTGTGGACTGAGCCCTCGTCACTTCAGTTGTAAACTAAATGCAAGACAGTCAATAATAACAACTACTATCAAAGTTTGCATAGATAAATATAATTTTGCCAGGATCAGGCGAGATACGTATGCAAATAGGAGCCAAGACACCCAAGTGAAATAATAGCTTCTCTCTTTAATTAGAACAAAACAGAGTACCGTAACTATTCTACGAAGATCAAGTTAATAATTACAATCTCTCAGGATCATTGTGGTGTATTTTACAAATGCTGATCAATAATCAATAGTCTAGCATTCATAATTATATGAGTTATATTGTTTTATGAAACTTTGCTTGTGAAAACTATGGCTCCATGGACAGAGTCTTCAGCTGACCTATGTATGTCTATTTTAATACAGGTTGGGTAGCTGTAAACGATGTTGTTGCCACTAGTGTTTACATGTTGCTTAGAGATTAGCTTAGAATAAGCTTGTGACTTGTTTAATGGCTAGAAACTGCTTGAACATGGAATATAATGTCATCCTATTATACGGTTAATTAATAAGGCTATGAGTCTATTCTAGGTGCCAGCCAATCAGATGTCTGGATCCTAAAAATGTGTCCAATGAATTTGGCTGGGAGGAGTTTTTAAAATGGTATTTAAGTGTAATATTGTCACTTGGAGGTTTTAGCGTTCAGCATGGCAGGCTCTCACTGAGCATCAATACAAATAAAAATGGATCATGGTTTGCTTAACACCTGTTGCGTTCTTAATGGCTCTCGGGTTTTTAATTTGCGGGACGACATCGTCAATCTTAGTCTTGTCTGGAGTAGTGACAAATGCATACTAAATAGACATTGGACTATACAGATCACCAGTTCTAAGAAACATTAACCCTTACAAATTTTGACAGGTGCAAGATAATGTCGGGAGGACACAACACATCTCTTTTTGTCATTTTTGTCTTCAGATACTGTCGACAGACACTTGTCTCGTAGTCTGACTGGGTTGAAGCAGCATGGTGGACTTAGTTCGCTCATTGGTGCTGACCATTTTGGTGCCGGAAATCCCATAAACTAGAGGTCCATACAGCTGTACAGTGAAGAAACTACAGGTCCATACAGCTCTAAATGATATGATGGTAAAAACTAGGCAAACAAGAGTTTAATGCCCACCTGCTGATGCTCCTTTGTGTGCATGTGTTGCCTGAACAAAGCCATATTGGGAAATGTGACATGGCAGACCTACAACAGAAAAAAAACTATATTACATCAACTACACAGACATTGAATAAAACACAGCACATTCTGTGGCCAAGATTCAAGGGGTGATAGCTGGATGTGACCCAGACCCACATCCATCTGGTTCAGGGACGGATCCCAAATAGAAGATAACAAGCACACATTTGCAATAGCTATGGAACGTGTCGTTCGGGCCTCAAGAAGAGATGTTTGAAAGCAGGCAAGCCCTGCTTGAGCCTTCTGCAATTTCCCTTCTAAATATGGCAAATGGCATAGCCTATAGACGGTTTTAACTTGACAACAAAAACATTCTAAATTGAACCCCCGCTCACTTCCTGTTGCAGTGTTTGCTATGGACATAAAAGCAAAAAAAAACATTCAAGTGCAGGACTGACCATTCCGTGAAAACCGTCTATACATCTGAGCAGCGAAAACAAAAGTAACGGTGTCGAGTGAATATTTCTGCAGTTTGCCGAATGCTGAGAAAAAGGAAGTGCTGTGGGGTTGCGCTCTGGTGAAAACCATCTACCGTATATGAAGCGAGTTGAGATGAGAAGCTGGTTTATTTCGAGTTGCAGAGTTACAGAGTGTCATGACAGAATTCAGAGACAGTAAGATGAAGAATGTGGCAGCCTCCCCCATCTGGGATGTGTGTTTATTTTATTTTTTTATATATTTTATTTTCAATATTTTATAGAATGATAAACATACAAGCGAAGCAGGCCAGACACAGGAAAATAAGTAATAACAAAAAGTAAAAATAAAATAAAAATAAATAAATAATAACAAAAAAAAGCAATAATATAAAAAAGAAATACATACATCTTTGACATTTAACATTGTAACGTGGAGCTACCAGCCCCATAAGGTGCTTATGTGCTTGTAAGAGATATTGCGTATGGGATCTTACACAAGGGGCCTGTGGGAAATCAGCTGGGCAAGCCTTCCATCACCCCTAACCTCAGTCACTAGTCATTTCTTAACCTCGTCAAAGTAGGTTAAAAATGGGTCCCAGATAGTTTGCAAATGAGTTGGTTCTCAGGAACCGGAGTCTTTCGACCTGCATAACAGAGACCATGTCCATCAGCCACACCTGGAAAGAAGGTGAAGAGGAGGACTTGAACTTCCATTCCTTCAAAATAAGTATTTCGGCGACAGTTGTCCCCATTGTCAGAGATTGCTGCACAGCTGTAGGGAAGTTCAGAGAGGACTCCGAGCAGCCGAAGATGGCGAGCAATACATTGAAAAAAGCATGCTCATTTGGGAGCGCTTCAAAGGAATGAATCTTAGATCTAACATAATTTCTGGTTTGCAGGTATCTGAGCCAGTTCGTGGTTGGGCAACTCAAACGACAACGTCCTCTTCAGTTGATCAAAAGATGTAAAATGACCGTCTATGTATACTGTAGGTCTCTGATGGAAACCAGCCCCTTCTCACTCCATGCATGGTCATTTTTGTCTGCCGTGCCATCTGGGATGTTTGTTATATAGGTTTTTTCAGAGCGTCATAACATCTCCCCACTATCCTGTTATTCTCCTTCTCCGCTCAAGGTCACCTTAATATTTAGTAAGAAGAACATTTTCTCATGGGGTCACCTAGCCCCACAGCCGGGGATGGCCTATTCCTCCAGCTCTATTCTTCAACCAGTATCTGAGAAAGTCATAGTTCACAATCTTCCACAGTATGAACACACACACACACACACAACCTTCATGCTGAAGCGAGGCAAACTTTTTGTGGACTGACCGGCCAAACCAACAGACTGACTTATAGAGGTGCTGGTCGCAGTGTGGAGGGAGAGGAGGCCACAGGATGTCGTTTCATAACTTTCTGGTAGTGACCAGTGTTCGTGAGTGAGTGGAGTTTGGGATCAACAAGGCCTCAGGTGATTGATATCTTTTAGGAATATGTCAAATGGAAAATATTCACCCCAAAATGAGAGTACTTGGGCCAAAATTGTGCTTTAAAGAAAAAATCATCTCAGGAGAAACAATTTGTCTCCATTTTATACTATTGCAAAAATAATAAGAGATGAATCACCTACGAGGCACACAGAAAGCAGTCTTGCTTTACAGCCGGAGGAAGTGAGGGGGATCACAGCCCAAGTCATTGTGACCTTGGTTGGAAAGAGCGAGGTTCCTGCCAAACTTGTGTTGTGACTTCTGACTGATAAATAAAGTATAAATAATCCCAGCAAGGAGGTAACCAATAGCTTTTTCTCACATTCGCCTGTCTGTTTCCTGAAACTCATGCCATCACCTTAGCCGTTTTCCCACATGCGTACCTGAAAATTACCTGTAAGTCAATATCGGACATTTCCCGGAATTTCCCTTCACACCTCAGCGCGGGCATGTGGGAATCTAGGAGCTAAATTGCCTGTATGTTGGGGGGCGGGGGGAGGGGGGAGCTTATTTGGGGGGTCGGGTTTAGATCAATAAGGTGTTTTCGGGTTGTCCTTGGGCTGCAAACTCATTTAAAGTATGCAAATCGAAGTTGTTTCTGACAAGAATAATGTCACGTTACTCCGGGACTGCTCAACCCATGACAGAGCCACTCTCCCCGGCTTGGCAGAGTGAAGAGCAACGCCCGTGCGTCCCCGCTGCCTGGAGCACAGCGGCTCATACTCGCGCTCTAAAAGGCAGGCTCCCACACGCTGCTGTCTGGCCAGCAGAAAGTGCCCCAGACTCGGTGTGATAATCCTGTAACAGCATTTGAGCTTATTCAGGTAAGATATTAATAATGTAATGGCATGACACATTCAGCGATAAACTGTCTACAATGAAGACATGTGTCAAATATGACAACGTGGTGTTCAGTATTTTAAGAGCACGGGTTTTTTTTAATTTCCTGAAAAGTTGGCGATTTGGAGATAAGTGGCTTTCATTGCACAGCGACGAAATGCACGAAGCGAAATGTGGAAGTAGTTTGCTTTGATGTGCGCGAATGACTAGATGATGCAAGCTGGAAGTGAACGTTAAGCAACGTGTGTACACCTCGCCCATGATGAGAGAAGGACCGGTGTCGCGGAAAATGACTGGACCCCTTTCTCACTTCTGTGCCTATCGCGGCATACCGCTCTTCTGACTGGCTCGAAACTGGTGAAATCACCGCGACGACGGGGTCGCGCTTATACCGGCACGACGACTTTCTCACATGCATGCATTAGACCACGTTCCAGTCATTTAGCGGTACAAAGGGGGTCATCCCTATGTTCCCCGGGTCCTATGTTCCCCGTTTTTAACACTCTCCGTAACATTTGGGGTGTCTATCCGCTATGCCGACCACCCGCAATGCCGACCTTAGGTTTAGGCGTGAGGGGTGGGAGAGGTTAGGTTTTGGGTTAGGGTCTGGGGGAGGTTAGGAAGGGTTCTATGTTCCCCGGTCCCACAAAAATGGGGAACATAGGACCCGGGGAATATAGGACCCGGGGGACATAGGTACGCTCCCGTACAAAGCGCATGTGGGAAAACGGCTCTTCTGTAATTCTTTCTTGCTATTTTGAGAATAAACCATCAGAGAAACTTTGAACCTGACTGATTGACTTTATTATGGACTGATGCATTCTTCATGGAGAAACGTATGAGTCGTATGCTTATTTAGAAATAGCCTTCCAACTGATAGAGACTAGGCTGGGGTGCCAAGTGGCAGCACTGCTGCCCAGAGTCGAGGCCTTTCCATTTTATTCAACAGCAGCTAAAAAAGACTAGTTTGCACAGTCAGGGTATATGCAGCAATCCTGAGGTTAAATTCAAGACTTTTTCAAGGCTTTTTCAAGACCCTTCCAATAAATTTCAAGACCCCATCGCCATGTTATGATTATACACACAGATACAGCAACCATAATGTCCTTAAATGTATACCAGAGTCGTGTATATAGAAGAGTCGCGACATCTCCATTCACTCCAATGGACCAGTTTTTTTACTCTCAAGAGTTCCAGGAAGTAAGGTCCTGGATTAAGCAGCTCTGTCAAGTTGCAGCAAAATGGACAGTTTGTGTTGTACTTTAAAAGTTTTTTTTTAATCAAATTGTACATTATCAGCTTTATTTTAGCATTCAAAAGTAGCGCTTGAGACCCCTTCCTGGCTGTTCATTGGCTAATGAGTCATGCATTTTGGTCCTATCTATCCATTCAGTAAAGTTAGAATTTAGCTGATAGCCCAGCCCAGGCAGACACGATCGATGATTTAACCACCGCAGTAAACGCACATTTGAGCAGACATCTTGTGTTCTGCTCTAGAACCCCCAAACCTGTAGTTTAAAGCTGCAGCACCGTCCTTTGGTGAGTCAGCCCATTGAGATATGTCGGCGGTTTTACCCCACTCGCGCGCCAGCCGTATAACATTTTGTGGGCGTTCCCACACATGCCGACTGTCTCTAATGAACAATCGAACATGTACTACAACAGTGGAAGTAGACTCATATTTTCACAAAAGAGGCTATGTTCCTGATGTAGTTAACCGAATGAATGTGAGTCCTCGAGAGTCCCGACAACTCGACGAGTGGTAGCGATTAAGTTGGTTAAACTCACTCCCCAGTTTAAAGGCACATTAATGATTAATGATTAATCAGCTGCTCTCTTGGTGCAAGTCGGAAGGGGCTACAAGTCAGAGTCAGTCACTAGTTGAGAACTTTGAACTGAGATATGTGCATAGCGGTGCATGGAGTGTGGTCCTCCACTGCCCCAGTCTCTCTCCTGCGAGCCGAATAGATGTCGGAATATTTCTGCACTGTATTTTGCGGTGTGGTTAACGGAACAAAGGGAGACGCGCGCGCTCTTTCAAGCGCCAAAAACAATTCGAAGAGCACTATTACCACAATAAAACAAACAACCCACCTGGCAGGCAATGCGGGGGTAGTCCATGATGGCAGTCACCGCTTTGCAGTGTGCAGCACGGAAAGACATATCCTACTCTTCTCCACTCCACCTCTCTTGCAGCTGTTGAGTGTTGACATCGTCAGTCACTACGCAGCCGTAAAGGAAGCAAGCTTGCTGACGCCGACGGTGGGTCTGACCACGTGACGTGAGACTACTGCTACAAAAGACGATGTGATGTCAATGGAAGATCTATGCTACTACTACAAAACTACTACAAGCCCCACAGGCACAAGCACAGTAGCAGGGATAGCAGTAGCGACTGCGAGATCATCATCCTCCAGAGCCACAAACAGAAGACTCGTATGTGCGGATGATATTATCACGAATATATGAAGTGGAACCGGGGCTCCGTTGATCAGAGGAAGAAGAATGGTTTAGCTGTGAAGCTAACGTTAGCTGTGAAGCTATTGGAGCTTTGAAGGAAGTTTGTCAGTAAAGTTCAGGAGGAAAAGTTCCTGTCACTGTGTGAAAATTAAAATGTCTAAAGTCCAGAAGCTGAGAGCTGTGGTGAAGCAGCGCCTAACTGCGGCTGATGAAGATAAACTGCTGGACGCTGTGCGGTTACACAGAGAAGCTTTGCCTCCAGACCTCCAGCAGCTGTTAGTTCCCGCTGAGCAGCAGGAGTGGAGCCCCAGTTTCGACCAGGAGGACCCAGAGCCCCCACACATTAAAGAGGAACCCCGGATCAGTCAGGAGGGAGAGCAGCGTCAGGAGGGACCAGAGCCCCCAGACATTAAAGAGGAACTCTGGATCAGGAGGGAGGGAGAGCAGCTTCAGGAGGACCCAGAGCCGCCAGACATTAAAGAGGAACAGGAGGAACTCTGGATCAGGAGGGAGGGAGACCAGCTTCAGGAGGACCCAGAGCCCCCAGACATTAAAGAGGAACAGGAGGAACTCTGGATCAGGAGGGAGGGAGAGCAGCTTCAGGAGGACCCAGGGCCCCCAGACATTAAAGAGGAACAGGAGGAACTCTGGATCAGTCAGGAGGGAGATCAGCTTCAAGGGCTGGAGGAGGCTGATATCAAGTTCCCATTCTCTGTTGTCCCTGTGAAGAGTGAAGAGGAGGAAGAGAAACCCCAGTCCTCACAGCTTCATCAAAGCCAAACTGAAGAGAACAGAGAGGCAGAGCCTGTAGCCAGCGGCTCAACTGAACAGATGAAAACAGAAGCTGATGGTGAGGACTGTGGAGTATCAGAACCAGCAAAGAACTTGATATACTTATATCAAGCTAGTAATTCACAACCAACTAGTGATGACAAGACTTCAGACTCTTCTGAGACTGAAGACAATGATGGCGAATGGGTGGAAACTAGTGAACTTCAGTCAGGTTTAGGCTCACATATAAACAGTGAAGTTCTTGGGAAGAAACACTTCAGCTGCTCAGTTTGTGGTAAAAGATTAGCTAATGAAGCACACTTGAAGACACACATGATAGTCCACACAGGTGAGAAACAATTTAACTGCTCAGTCTGTGGTAAAGGTTTTGGTTATGAAGCACACTTGAAGAGACACATGATAGTCCACACAGGAGATAAACAATTGAATTGCTCAGTCTGTGGTAAAGGTTTTGGTTATGAAGCACACTTGAAGAGACACATGATAGTCCACACAGATACATTTAATTGCTTAGTCTGTGGTAAAAGTTTTGGTCGGAAAGTAAACTTGAACACACACATGATAGTCCACACAGGAGATAAACCGTTTAATTGCTCAGTCTGTGGTAAAGGTTTTGGTTGTAAAAATTACTTGAAGAAACACATGATAGTCCACAGTGACACAGGAGAAAAACAATTTAATTGCTCAGTCTGTGGTAAAGGTTTTGCTCGTAAACATTACTTGAAGAAACACATGATAGTCCACACAGGAGAAAAACAATTTAATTGCTCTGTCTGTGGTAAAGGTTTTGGTCATAAAGGACACTTGAAGAAGCATGTGATAGTCCACACAGGAGAAAAACAATTGAATTGCTCAGTCTGTGGTAAAGATTTTGGTCGTAAAGGAGACTTGAAGAAACACATGATAGTCCACACAGGAGATAAACCGTTTAATTGCTCAGTCTGTGGTAAAGGTTTTGGTCGTAAAGGAGACTTGAAGAAACACATGATAGTCCACACAGGAGAGAAACAATTTAATTGCTCAGTCTGTGGTAAAGATTTTGGTCATAAAGGAAACTTGAAGACACACATGTTAATCCACACAGGAGATAAATAATTTATTTGCTCATTCTGTCATAAAGGTTTTGGTTGTAAAGCAGACTTGAAGAGACACATGATAATCCACACTGGAGAGTAAACATTGTTATCTGGTGGAGGTGGCATTTGAGTATTCGTGTGTGTGTGTGATCCCGTGTTTATGTACAGTATAGTACAGTACTACTGTAAAATGTATCACCAAAAAAATTCTATCTGTGATACATGTTTTAGTCAAAATGGCGGAGGGGTTCGTGCGGCCCATGGAACATACTACAAATGTGCAGGCAAAGCGAGGAATGAGCGTGCGGCACAGCTGATATTTGTAGTCAACGATATTACTGTTAGATATTGTACCTCTTGGGGCGGGATCAATAGCATGCATGTAAAATAGTGAGACTGGCCTTCACACTCCTGAGAGACTGCCAGCGTGACTGGCCTCCTTCAGGAGTGGATGCCTACTATGGGCTGATAGAAACCAAAGGTGAGGTCATCTTCTAGACAGCGTTCTGACAAATTGAGAAAAAACTAAAATTAAAGTCACGATCCATTCATTCTTATAAAAGCGTGCTTGGTCACAGCTATGCTAAGCTAAAAGCCATGGTGATTTTTTTTTATTTTTTTTATAAATTTAACCAGGTAAAAAACCTGGCCAAGAGGGCAACATATACATACATAGTTTGCATGGTTATTTAAAAACAGTACAAAAGTGTAGGCTACTACTGTATTATTGACTCAATAAATATGGGGGGGAAACAATGTTTATGTTGAAATAAAAAAAGGTTTATGTTCCAATAAATATACCAAATAGTTATATAAGCTCACTGGTTGTATTTGCCACGCATGCAATTTTTATTTTTTTAGTATTTGAATATATTCAACAAATATGTTTTGTTTAGAGGGAATATTCTAATATGATTTTGGGGCTATTTTGACAGCCCTACATCCCATGCTCCAGAATCTCATTTAGCCGGGTACGGGCTCTGCTGGGGAGTGCACTAATGCAGACAGGTGGAGCAGAGGAAAGGGGGGGAGGGGGGATCCTTTAGGTCCTAACTCAAGGGTAGTGTCTGTCAGAATATATCAACATGCCAAAAGTTGAAAGTTACTACCATCCTGGATGTGTTGCACTTGCTTCATACAGCCTGTAGTCGGGTTCAGGAGCACTGAGGAGGCTGATTTTTTGACAAAATAAATTAAATCTACTTTCTTCCCTACCACCTCCTCCTCCTTTGTTACAGCAGAGTCTACCACAGTAACATAGCCTAACCCAGAGGTTCTCAAATGTTTTTCAGCCAAGGCCCCCTTACAAGATAGAAAATATACAGACCCCCTCATTCTGATTTGTGATTTTGGGCTCAGCTTGTTTCCACTGTAACGTGCTTGACATTTAAATTGATAGGTTTGTCAGATTAGAATGTAATCCATGAACCATCTTAGATTTAAAGCATAACATATTTTCGAACTATGAAGCTTTTGCACCATTTTTTTTCCCCCCATGAACACTTTTCGCGGACCCCCTGGCAAAGTGCCATGGACCCCTGGGGGTCCCCGGACCCCCATTTGAGAACCACTGCATTAGAGGTTGTTCAACCGGCTCCTCCTTTCCACAATTATAAGTGTCATCCTTTGGCTGATTTGCCCATAGTGAAAATTATTTAAAAAATAATAAATGTCTCATATAGCATACATTTTTATTACATGCACAACTAATTAATTTGCTTTACATAGGCTAAATATTTGAATTCCAAATAATTGCATTTTTCTTCAATAGCTTACATAGCAAGTGACCCAGAAACTCCACATTACTGGACAAATGAGACACACCTCTTTTTATTGGATTCTAGTGCTTATATTTTATTAATATTCCTATGGAAAAATGCATATTTCTATGGAAAAATCATGATTTTTCTTCCATAGCTTCCATGTCATGTGACTCAGTGACTCCAAATCATACCATCAAATCATAGCTACATTGGACAAAAAAGACACACCTCTTTATTATGGAAATGCTTCAGAGCAAGTGGGCAATGTTTCTTTCAATTTTTGTCGCACTGATTTTATTTTATTTTATTAAAAAGGATCCCCATAAGCTGACACCAGATAAAACAATGTAGCAAGGTCTGTGGTCAAAATCAACTATTTTGTCCCAGACCCTCCCTTGTCTATTAGAAGATAATTATGTCAAGGTCTTATCCTACTAGAAGGGGAAACTGAAAACTTGCTTTATGCTTACGGCAAAGGGTTGTGTGACAAATGGAAACTTACTGTGACCCATCTAATAATGTAAACCCATTGTTCAACCCATTACTGCTTAAATACTTGGGATTATTTTAAACATATCCTGACCCAAGGTTCCATTTGAGTTGGACTTACATGCAGACACACGCTGACAAATGTTTTGCCCAAAACCTGCCTGTGACATACTGATACTCTGCAGTTAACTGCAAGAGGGCTTCCTGTTCCCACCACAAGAATTGTACAACACGACATCTGCCAGTGAACAGAAGGTGTCGTTTTCTTTGTGGTGACAAGTAGGGATGTTCGATATTGGCTTTTTTACCGATATCCGATAATGTCCAACTCTTAATTTCCGATACCGATATCAACCGATACCGATATAAGCGGGTTTTTTTCCACCAAAATTTCACGTAACAAGTTACATAATGTAGCTTAATGTAGCTGAAGAGTTTAATATTTAATATGCATGTTGTGTTAAAGTTGTAAGTGTTAGAGAAGCGAGCTTGTGACCAGAAGGTCGTCGGTTCAATCCCTGGGACCGGCAGGATAAATCTGGGTGGGGAAAGTGAAAAGGCAGCGCTTGCCCCTCGGCCCCCTCCCTCATTACCACCACTGAGGTGCCCTTGAGCAAGGCCCTTAACCCCAACCGCTCCAGTGGAGCTGCTCAGTGGCCAACAGATCAGACTGTGGTTGTACTGGTCAGCTTCCAGGTATGAATGTGTGTGTGAATGTGAACAGGGCACTCCTGAAAAAGAGAGCATTGCTCTCAGTGAGACTCCCCCTGTATTTAAAAATATATATATATATATATATCGGCATGAAAACCGATACCGATATTTTCCGATATCGATTTTTTTATGCTAATATCGGCCGATAATATCGGTAGGCCGATAATATCGGACATCCCTAGTGACAAGATATGTATACGCTTGCTGATTCTTGGAACTTGAATACTTTGAAAACATGTACCGTACTTTATTACCTTTGTACCTGTGCTTTGATATTTTTCATATTACTGTGTTACCCAATGTGAAAGGAACGCCCATCTGCCGAGTACAGTCTGGGAGGTTGTTGGAAGGAGCTCTATTCCGAGGAATATTATCATACTCATTTGATAGCTATTCATTTTTTTGGGTAACCAGCAGTTTTGAATAAATTATTTTATTATATAACTTCAACCATCTCAGCCAAATTATTTTGTGACGAGTTTATCTTTTCCTGGTGTGGGTGTCGTAAATTGGCACCGGAGCCGCCCGCCTGAGTGGGACTCAGTCTCAGTCAAGAAATTGGTCCACAGGCCATCAAGCTAGCCTGCAGACTAAAATTTTAACATGCGACTAGAACACTTCTTTGTGATCTACAAAACATAACAAGCAGACTAGAAGAGATGATATATAAATCAGGATTGTATGTATGAGTATAGGTAGAAACTATGTTTCCTTTTAAAATTAGCCTTGCCTTTGATGAAATGATCACCACAATACGATCACCCTGTATAATACAGCCATCTTCATATAATTGGACTTTGGTCAGGGTAAAGTTATCTGTCCACCTCTTGCCCCTCTAGTGTAATGTGTAGGAGTATTTGAACTATACATTATGTTATTATAAAGACATTTGGGAGTCGGAGTTTGAACAACTATGAAAATATATAAATAAGTTAGCCGATAGTCTTTCCTTAGCACTGAGCCAAGTGAGACGTTGTCACGGAAAAATAGAAGTCTCAACTGAACTGAATGAAAGTGAAATGGTAAGAAATGTCTTTGTTGGGTTTTTATTATCAAAACAGTGTATAAAAGATTGTCTTGGTCAGTTTTCAGTCTCACTCTCAGACTGCGTCTGTGTGCGAGAGAAAAAGGGCCCAGAGTAGAGCCGGAGGTTGTCTCTTACAGTAAAACATGCAATACAGCAATACAAGAGATAATGCAGTTAATCAACAGCACAGCAATATTCCAGAGTCAGCAGTCACATGATTTCAATAATGGTATTCACCTTATGTAGCGGCCCCCACCCACTTGACCCAGTTGTGTTATGACTTCCTGTTCAAAACACTGTCTGTTTTACCTGGTCAGTGGTCACTAGTACTGTACTGCCACGGGAAGAGTAAACACAATAGGAAGTAACTGGCTGACCCCTGTGTTGGAACATAAGGTGAATACAATACAATGAACATAATGCAGGGGAAGTTCAGCTTGGTCAAGAGTTCACCCAACATGCGTCTTCTTTGACAATTAAGTCTAGTTTGATCATTGTAATGGTGGCTTACACAATGAGTCAATGGAGACCCAGACCTATGCAACATGACATCAGAAGTCTGGCATAGCATATGATACTAATAAGATCCCAATGAACTATTGATTCAAACAATATACACAGTGAGAGGGGGGGGGGGGGGGGGGGGTCATGAGAATAACATGGAGTGACAATCATGTTTCTCGTGACAATGGGGTCCTGCACGATCTTTGCAACACACAACTGGCTGGGAATTTTCCTATCAGTACCAAAACATGTGAGGACAATTGGAGGAATGGTCTGCAGTATCTTGGCTGTTTTCATTATAGCTTGTATGAAAAATCCCTACGTAGGAGAAAAGTTAGCTGGTTATGTCAGGCCGACTACAATTAAGAACTTATGATAAGGAATAGTTCAAACAACACACTGAATATGAGAATAAGTATAAAATATTTGATAAATGTATTAGCGTGTTAACTGATAAGTAAATACAATGTGAATGTTATTATTGGTGCATTAAATTAGTATAAAACCTAGGAAGAGATTGAATTTGCCGTAACAGATGTGCATGCATATCCGCTACACTAGACCATAGGGGAGCAGCCTAGGACCAGGGGCGTATCTACGGGTGGGCCTGGGTAGGCACACGCCCACCCACTTCTTGCCCTGGCCCACCCAAAAAAAAAAAAAAATTAATTGGTTGTTTTCTAGAGGCAACCTTGCTGCTGCATCTCCAGAGTCTAATGCATGACAACTTCATGTCATCTAGGAATTTTGTTCTCTCTGTGGATAAATAAACCAGAGGGCGTCTTGTTCAAACTTGAAGCAGCCTCAGTGTTGTTATTTTTTAAACTCACAGCAGTATATGGATCAGTGGTTCTAATTTCTGTATAAAGTAACAGTATACACACAAGTATAAGCATTCATGTATGCAACATTTGGCACCTATATGTAACCTTTTAAGGTTGAGATAATTGTATTATCATTATATGGTCCAAATATTTCAGTAAAGCACTTGAAACACTTGAAATATTCTTGCTTGGGTGGTATCATTCTACTTGAAATGATGGTCAAATGCATTATTTTTAGTAAAATAACACGTCAAATTTTTCGGGCGGCCGGCCGCCCGAGTGGGCCCGGCCTTCGGCCGGGCATCTGCACCCCTTCCTATCCAGGCCCACCCAATTTGATCCAGGCCCACCTATAATTCAATTTCTGCATACGCCCCTGCCTAGGACTAGTCTAGCTGCCTTGTTTTGAGCTACTTGTAACTTTCCGAGTAGAGTAAACAATTGGATGCACATGACCACACCACAGAACAATAATCAAAATGACATAGAACCATAGAGCAAACAACTTGACAAAACAACAATGTGAGAAACGGTGCGCACTTTCGTGTAATGGCAACCGCTCTGCCAACCACCTTGGTGATGTGATCGGACCAAGACAATGTACAGTCAATCCAAAGTCCAAGAAGCTTTACTGTTTTTACTTGTTTTATAGTTTGACCCTTGTAGAAGATTTTTGAGCAACTGGTGGCCTTTTCCCTCAAGTGCCAGATGTTGAAATGATGGGATAATGAGGGAGAAACACAGGCCTAGGGTGCTTTGACCTCATGAGAGGATGTTGTTCCAGATATTGAAGTATGATTTTTGATATTAACTAATCATGGGCAAGAGTCAGACAGGCGATGTTCTCAAACTGGTCGTGGGATTAAGGTGACCTTGGAGGAGGAGGTGGGGAAACAGGATGATGGGGCTGGTTGTTTTGGCTCTGAAAAAGCTATTTAGTCAACATCACTGAATGGGGAGGTTTGCACCCTTTTCTATCCTCCATTCACTCTATCATCTCACGCTACATAGAACTAAATTCAGTCCCCCCCCCCCCCCGAGTACAGTGTGTCTGTCAGGGGGGTCTTTTGTTGTTGATAAGCCAATCACGTTGGATCATTGGCTGGCATTCTCTTGTTACCTTTTGATAACAAAGAAGTTGGCTCACCCCCCTGCTGTTTTATGATGGGTTAGACTAGAGCTGTTTTCACACATACAGACAGGGAAATTACCTGTAAATCAAGACTGGCTATTTCCCGGAATTTCCCTTCACACCTGTGGGATCACATGTGGAAAAACAACAGTGAAAGTAGCCTGGGTAAACCCAGCCCCCACGTGACCTGCTCTCAGACACTACAGCCACTTCTTAACATGCAGTGGAATCCGTATTATAACCTGCTCCTAGCCGGTTGGCCTGCATGTTAAACAACAATTAGCCGGCCTACGCGCACTCCCGCGAGTCCGTATCTTATCTACCTCGACCGCCGGTATAAGATCCGCTTCCACGCAATCGCAGCTCATGTTAAACAGTGGCAGGTCATTATCCGCAGATCCGTCTGAGTGGGCGGGTGTGGCTCTTCGTGACTCACTTCACGTTCACTAGTTTATTAATTAATGAATCGTTCGGGCAATCGCTTATATCAACGAGCAAACTCACGTTTCCTCAAGTGCTGCAAAAACGGCTTGAATTGTTTGGCCAACGCGCTTCAGCTGCAGGCAGCCAGGTCCAGTGCATCAGGAGGGACGCTTACTGCTGCGCTGCTTGCTTGCTCGCTCCCATGTCAGAAAAAGCCTAACTTTTGTGGGGAGAAATACATTGAAAATGTCCGACCACTATTTTGACTGGGCGGCTTTATGTAGCCTAACAAAGGCGAAGCGCTCATTTTTGGCACATTGCCAGCCCTCGTTGGAATGGACTCTGTTAAAACGGCATGTTTTTTGAAGTCTCCAGATTTGTCGCTAACGTGATGCAGCCAATTCTATTGTGTGAGGCAGCCATTTGAGGCAGACAGTGTTGTGTGACTGTGCCTCCCCACTGCGGAGAGGATAGGAGCTGACTGACTGATAGGCTATCAAACTTTTGTTGGGAGAAATACATTTAAAACTAGTCTAGTTTGAATGGAGTTTGGTTACAAATTCGCTAAAGCTGTTTGCTATCACATTTCTTGTTTTCGATACATGCTACCGCCCCCCCCCCCCCCCGCCCAGAAAAAACGGCTCATATCCAGTTGTTTCTTAACAAAGACCCCTCATGTTTAGAAAGGCAAAACCTGAAAATATCCTGCTCTCTCTAGCCTGACATGATCCAGATTTTATGTTTAACAACTTTAACACATGAAGGCATTACGCACTTTCTGGTCATTTCCCGGTATAAAGCACATGTGTGAAAACGGCTTAGTTGACCAACTGGTGAAGTGGGGGTTGGAGTTTCGCTCTCTGTATCTGCTAACACTCAGTGGAATCCAGGGCCCAACAGTCAACTCTGCAACAGGCACATTTACAACACTCAGTGTTGGGCAAGCTACTTGGAAAATGTAGTAAGCTAAGTTACCAGCCACTCTACATTAAAACTCTACATCACTACTTTGAAGCTATCCACAGAGCAATGTAGCAAGCTAAGCTACATGCCAAAATAAAAGCAGCTTGCTACTGTACAACTTTTTTCTTCTTTTTTGACAAATCAATTTGAGTGATCAAGGAAAGGGAATTCCAGCACATCTGGAATAGGTCTACGGTTGATATTCATGAGGACAAAATACTGTAGATGGTAAAATTGGGAGAGAGGAATCATACTCTATGTCAGGAAAACACTTTTTGAATGGAACCTATTTCTAGATTACACAATTTTATTTATAAATCAACTAATTTAAAAGGTCTTGAATTTGAAATTGACTTAATACTTTTTATGGGTCTTAATTTTGCCTAAATTGATTCAACTTTTAATACTTTTCAAGACCCTGATCAGTGATGCGAAGTTGTGACATCATCAGTGATGTCATAAGAGCAAGTGAGCCCGCACAGCGGTCAAGCTGCAGGGTGGGCGAGGCCGCGCAGCGGCCGAGGAATTAGCCGAGCCTAGGAATTATTGAAGGGAGCAAGTGTGCAGTTTGTTTAAATTTTTGTCCCACTGATAGCACAATATTACAATCTCTATGACATCATCAGTGACATCATTATTGACCAAAATATGTTATGACATCACTGATGTCATAGGCCTTGTGACATAAGTGATGTCATTGTGACATCATCAGCGACAGTGATGTCATCAGTGATGCGAAGTTGAACAATTGTGCGCGGCGCATGCCATAGAGGTCGCAAATGTGCGTTGCGCAGGCGAGGACGCGTCATCAGTGACATTATTGACCAAAATGATCTTATGACATCACTGATGCCATTTGGCTCATTTCCACCACATATAACAGCACAGTACAGCTCCACTCTATCTGGTATTACTCGGCTCTACTTGATATAGACTCTGTTTCCATAGCAAGTTTACTTGCCTCCGCCCACACCTGGTCGTCATAGCGACCGCATATCTGCCCTCCGCCCATTGCCGAAGTAGGCTATAAGTATAACGTTAAAATGAAATCAATACACGGAACTTTTAAACTGATTATGAAATACTGGTGCCTCTAAATGACCTACAGTGTACATGGGCAAATGTGACAATCGGCTAGGAGAATGGATATCACTTTGTTGTTACTCAAACTCACATGCATGCACTGCGCGGGGACGGGAGAGGCGCTACGAGGAGAACCCCAGCGGCAGCTCAACAGGCAAGACCCGCGGCTTCGCCTGCGGCCTAGCGGAGCCAACTACAAAGGGCTTCCCGAGGAGCGCATGTTAAAGCTGAGCAAGGAGATCGATTTTATTTCACCAGCGCCGAAGGCAGCAACACAAAAGACTGATGGAAATAACATAACAGAAGAGAAGGTAAGCCCCCACTAAACTGGTATGCAGCGCTGCATTGACAGTCAGTACGATAGACAGTAAACACGATTCTGCCTGACCAATCAGTCGTCTACAATGTTTTCACGTCACCGTATGAACCCGGGTTTGCAGAATAGAACCCCGACGAGGCAGGTACTAAAAGTAGCACGACTCACCCCCAAATCAAACCGGGCTGGGCCGGTTTTTACCGGTGGAATGAGACCATTTGTCGAGCGGAGTGGGACCGCGTTACTACCTGCGGTGGAATTGGGCCAATTGGCACTGATGATGTCATAGGCATTGTGACATCATCAGTGATGTCATAGGCATTGTGACATCATCAGTGACAGTGATGTCATCAGTGATGCGAACTTGGGCAATTGTGCACTGCGCATGCCAATAGAGCAGGCAATTGTGCACTGCGCATGCCAATAGTGCAGGCGGGGCCACATAGCCGCTGAGCTGCATGTGGCAAGCCCGCACAGCGGGCGAGCCTAGGGTTTCGGCCAGAAACTTCCCATCTTAGATCATAAGTTAAGATAGGAAATGTCCAAGATATATGATATGGTGTTGTTGCCATGGTTACCAAACAGTTAAAGTAAGATATGATTTGCAAGTGAGGAAGTTTCTGTAATATGGCCCCTGGATCACTGCTAAAATCACTCACCACATTATCATTGGGAGGCATGGTCCCATCTGTTACATGGGGGAGGGTTGAAGACATTCTGAGTGTTGTGCAGTTGAATAACTAACTGTGTGTGAATGGATATCATTGGCTGAAGTGCTGAGTGGACCAAAGCCTGAATAGATTGTACCACTGGATCCTTCAGCAACTCCAGCAGCTGGGGCAGCACTTGTCCAAGAGCGGTGTTACTGCTGTAGCAGCCTTTCCCTGCACACCCATCTTGGTGGCTCTGGATCTGTGGAGCTGCCTTCAGGTGAGAGCACTGGGACCTGTCCTGCTCCCTGCTGAGGGCAAAGGCTTGCATAAGTGGCTATAGAGGGAATGGGTCTAGGGTTAAAATGACTGATACTTGTGTCAGAATAGCCGTCCAGACACGGTTGGCAGTAGAGAGGCCAGAGTTGGGATTAGGGACGAAGTGCCGGTTTTTATAGTTGAAGCCGTTGTCCACAGGCCCTGTAGGTGAACATTTCCTCTTCAATGGGTTAGCGGGGGGTGGCAATATGGGGACGCTGGCAGATTGAATCGGCTCATGCCTGTAATCCCATATTTCTTTCTTATGTGCGCAACTTTCAGATGCTTTTCTAGTGCTGGAGGTAGTAATCTCAGGGTTTTATGGGTTTGCTTGGCTAGGGGGTACATTTGTCTGAGATTTCATCTGATCAAGTTTTATTCTTTCAGCTCTTAAAAGCTCTATTAATGCTTTAAACATCTCATCATCCTTGACTTTTGGTCCATCAGAGGATGGTCCTTTGTCTTTGGGAGAAGTGGTCACAGCAGATGTAACAGGAGTAGTCTCAGAGGAAAGGAAGACTGGTTTAGGGCTGGATGTAGACTGACTGTTAGGTTGCGGTGAGCTGTGTGTGGATTCAGCTCGCAAAGGATCCTTGAGTTGGGGGTTGTTGGTGTGAGGTCTGGCCAATGATTCAGTCGATTCCAGTGCTTTGGGCAGGCAGAGGGGGGTCAGGTTCTCCCTTCTCCTGATGTTCTGCAGCATGTCCACAGCTACAGAACACAATCAACTCACAATTAACACCAATCATCATAATCCATACATACACCATACAGTCTTTAAATAGATGCAACAAACCCTGATGATAACAAACGAAACAACAGCTACCTTCACAGTACGGAGCTGTCATCACACTTTTATGGCAGGCCGGGTCCAGCCGTGTGACCTTGGTAAGAGAAGAGACAAACTGTTAAAGTTTATAACAATAAGCTTAAAGCTGCATTCAGCGATGTTTTTGTGTTCAAATAAGAGTGTTAAATGTCTCTATAATCTGACAGCAATCACTGAAAGAGTGTTTGGTCAGTGACTTGAAACCCCCAACCCCCCACTGTCCTCTATCTCTCTCCTGTAGTCCTGCAGGCAGGGCGGACCATCTCCGCAACCGTAACTCGTAGAGACTCACGGATGGCGGAAGGTCCAATCGCGATGCCTTTAAAGGACTATATGTATTTTTTCACCCCGAATCCAATGCCGCCATCCGTGAGTCTCTACGAGTTATGGTTGCGGAGATACGTCCGCCCTCCCTGCAGGACTACAGGAGAGAGATAGAGGACAGCAGGGGGTTGGGGGTTTCAAGTCACTGACCAAACACAATATAGCTGCTTTCACACATGTCTGGAATTCAGGAGTTATCTAGAGGGCATCCGTATGGCGTTGTATGTGTGAACAAATTTTGGCTCATGCGCACTCCCGCGAGCCTCCTCCTAGCCGGAGGGAAGTGTACCCCCAGCCATAGTGGCAGGAGCGGATTGTCCCCCCCCCCCTCCAGAGCTCCGTGAAGTAGCCAGGTCAGTGAGTGCATGAGGACAGAGACAGAAAGCCAGCATGACAGATTATTATTATATAAATAGTCAAACCTGCTCCGTGTGCGACAGCCAACATGTTGCTGGATTGAAAGGCTCATGGCTCTGATCTGATTTCATGTCTGCTTCGCACAGCACACACATTTAATAAGCATTTTTGGACGCGAGGGTCGTCCCGCTTCCCAGTATTGGACATCGCTAGGTAGGGTATCTGGATCTGATTGCGTTCATGCCTTTGATTTAACGTTTACACAGCATTTGTGAAGATTCAATGGCAGAACCGCAAATTCCAAGTAGTGTCAAGTCAGGCAGTATAAAACGAAAACTTCCGGGTATAACCTTCGCAATAATGGCAATTAAATAAAGTAAATGCACGTGTAATGTTTTTTTGTGTGTGTTTTCGAAAGATACAGAACGGAGATAAACTGGAAGAATATCTGCTCCCTTCGAAAAGTCAATTTTAACCCGTTTTTGTTACTAAGTAATACAAAATTTATTTTATTTTGAAGGTAAAAACATCTAGCTTCCTGTATTCTGTATACTTCTAGTAGGTTTGATGCATTTTAGGACTGAACATAGCAAAGACCTGTTTTGTTTGTAGTGCTTGCGACTCGAGGAAATCGATGCATCTGGGCGTGAGTTGTAGGGTTGTTTAATTAATTACTAACGTTATGCGCAAACGATTATATGCCGTGAACGTTAGGCAGTTATCGCCCATTATGTATTTTTAGTTTTCACAACTCCCCATTGTGTGGTCATGCCCAAATTCCCCCACCCCCACTCCCTCTCTACTTTACAAACTCTGCGGAGGTGCTACTCATGTGAGAATGCAACATGCCTCATGTGTGAAAGGGTACACTTCACGTATCATCCGGGGCAGGCTCAGTGGGGAGCAACCCTCACCTGATCCGGAGTTCATGTGTGAAAGTAGCTTATTTCAGTGATTGCCATCAGAATATAGAGCCATTTAACACTTATTTGAACACAAAAACATTGCTGAATGCAGATTTAATGAATATATACTTCTACTCTGCATTTTGACTTGATTTTAAAAACAAATGTAGCACAATCCAAATGTAACACAATGGTGAATCCTTAAGAAACAAGGCAAAAGTATGCCCAGAGTGTTTCAATGACAAATGTGGTGAGATGCATAATTTGTCAAATGTCATGCAAATTAGACCAGGTGTGCTTGAACAATACACATGAGACCTGGACCTGATAGGTTACCTGAGCATGTATCTCGTAAAACCGGGGTGAGAGTTTCCAGGCAATTTTCTTTAAGAGCGGCACCCTGTAGGAATCTTGATCCAGATCCGGCCGGGTATCCCACCACCAGAGGAATTCAGGGTGTTCTTTCCGCTAAAAGACAAATATGACACATAAACAGGCAGACCAAAAACAGCTCAGTATTGATACAATGAAGAAAACAAATGTGTTCCACGCATACGGAAGATGCCACTCACCATATAGGAGAGCTGGTGCTCAGGACTGACTATGTGTTCAAACATGTGTAATCCATCTTTGAGCGTCTTGCTGCAGCTCCCACACAAGTAGAATGTAGGTAGAGCTATCCCTTGACACTCAAATACAAAGCCCAGACCTGGGGAGAACACACAGAGAGAGAGAGAGACACACACACACACACACAGACACACACACACACACACATCCATCATGTCAACATTAAATCATTAAGAGTGAAAACTTACAGTGCAAGGATACACACACACGCACCTATGATTGGTTGTTTGTCCCGTCCGTTCACAGTCAGGAATAGCGACAAATTACTGCAGGCGACAGTTGTTTCCCCTGTGATTACCACACAAATTACCAGTCAAAGATCCAGTATATTAAATGACAGACACAGAAAGCCACTGACTCATAAACGCTAAACACTTACCTGTTGAAATGGCTGGGAGCTTCTGAGATACATTGTGCTGCCCGTGTCCTACACTGTGCCCCGAGTGTTTCAATGAGTCTTCTCCAGTCTGGCTGGGTGCTGCAGGACTGTGTGGTTCAGTCTTGATGAGTCCTGCAGGCCTGTGTGGTTCAGTCTGGCTGGGTGCTGCAGGACTGTGCGGTTCAGTCTTGATGAGTCCTGCAGGCCTGTGTGGTTCAGTCTGGCTGGGTGCTGCAGGACTGTGTGGTTCAGTCTTGATGAGTCCTGCAGGCCTGTGTGGTTCAGTCTGGCTGGGTGCTGCAGGACTGTGCGGTTCAGTCTTGATTGCAGCAACTTTAGAGGGTGGGTTTTTGTCCAAGGATACTAAAGGTGACCGTCTCTCTGGACCCTCCAGTGTGTCGGTGGTTGGGGCCACAGCTTGTGAACGAGTGATGATGGGCAAGATAGATGGAGTCACAGAAGGGTGGGTAAAAGACAGAAAATGTCTGACAGGTAAGGCTGACTACTTTTTTACTCCAGATTTCCCCCCATTTTCTCCCCAATTGTACTTGACCAATTTCCCCCTGCTGCCCCGGTCGCTGCTCCACCCTCTGCCATTCTGGGGAGAGCCATAGACTAGCACCATGCATCATGGGCAGTAGCCAGCCGTTTCTTTTCACCTGACAGCGGGAGCTTCACCGGTAGGACGTAGCACGTGGGAGGATAATTTTATTTAACCTATATTTAACCAGGTAAGTCATTAAGAACAAATTCTTATTTACAATGGCGCCCTGATCATGCTATTCCCACCAGTTCCGTTCCCTCCGAACAGGTGCCCCGACCAGAGGAGCGTGGTAAGGTTGACTACTTACCAGCATATCCAGGCGCAGGTGTGACATTAACCTGAATCTGGGCTTCCACTTCAGGCTTAACCACTTCCTGTTTCACAGTGACTGAGCAATGTGGGGATACATAATTAGAACAGCTGTACACCTGTTATGTTCTTTACAGCTCAATTTATTTGTGTTGTAGACTTTTACAGTACTTTCACATACCTGTAATGCCTGAGTTATGAATGCTTGGAGCTCTGATGGGCTGTGGATTATTTCCATCTGAACTCCGACACGACTGAAGCTGGTCTGGGCTCAGCTCAACTCCTCCTGTGCTTACACTAGTCAGGCTCAGCACCCTCTCAGACTTAATCAGGGTCACCTTTCCATTCCCTCTGGAGCTGGGCTCTGTTGTGAGCAGAATTCAAGATTCAAGATTCACTTTAAAAAGCCACGGTAATCAGATTTGACTTAGTGCAAGTATGCAGAGCAGCGGTCACATCAATAGTAGAAGACAAAAGCAATACAGAAAAACAATCACAAATTATAAATTGCAAAATGTAAACTCCTTTAAAGTGACATATAATGGGGGCAAGGAGTATAAGTATAAGAATAAACTTGTTGGTGACCAGTTGTTATGATCAGATGTGCATCTCGTCAACATAGATGTGATAACAAGACCGGGTAGTGTCCACAGTGCCTGCCTGATCTCTCACAAAGGGGGAAGTGTACAGTACTGCATGCATGGTGGATGGGGGGTGTCTTTGGACACATAGGCTATTGTGGTTTTAGGGTGAAATTTAGCTTGGACACAGAAAGCCACTGACTCATAAACGCTAAACACTTACCTGTTGAAATGGCTGGGAGCTTCTGAGATACATTGTGCTGCCCGTGTCCTACACTGTGCCCCGAGTGTTTCAATGAGTCTTCTCCAGTCTGGCTGGGTGCTGCAGGACTGTGTGGTTCAGTCTGGCTGGGTGCTGCAGGACTGTGTGGTTCAGTCTTGATGAGTCCTGCAGGCCTGTGTGGTTCAGTCTGGCTGGGTGCTGCAGGACTGTGTGGTTCAGTCTCTGGACCCTCCAGTGTGTCGGGGGTTGCGGCCACAGCTTCTGAGTCAGAGGAAAGAGGATCTGGGCTCGCATGTGTTTCCTCCCCTATAGACGCAGGGAGGGAGAGATGGAACAGAGGGTTTGTGTGAACACAGAAGGAGAGGAATGAGAAAGAGAAAGGTGAATTAGACACAGGATTCAAGGAAGAGAAATATGCCAGAAACTAGAACGACCGCACCGCAGATTTATGCCTCCGCCATTAGTTCATTCTTGAGTCCAAATCGCCATTTGAGGCAAATTGGAAGAAATTCCGTCAAGGAGCTCCTGAGATGTTTCATTAAAGAGCTTGAAAATGGCCTTTGAGAGGTCACAGTGACCTTGGCCTTTGACCACCAAAATTAATCAGATCATCCTTGAGTCTTAGTCGATGTTTGAGGCAAATTTGTGGAAATTCGGTCGGGATGGGGGGCGGGAGTGAATAATAATAATTATAGCTGCTGCGCAGCAATGAGTTGTGGCCGGGGAAGTCTCAAGGCTTTGAGCTATTATGACATAAAAATTGCTCGAGTGACATCAGTGATGGCATCACAATTGCTTGAGTGACTGATGACATCACAAATACAACCTAATTGCCATAGGTAATTAAGGCAATTAGGCTATACATGGGGGCAGAATTCAACGTTTTGATGCACTGTGGGCTCAATTTTTGACCAATCGAAAATCTGTTTGATACTTTTGTGTAGGACAGTCTAACGATGCAGCAGATGCCGAAGTTTGGTGTCGTTTGAACAAAAAATGTGGGAGGAGTAGGGTTGAATTAGTTTTACAGTTTTGCGGTCTTTAGACTTCATAATTGGCCATAGGTTGCATTGTACAAAAGTTTCTCCTCATTTGGGCCCACATTTCGGTGAAAGTTGCAAAGCTGTAGCACGTATGCCTGATTTTTTATGAATTTTCAAAGTTTGAAACTTTAGATGGTCGCTGTAGTGCCGCCGTTAGGACTATTGGCACCAAATTTGCGTCAAAGACGTTTGGCATGGGACTGGACCTTTGTGCAAAGTTTGGTTAGTTTTCATGCATGGGAAGTCGAACTTCCCGGGAGAAGAATAATACAGGCAAATACAATAAGTGGCCCTGCCGCTTCACTGGCCCAGCCACTAATAATAATAATAGTAAGTAGTCAATCGTACCTGTCAGACATTGTTTTGTTTCCCTGTAATGCAAATCTTTATTGGCAATAAAGGGGGGACAATATCCATTCTAGTCCAAAAAGGTTTATTCAGTCTAACTTAAATTTACACTAATTGATTATTCATATAATAAGACTTACTAGGTTTTGTTTGTCATAACTGACATGTTTTGACTGCTGACTTCCTGCAGTCTTGTTCAGAAACGTCACGTAATGTTACTGTGACGTGTCCTATGACTGGTTTATGTAGGCTTGGCCATCCCACCTGGTGTGGTAGGATGACCATGCCGCCTGTTGGCTGGTAACATGCCGGAACCTACTAAGTCTTATTATATGAATAATTAATTACTGTTAATATCTACTCTAGGCAGCAGTCTGGTTTTCGACAGCATGCAGATTGAGTTGAATTGTTTCTAGCTGGCCTGCAGAGAGACCTGTCATACTTGGTGGTCCAAACACAAGGATGATACAGTAGGTAAATTTACCATCATCCAGGGCCGAGGCTTCATGTGGACCGGTTGAGGGAACTTGCTGTCTCGGGTCACGTCTTGGCCTGGTTGTAGAGTCCAATAATTCTCGCTGTTGTTGCTGTTGAATAATCTTCTTCAGTCTGCCTAGAGCTGAAGAGAAAGACCAAAACAATAACCAAACTAAAATATCAAACCTAACACATCCTTATGGAAATTAAGGAAAAAAAGCACCAGAAGCTAATTCTCTTCTGCAGACAATGTTGTAGCCGAGACCAGATACCATTTGATCAATTCACAGTACTTCCTTTGACCCCTTGTTTGGGATGGAAGAGTTGGAGGCCACCTTCTGGTTTCCTTATGTCATGAACAAATGGTTTAACACCAAGGAGGACCCATTGGGATGCATTGCACCTCAGAGATAACAAAGACAATATAACACTGGGACATCTCTCCATGTTTGTGTTAGCATAAATTGTGCCCAAAAGCTATCTGAGGGTTAAACACAGGATCATCTTCTGTCCAGAGATGTTTAGCAGCACATTCCAAAAGTTCTGACACTTTAGTGGCTTTTAAACATGAAGTCTGGATCATGTCTGGCTAGCCAGAGCAGGTCCCGTTGGTCATTAAACTGTCTAGATGACATAAATCATCACCTCAAAAGTTTGGGATGGAAGAGTTGGAGACCACCTTCTGTTTTCCTTACGTCACTGATGCAGAATGGAAATTAACAGCCAAACAGTGAAGAAAGAGCCACTGAGGTTAAAACAGGAGCAGAGGAGTCTGGAAGTCCTTTTGAGAACAAATGGTTTAATACCATGGAGGACCCATTGCAGCTCAGAGACAACGAAGACCATATAACATGGAGACATCTCTCCATGTTTGTGTTAGCATAAATTGTGCCAAGAGATGTTTAGCAGCACATTCCAAAGTTCTGACTCTTTCACTACTCAGGATCTCTCATGAGACTGGAGTGGACACACACACACACACACACACACACACACACACACACACACACACACACACACACACACCTCAAAATGCGACAAAAAATGCTGATGGAAGCAGAAAATAACAAATAAAAAGTTCTGTAAGCCAAAAATAGCTGTTCTTGCTAAGCTGTCCTCTCAGTAAAACCCAACGGCATAGAATTAAATCAGATATCTTTACCTGCTTCCTTATTAAGAGAAGCCAGTTGTTTGTACTGATCACGATTCACTTCTACTTTCTAGGGAGGAAAAAAAGGGGGGAAAAACACAGGTAGAGAAGAAAAAGCACATGTTAAATAACTAAATACTGATATTGCATAGATCTGTGCATGCATCCAAGTGGATGTTGTTGTCTCACTACATTGGCGTATGCTCATGTGTTTCATCACTGAAAAGTGTGTATGTGTGTGTGTGACAGAGAGAGAGAGAGAGAGAGAGAGAGAGAGCATGCCAGTGATCTGTCCACTGTACTGTTAACCATAGTGTAGTTTGGGTACACTCAGTCAGTGCAAATAAGATCAAAGTGAAAAGCAGTAAAGTTCAAGTAAAATTGGGCAAAACATCTAAAGTCCGACATGCAAAACGATACAAGACAGTTTGACAGCAAGTCAAACAAAGAAAAGCAGTGGTTGTGACTCCTGACTTGAGCTCACTGAATTGACCATTTGCAACATTTCTGTTAACTCCCGCAGTCCTGTCAGTTATGTCTGACAAACTTTGAAGATGGACGCTACCATAGACACTACAGTCCCAGTCTGTGGTTCCCCACAAACACATTTTTACTGTTATATGTCCTTGTCAGACAGGACGGTCAAGTAGACGATGCTAAGCACGGATGGACGGGTGGATCGCTATGTCAATTATTATATGGCCAATTGAACAAAGTGTGAGTGAGTGAGTGAGTGAGTGACTTTGGTGGGTCACCTGGAGTGTGAGGCCTGCATCTCTATCAGCCTTGGCCAACTCGTCCACCACCTTCTGCAAATTTGTTTGCACCTCTGAGGGGGTAGCACTATCAGTCCATTCACGCCGCTTCTTCTTCTATTTACAAAATTCAAAACATTCTGTTAACATGTATAATACCATCCTGCCATACAACGTTCCCAAATTGTCCTGGACAAGACGTTTTTAATACACACCACGTAGTTATACTGGTGGTCGAAGCTGTCCATGTGATCGAACCCTCGTTTCAACCTGACAGAGCACAGTCGACAGTAGGTTTGCCGCTTTTTTTCACACATGACCACAACCAGGTGGTTTTTGCCTGGAAAAACACAACACAAAATCAAACAGTTATGATTAAACCAAAAGGAGTGGAAGTAATGGAGGCTAATCAAATCATGTTTAATATAATAAAGGAATACTGACCAACTGTTATCTTACTCCTGGAGGAATCTGATGTTTCTGTGAGCGGTGACTTACAGACAGAACTACCAGGTGCGGGTGTGTCCAGGGAGGGAGAAACAGGTGTTGCACTGTTGTGAACACCATCAGCAGATGATCCACCATTATTCTTGATATGTAGAGTTTTGGAAGTACTTTCAGCGTTTCCACAGATGGTAGATGGTTTAGCAGTTTCAGCAGTGGCCACAGTTGTCACCAGCGTTTTGGAAGTGACAGTCACAGTTTTAGATGTAGTTTCTGAAGTTTTGGAGGTCATTTTACTTTTGGAGGCACCTGTGGTCTTACAGGTGGCTGCACATACCAGTACAGCTCCTTTGCTAGAGGCAGCTGGGGCCGTTTTGGAGGTGCCATCTGTTTTGGAGGTGGTTGTAGCAACTACAGACATGGCTGCACTTGCTGAGGATGGCGGTGCCTCAGAGTTTCTGGAATCACCAAGCTCCATCTCCACCATCTTTGAAATGAAACATAATAGTATACAACGGATTCTTATTTAACAGTTTTTCATAGACCTGCACACCAAAACCGTTACCACCTAACACATTACGCCACGGCAACATAAGTCTTTATGGTAATTTGATGACGTACCAACTGATGATGTTGAGGCTACATCCTACGGTGGTAATTTTATTTTCTGCAGTTAGGGGAGGGTGATATGGTCAACATACATAGGCGATTGTACGTTGGTGCACCAGATGCATGTGCAACCCCTAGTGGCCAGATGATTTTTTATTTTATGTTGACATATAAACGATGGTTGATGAGGGCCGGCTCACCCTACAGGCGAAACAGCCTCCTGCATGGGGCGCCAGTTCGGCTAGGGCGCTCTGTAGCCCTCACAAAACAACAACAAACAAAAATCGCTGGTGTGCGCCCAGGTGCCCCCTCCTTTTCCCGCACCGCATACAGGGTTGGACATGGATGTTTGTCCGTTGCACTCTTAGGGGAGAGCATAGCAAGGAACTAACCATTCTACACTAAAATGGATATTAGTGTGATGGGTAGTGTGATGGGTATATATACCACTCTCATAACGTGTGTATCACTTAGGGTGTCGAGTCAGTCTATTTATTTTTGTCTTTATTGAATGTTCCAAAACTGCATGTTTAACTAAGAATAGGCTAATGATTATTTCCACTCACCACTTATTTAATGTGATTACTTTACTTTGTGGTCAAAAGTTTGGAAGGACAATGCATGCTGGGGGATATGCAAATGTATTTGTCCAATGGGTCCAACGGCATTGCAAAAGTAAACACAAGTTAATAGCAGCATTCACTATAGACTCTTTAGTGAATGCTTTCCACAAAATCATGAACAATGAAGAAAACCAGAAGGAATACAGTTCCACTTTTACCAAATAAACCAAAATTGATGTTCTGCGACAAGTTATATCATATCTACTAGCCTCTTCATTTTGCTCTCAGAGTGCACCAGATTAATGCATTTTACTTTAAAATTTACAAAATTTCTTTGTCCAGGGGGGCATCAGCCCCCCTAGATAGATACCCCCCAGTCGGAGTACTATTACCTTCTTGGTGGTGGAACCCTTGTTTGGAAAGCCTAGAATCGCCTATGTCAACATATGATATCAATATTTTCAGGCAGTATCATAATCCACGATATGGACCACGTTTTTCAGGTGTTGTTCATCTACTGCGGAATTCCATCTGAGAAACTACACGCTTGACCAATGAAATCCTTTTCTTTATATGATGTCACATTTTCAAACACTGTCCCGACCCTCGGGCTGAGACGATCAGATAAAATCAGACAAAGTTGAATCATTCTGGTGTCCCAGCGCCCTTTTACCTGAGGCTGGAGGTCAAAGGCAGATGAAGTGCCTTGGCACTGGTGTTTGGAAGTGAGTGAAGTGGTTTGATGGACCAGAGGACACACTTGGCTGACCTGGGTGTCCTGCGTCACAGAGGTGACCTCATGTTGAGCGTTTAGAGAAATGTCCTGCTGAGCATGAAGCTCTTTCACTTTCTTTATGCCTGTGAACATAATCCAACATAGAAATATGGTAGAGGTTCAGACTTTTGAACTCACCAGTTAACCAAATTGAAATCTATCTACCTATCTATCTCTATAAAAGGGCTCTGTCTGTCTGTCTGTCTGTCTGTCTGTCTGTCTGTCTGTCTGTCTGTCTGACTGTCTGTTAAGGTTTTTGTCCCACTGATGATGTTGTAGTGGTTAATCAATGAAAATACAGACCCAAGGATTTCATGAAAAGAAATCTAGACATTACAATAGGTCATCAGCAATTGTGATGTCACTGATGATGTTTGTGTGCTGAGTGATGTGACTCGAGGACTCCGTGATGTTTAGTTTAGTTTATTAGGATCCCCATTAGCCGCAGCAGGATGCTACGGCTATTCTTCCTGGGGTCCTGGGGTCCGATCAGTGATGGTCACTCGAGCAATTGTGATGTCATCAGTGAGTGATGTCATCAGTGATGCAAAGTTGAGCAATTGTGCGCTGCGCATGCCAATAGAGCAGGCAGCAGCCAAGCTGCATACTGTATGTGAGCACAAAATCTAGCATAATCTCTAGCTCCTTAAGAAAACCATATACAACCACAGATTTAACAACTTCACAGAAACACGGAATAAAAACAAACAAACTAGAGTGTGTCATATACATACCTCTATCCATTGCACTCTGATCACTTGATTTGCCACTAGCTCCCATGTTTGTTGTCATTTTCTTTAAATCCATTTCAACCCGCCTCTCTTCTGGCATTTTTGGGGATATTGTAGAAGAGGATTGTTCTCCTTTAGAGCAGAGCCGCCGCCTTTTGCTGTTGCTTTCTCTGCACGCATTTTCACGGGGACGTTTTTTCTCTGGTGCTCTGTCAGACATGTTGCGTCGCTGCTTTCTTTCCATTTCTTTCATCAGTGCATCGTGGCTAATTTCGGTCATTCCTATTCCAGTCCCAGTTCCATCATCTGGCTCCGTTTGTTTCGGTCCTTCTGGGGTCTCCAAACGTGGCTCTCCCTTTGTCAACTTCACAGCCACTTCTCTCTTCTCTCCCCCTATCCCTTGGTCTTGTTCACAATCTGGACTCTTTATCTGCTGACTTTGTGTAAGTGTCTCCTTATCAGCTCTCTTTCCTGCATCCAGCCCTCCTTCCGCAGCTGATTTACGAGTGATTTCAGGACACTCCTTCCTTGTCTCTATTTCAGTCTCTGAACCTGGTCTATTAGTCACGCTGGTTAGGTCCCCAGTGCCTGGCTGTCCTGCCCCATGCTCTGATCTTGGGGCCCCAGATTGCACTGACATGGAGAGAGGAGTAGTCTTGTTCTCTGAGTGTTCTTTAGACTCTAACTCCCTTTCCACTTTTCCGCTCCTTTTCTCAGTCTTCTTGGTGAACCCACTGTTCTTTTGATTCGCATCTCTCACATGGTCTTTGTCATCCTCTTTCAGAGTTTCTGTAGGGACTGAGAAACAGAAACAGACATGACGAGTTTATAGAATGCCAAAGAAATGCCCTCTCTCGGGTTCGGCATGGGGGCTAAGAAATTTCATTCCCCATTCATTTTTCCTAAGACGTTTCGAAAAATCCTCATAGGAAGAGTTTTACTTGGTCAAACCAATCAGGTTTGACCAAACCTCCTGATTTTTTGAAGAGTGAAAAAACAACAAATCAGGAGATTCCTGATTCTAAAAATAGCTGACTTGCTTGGTTTGACCAAGTAAAACTCTTCCTATGAGGATGTTCTATGACAGAACATTTCACTCGGACCAAAACAAAACAAAACAATAAAGATTTTATTATTTTTTCATATTATCATTATTTATTTATTTTGTTTTAAGGGCGTTTTCAGACCTGTCTATACTGGTTCCGTGTTTCAGACCAGACGGAGAATGATAGATTGTTTAGTTTTTCAGCTGGTTTGGTTCGCTTTCACACCAGCAAAAAAGCAAGCGGACCAGATAGGGCTGTGATAAAGAGAAAAAAAACTTATGGAAAAGTTGCCTTGACTATGAGAAAAGATAAACAGACCAGATTGAGCATTTTCAAAAAAAAAAAAAAGTAGTTCTCTGTGCAAAAAATGGGTTTGTGAGTCTGAGAGAAAAATTGCAGTCTTTCTGTTATATTAAGGTGAAAAAGTTACTGATTGGGGCTTTAACTAACTTAACCTAACTAATCTATGAACTATCTGGTGTGTAGAACATTGTCAAACTAAACTCTGGCTGACACCCCAAAAACCTACAATCCGCTACAGAAAAATGTATATTGTTTGTTTATTAACTGGCCCCTGACCTCCTATCATTTCATGAAACTGGCCCCTGGGCAAAGCAAGTGGAGTATCGCTGTTGTAACCTACACACACCTTATTTTCTATTTTTACAGTTGGGACTGGCATGCACATTTGGCATTGCATAATGGTGACCCTACATGCAAAAATCTGCTTGATATGCATCATTAACAGGCGATAACTTGGCACTGATAATTTGGTCAAAATAAAACAAAACCCTCACAACTTCTGTAGTATTCACCTTATGTGTTATATTCACCTTATACCTTATTCCTAGTCTACATACTTGGCTAATAAAGCATCTAAAAAATCGTGCCAGAGTTCGTTTTTTGGAAAAGCACCGAGACCACCGCTCCAAAGAGCACTCTGTGCGGTTGTTTGGTCTGCTTTTAGTGCACACCAGAGTTCGATTGCTGCATTCACACCTGCCCAAACAAACCACACCAAGGGGGGAAACAAACTCTAGTGCGCTTCAAGCGAACCAAACGAGGTAGGTATGAAAACGCCCTAAGTTATTGACGTAACTACCGCTCCACCCGGCTCAATCTTTTTAAAGTGCTGGAAGCATCAATGAGTCCAAAATGAAGAGGAGGGACTCTGCACATGTAAATTTATGCAGCACTCTATGTTAAAGCTTTTCAACATGAACTTAGATTCAGCACATCATGGGGGAGCATAGTACAGTATAACTTTGATATAAAAATAAATAAATCCAATAATACATGGCTTACCCAGTTTCTTTCCACGTGCTATTGTGGGTATAAGCTCTCCTCTCCTCTCTCTCCTGCATGCAATTTTCAGGATGCGAACGGCTGGAATAAACAGGTATAAGTATACTCAAGAAACTAATTCACAGTGGAAAATAGTATAGATTCCAAAACAGAAGATCCATGTGGATACACGCACATGTACTCACCCCTTTTATAGCTACATGGCTCCCAGATGGGCTCGGACAGTTTTATTAGCTGTAAAACAAATAATGAAAATATGAGAGCATGTTTGGAGGAGACGTTAAACAAAGTTCTATTTCATAATAGGAGTTGGATACCATAGCGAGGTGCCTCACTTGTATTACTCATAAAACCGGTTAATGTATGGGATGTATTGTCCGGTCTCTCTCACCTGGATCGAGTCTACAGGGTGAATATCCGCTGCCTGTTTTGCCAAGTCCAGCAGTGTCTCTGTATTCATAGTGCTGGAAGGGTGGGCACAACTCTACACACACACACACACACACACACACACACACACACACACACACACACACACACACACACACACACACACACACACACACACACACACACACACACACACACACACACACACACACACACACACACACACACACACACACACACACACACACACACACACACACACACGAAGATTTACAGTCTACCTTCATTGTCCAGTTATTGTCCAGTACAGTGATTCCCAAACTGTGGGCCGTGGAGGTGGTCTGTCAACACTCCCGATTTTCAAATGACTCCCTGGAGAAAGTAATTTGTTACAGTGTAACAAATTACTTCAAGTAATTGGCCTAAAGTTTAGGCCCATTTCACACATTCTGTAAGAATAGCTGTGGTCTCCTGGCATGCATGTCTGTGGTGTTTTGTGTGCAGTGTGCATGTCTGTGGCGTTTTGGTGCAGTGCGGACACATTTCAGAATTTATAAACTCCCATTTTTTTCTGGAATTTCCCCTCAATTTTCTCCTTAATTGTACCTGGCCAATTTCCCCCTGCTGCCCCGGTCGCTGCTCCACCCCCTCTGCCGATCCGGGGAGAGCCGCAGACCACCACATGCTTCCTCTGACACATGTGCAGTTGCCAGCCACTTCTTTTCACCAGACAGCGGGGAGCTTCACTGGCAGGATGTAGGGAGGACCACGCTATAAAACCCATTTTAAACATCCTTTTACCGGTGCCCTGATCTATCGTTTCATAAACGGCCAACGTATTTTAATTCTATATCAGAATACAGTAACCTGTATTCTTCATTCAACAGTTAATTATTGCTTCTGTTCTGACTATGCGGTTGGTCTGCCTACAGCACTGCGCAGTGACCCTGCACAGAAGCTCTTGTTTCTGCAGAGGTGAAGAAAAAAACAGAGCTTTTTTCAGACTTTTGACAATAAGCATGAAACCACAACTTAGCAATGCAGTGAGTACTTCTGAATTGACATGATTTGTATACAGACACTCACCAGAAACATTGCGACATGTTCCCAACTGAATACATGAGCAGGACTCTCATCTTGCGACAACTTCCTCTGACAAAGCAAACACAGGAATCCCCAGCCTCTGGGCTGATGCCGACTGGCAATTCGGTGCTTAACCATAAACTGTTGGCCTGGACAGAAGAGGTAAGAGAAGAGGAAATATAGACTTTCCATGACGAGAACACAATATTCAGTTGCCTGCTTCTACACATATTTCACTTAATAGAGCTCAATAGTCATGTGACATTTCTTGCCCCAGAAGTGAATTCCTCATCCATTTTCCCCATAGGCAAAAAATAAAAATAAAAGCGAAAAACAAATCTAATTTTCGATCTTTTTTCCTGCATTTATTTTTTGTTTTTGCTGAAAGTACATTTTTTATGGTCACTCACGATTCTCTGGAAGACTGGTTGGCTTGGTTGAAGCCTTAAACTTCATTATATAAGGATTTTCTCGAAATGTCTATGGAGAAAATGAATGGGGAATTCACTTCTGGGGCAAGACACGTCACATGACTGCTGAGCAGGGTGGGAATTAAACGGCAGCCATGGTGGCTTGCCCCTCCCTCTGGCTGTGCCCTGCCCTCGAAGTCGCTAAAAAGCAAGCGTGTGGCTCGCTCTCTCACCTCGCCTCACCAAGCTCTCTCTAAAAGGAGGGGGTTGGTTACACGCATGCAGATTGTGGCTGACACATCAAAGCTGCTATCCTAGAAGCAGCCTGGAGCCTCGTCCTTCATTCATTCACAAACAACTAGCTCAACACAGAAAACCGAATGGAGTGGGACCTGGAGCTCAACATCGCAGATATATCAAATTTGGCCCAATTACGGGTATTGGTAACCATTACTAGCTCCAGAAATATTTTCCCAATCGGCCTGATAGGGGCGCTATAGTTAAGGGTTACATTTTTTTATTTTAAAAAGGCCATAACTTCGACACCGTACTCCAACTTTCAGTTCAGCTGAACTTGCTCCACAAATTTGCCTCAAGGACCCTCAAGGTCTGCCTGGAAACGTTTTGAAATATTTTTGAAAGTTTTGAAAAACACATTTATAACATCTCCTACACCGTTTTATTGATCACCACTAAAATCAGTATGTAGCATTGATGGGCCAAGCTCTTTAACAGCGGTTCCCAACCTTTTCCGACCGACTTGAAAATCTCAAAATGTTCAGGGCCCACATCAACCATAAACAGTATTTTAATGATAAAACGATCTGTCCATCAGCACCAAACAGAAATCAGAAACTAAAAGTGACGGGCTGTCTGCAATAGGCTAATGAACAAATAATTGATTACAAATTAAATAGAAATAGAATAGAATAGAATAATAATAATAATAAGTTATATATAATATATAGTTGCGTAATCATCCAGGTATCAGAATGTGATGTGTTATGTAAAGAGCTGATTTCTGTAGTCTGGCATGACACCCAGCAGTACTCACCCAGCAGAGGAAATCTCTCACGTTTTCCAGGTTTGGAGATTGTGTTGCATGCTGCATAGTATGCTGGAACTGAACAGGCGCACAGACATGTGCACAAGTTAGAGAAAAGTAATCAGAAATAAAAATCATCACTCTGCGAAATAAAGAGGAGCACCAGCTCAGCACCATGTTCATCACTAACCTTCACGTCTCAAGTGACTTCTGAAGGCGCTAAGTTCCTTCACCACTGCAGACATGTCAAAGCACAAGGATAAAGAATGATGACACTATGTAAATGACTTGAAACTATGCTTCAGCATTATGTCTTTATTCTATCATTTTTGCATTGTACGGTAATATTTTTGCAGCAGGCTTGGCAGTTAGCACAATCATTGCCTTCTTTGGGAAATCTAGCTTGCTTGTATAAACCTGTTATGCACATATCACTTGTCAGTGTTATTGATCACAATTACAATTGCAATTTTTCCCCTTTGTAAATATCTAGGTGGGTGAAGAAATTTGAAGGCGGCTGCAGTCTTGTTTGAATCTGACTGGCTTTCACTTCACTGTGTCAGGTGAATTTAGTACTTCATTCACTTCCCTTCACTGACTTTGCATGCATTCGTGGCACCTCTAAATATTTCCCCTGTTCTGTCTAAACATACAGTTAAAATACGGAGGCGAAGAAAATGCAGTGAGTTTCAGTTAGTGTCTCTCATAGCAGCGCTGATTAATTTGTGGCAAGGCCAACTTACCATCTGGATAGTCGGGTGGGTCAGGCCTGGGCCTATCCCACAGTATGCAGGATGGCACATCGAATATCTGAGAGAGAAGGGAGGCTCAATCAGTAAGACTGAAGAAAGGAAAGAAACATCTGTCTTTTAACAAACGAAGGAAACAACCAAACAGGACAGACAAACTCATCTTTATTTGTCACATGAAACCTTCAACAATGCATACTCACACACACGCACAACACACACAACACACACACACACACACACACACACACACACACACACACACACACACACACACACACACACACACACACACACGCTTCAATGGCTTCTCCAACTTCTTATGTCCAATGCTGGTCAGGTGCTGATCTTCTTGCATGTTTTTAGTGGGGGTTCTTATCGATTTATAATTATATGAGCATGTGGAAAACATGCCAACTCCACACAGAAAGACCCTTTTTGCAAGGCAACACATCGGGGTTCTAGGCACCGAAGGCATGGGGTTTATATGGGCAAGGTGCAACACATCGGGGTTCTAGGCACCGAAGGCATGGGGTTTATATGGGCAAGCTGCTCAGTATGATTTCAGCTAACAAATAGCTCACTCAGTGGCACAGAGGGTTTAAGTGTGGGAGATCGGTGTTTGAACCCTGTGCGGGGCGTTACTTTTTACGGGACATACTGTATGATGTATAAAAGATGCTGAATGCCCACTGTGTACACGAACAGAATAGCTGAATATTCCCCGTTGTGGGAAGCAAGACCCTGATGAAATATGGTCTAAATGTGAACGTTCAATCAACGTCTGCAAATAGTGAGTGAAAAAACGTTTTTTAAACGTCTTTTCAAAAGAAAAATGCTTGCTGGGTTCTTTCAGTTGGCGTTTTACCTTCAGCATCATATTGTTTTGTCCTCTAGTCCTCTCCTCCTCCAAAGCAAGTAACTGTAGGCCCTTCACATCCACAGATTTCTTCCAGGCAAAAGGCAACAGCCACGGATTCTGGTACATCTATGGAACAAACACAAACACGGGCTACCACAAGCTATAGGGAAAATGTGCGGAGTGAATTGCACATATTGGGTTTGAAATGTTATTTACAACAGAATATAAGTTATAGTCACCAAATAAATCCATTTACATAAATAATGTTGTGCTCGCAGGAGCTGGTTTGGTTATGAAATATGATTATTAATAATTATGAATTATTAATATTCATAAATTTATTAGATTTGACAGAAAATATTGTATTCTCTGTAAGATTCGGGGCACCACTGTAGTTAAGGCTACAGACCTGTCTAAAAGTCAGTTATGACTAGATTAGACACCAAACCAAATTGTCATATCAGTCTCATAGTGATATAGTGTACATTGTACAGTTAATTGAAGGTCAAAGTTCGTAAGCTTCTGTCACAGATTTCCACAGATAAAATACCTCATGAATAACCACCAAGATTCATAGCATTATGTAATAAAAAGATTTAATAAATCACAATATCAATTGACATTAACATAATGATTAAAATATCAGTTCATCACATTTACTTTTATGACTAATACTCTACCACATCTATAGCTAATACCTAAGGTGAACAAACATTATCAATTGTGTGTGTGTGTGTGTGTGTGTGTGCTTTAAGTCTGCCTGGCTGGCAGGCCTGAATGTGTGTGTATGTGTGTTAATTAGTACTTGTGTGTGTGTGTATGTGTGAGAGAGAAGGATTGGCTGAGGGGCGGTCTGGTCGTGTGAAGACCGCCTCCTTTTCAAAATGGCGGTTTTGTCAATTTGGTGGAAGGAGAGAGAGGGGGATCGACGGGGGGAGAGAGAGAGGGAGAGCAGGGGAGAGAGAGAACACGCTGGTGGCCTCAATTCTCACAGATCGCTAACAGTCAGATACAGGATACTGTAATCAACACATATGATAATGCATTTTAACCCCTAACTCTGCCCAGAACCATTAAACCATAAACTCTCACGCGGATTCACTCTGCTAAGTGAATCGTTCCGTTGTTGGCACGGCTGTCCTGTGCGCTGTGGGTTTGGCTGAGTTGACGTCGGGGCCGACGTGCGATCTGGCCTGGGCAAGCATGCAGCGGACGTCTGATGGGGGTCGACGATGCCGGGGGTGGACGTGCAGTCTCTCTGCTGGTTGAGTCGAAGGAGTGCTGCGGCTGTGGCTGGATGCCAGCCACGGTGGGTCTTCTGCGTCCTTCGTCGGCTGTGGGTTCTGCGACTGGGGCCACGGTGTGTCTTTCTGCAGCCGTTGGTTTGCCCTGCTGCGGTGTGGCGTTCTTCTTCTTCTCCTGCACGTGCGGTGCGCGGGGAGGGTCGTCAGTCAGGCGTTCTTGCCTGGAAGCTTGGTCAACAGCTGGCGTTATGCCAGGCTGTGGTAAGTCTGGAAGCGTAAGGAGGTTTTTCCCTGCGACTTATAACGCTAAACCGACTTAAATTAAACTGAGATTAAGTATAACTATCTCAGTGTAAGCATGCTATGTCTCGTGGGACTTACGGCTGGCCTTTGGTAGGCGTTTTCTGAGTGAGGCCTGGTTCCTTCTGAGGCCCTGGTCAGGCCTTTGTTGCAGCGCAGGGGGTGCAGCGAGCGGGGGAGGGGAGCTGGCTTCCTGGCTCCTCCAGACCCTTCCGCTGCGCACGAAAGCTTAGTTGAGACTCATACTGTAGACTGCCAGTTAAAACTGCTTTACAAACAGTTTTGTTACACTGTATGGGGAAGTCACAAAGGGTTCTCATTGGCTTGTCATGTGTCTTTGGTGCTGGCTCTGGCCAATGATTGCTCTGTGAGCTGGGGTGGGCACACCCACTCTGCAAGTTCAACTCAAAGGGTGTTGTCCCTCTTGGCTGCGGGGGAACAATTGTCTTTGATTAGATTGAGAGATAAACAATGGCAAATTCTTTGAGGCTCGGCCCCCAGCTGTGCTGGTATCTGTCACCCACTTGTGGGAAGCCTCGGGGGAGCTCCCCCCCTTGTTCTGTGGGGGTTAAGCATACACAACCATTTTTGTTCTCTCTCCATAGAGGTTTCTTAGCTAGAGAGAAAAAACATGTTAAGCCATGATATGTTCATTGTGGTTCATATTTCTCATGATACAGTACAGTCCATAATGTGTCGATCACAACATCCCCCCTCCTCGTCTGTGGACTGCTGTCGACCTGCGGTCCGCGGGCGAGGATGAAGGGCTGTACAGACAGTTTGCTGTAACTTTTGGTCCCTGTCCATCTGTTCTGTGGGATCAAAGTGTCATACTCAGGCCGTTCATAGTTCAGGTTTGGTTCTGGGCAGACTCCTAACCATACCTAGACTCATTACCATATAGATAATACAACCTTAAGGTCACATACACAACATCATTTCAAAATCAACATGGTAAACAGGGAAGGGCAGGAGGAGAGAAGGAGAGAGAGGGTGACAGGGTGTGATTTTGAATGTGTGCTGCATTCCAGCAGTGTTGTGCTATGTGTCTATGTGTAGCTATGTGCCAAGCTTTGTCCTATTTTGATGTGGTCTGCCTGCCGTAAAGGTGTTATGTTTCACAGCACAGCGTTGACAATGCATCTAGCCTACATAGAGATAAGGGTGAGAGCCGAGTGACAGGTGACTGTCAGGGGTGACAGGGTGGCTGCGTCCAGTCACCCGCCCTTCACCGAGTTTGATGTCATCTCCTGGGAGGGCCTCTGGTGGCTTGAATGCCCACCCTGCCCGTCAGGCGTCTGGCTCCCGTTCGGATGTCTAATTGGGTGGAGGGCCTAGTGTGCTGAGGAGACTCACGCCGTTCGCGCCCTGTGGCGTGACTGTGATGTCTCTTTGGGCAGCAGCTACCCCCCTTGGCTCTGTCCGGCAGAACCAGGTGGTCTGGTCTGCGTGGTGAGCGTGTGTGTGGTACCGTCTCTGGGTCCACACACACGCGGTTGATGGGTTGAAACTGGCCATTTCTGCTTTTTGCTTCGGTTTCCACCTCCCACGCTATTGAGGCGGTTTTGAGAACCGTGCGCATGTTTCGGTCATACCAACGTGCGTCTAGGGCTACGGATGGGCGCACCGAGTCATGCAGACCATCTAGGTAAAGTTCCTTGAGACGTGGCACGTCTCCTTGATTCGGGCCATTTCTACCTTGATTATAAATTCTTTTCAAACGTCTGAAGTAATCCCTAGGATGTTCCTGGTAATTCTGTTTGACGTGTAAGGCCGCGTTCCTCCCCGCCGTTGACGACTGGGTAAGGATGTACTCTTCGCCCAAGGCTTCGCGAAGCTTGTCAAAGTCATCTCTGATATGGGAAGGTTGCGTTTGGATAAACGCACGCACGTGCTTTGAGCTCGTGCTCCATATCAGTTGAGCTTTCTCTCGCGGCGAGGCGTGTGGTAGAGCCTGCGAACCACGTTCGACTTCGTTGAGATAATCTGTCAAGTGTACCTCGTGACTGGCGGGATCGAACAAGTCAATGTCGTTTGCGATTGACTTCAGTAAGTGACAGCGTGACTCTGCTTCTCGGAGAGAGAGTCCTGAATCACTCTGTTTTGGCAGTAGAGGCTGCAAGAAGGAGTGGCCGTTTGCCCGATTGGGCACCAAAGAGCGACTAATGTCATCATGCCCGGGGTCCCCCCTTTCGGGGGGAGGGGTGGAAGAGCTGACTTCCTGTTTCCTTGGTGGACCGGAGCTAGAAAGTGAGTGAGGCTGGATAGCCTCTGGTGAAAAAGACCTAGCAGGATCCTCTCTGAATGACAGGTTAGCATAACTGGGCAGTTGGTCTGTGTCCAGCTGTGAATGCTGTTTGTTTCCCCTGCTCATCATAGTCACGCTCTCTGTTTGGGAAGCGGAGTGGATCTGCCGGAACTTAGTGACTGGATCTGACTCATCAGCGCACCCGCTGGTAGCCTGAGCAAATGACGGTTTATAACGCACAGGGCGGTAGTCGATCGACTCGCCCCGGGCGTGATAAATGGAAAGCCGGTAAGACACACGTTCCTCCCTGCAGGGGGTTGCAGTGTGGATCGTTTTGTCATAACCGGAAATGGCGCTGTCAAGTCGTTTGACTGTCAGCAGTTTGTGCTCTGAGGTGGAAGTCAGAGCTGGATGAAAGCGTGAATAACGTCTGATTCTACACGTAGGTTGCTCGGATGAATGACTGACTGGTATGTCAAAAGCATGGAAGTCGAGCTCGGAATCGGATGACGACTGCTGGGCTGAATAGCCTGAATCAGTTTGCTCGTTGTGAGAGCGGTCTCCCCCCTTTCGCGGTGTGGTGTCGCGATGTCTCGCGGCGCGGCTGCTTGCCAGCGCGGGCGCTAAGTGGTGTGCGGGGGTCTGATTCGAGTCGGGGGTTGGTCTAGCCCTAGGAGGCGTGTCAGCCTCCGGTGCCGGCGGGGCTATGGCCCTTACGGCCTTCTGGTGCTCTTGCTGCTTGGCCGTTCTCGCGTTTAGCCGTGCGATCACTGCTCGGGTGGTTGGTGGAGCAGTGCGACCCGAGAGGGGGACCGTTCTGGGTCCGAGGGCCGCCGTGGATCCGGTCTGCATGCCCTTTTGGCTCTGTTGCAGCCGGGAAACTTCGGTACGCAGTCGGGCTAATTCTGTTTGGCAGACCTGGGCTTGTCGATGCAGGCCCAGATTGGCCTGCAGCGTAGCTTGACAGCTGTTGCGCAGTCTGCCTATCTGCGTCTGGTAGACAGTGGTCTGCTGCTGATGCGCAGCGTCCTGCACATGGAATCTGCGATTTTGCAGAAAGAAAAGAATTCCCAATGGAATTATTAGGACCGCTAGTGTTAGCATTACAATGCTAAATTCATCTGCTCCTCCTGTGGGCGGGCAGATGAGAGAGGCGGCTACCGCTTGCAAGTCGGTGGCGGCCGTCAAGAAAGCTTCAGCGCTGACCATCTTGTGGCAGCGCGGACTCATCGCGATGAGTCAATCAGCTGTTTTACTGCTGTCAATTTTAAGCAAAAGGTGTGTGCACTCACCGTGTTGCTATGGCATCAATGCCCACAGTTACTAATCCTAATTAAAGAATGGCCCAAATGTGACAGTCTCTCTGTGAGTTAGCTGCCAATTGCATGCAGTTAGTTTGACATCTGTCAGCTGTCACTCGGCTGGTGTCTGCTGTCAGTGTCATCAAGTGCAGGGTGTGCCTGCCTTTCTTTCGCATGCAAATTCACTGTGACTGGTGGTCACAGGGCTTTGTTTACACTTTGTCTCTGGCTGTTGAGAGCCAGGGTGAATGTTTTGGAATGCTAATGTGAGGGGGGGGGGCAGCCTGACTTCCCCCCACCCTTGCCGGTGTGGCTTTCAAATTAGCATCAAAGGTCCCACTTTAAAATGCGCAGCGCTGTTTACATTCTGTTCATAAAGTCACTCTCTGATAGAAGGAACATTGCTATCTCTCATAATTTTAGGTTGAAGGCACAGTGGAAAACAGTTTGTTAACTGTGGTTTCTAACATAAAAATGGAATCAAGGATTTTAAACTGAGCTGTTGTCTTTGGGACTGTTTTGCTCAGAAATATTAAATACAAATCCTAACTTGTGTTAAGATTATGGGAAGATTCCATATTTTATGATTAGAGTTCCTTTAGTGTCTTCTGACGCATGTGATTTGCTTGGCAAAGCGCTATAAAAAACCTGATTTTGGAAAAATTTGAAAATTTTCGATTTTCAAAAATTTATGAATTTTTATTATTCATGCATATCATATCTGTGGAAATACTGATATTAGAAGCCTCACACGGGGCGTCATTTATGTTGTGCTCGCAGGAGCTGGTTTGGTTATGAAATATGATTATTAATAATTATGAATTATTAATATTCATAAATTTATTAGATTTGACAGAAAATATTGTATTCTCTGTAAGATTCGGGGCACCACTGTAGTTAAGGCTACAGACCTGTCTAAAAGTCAGTTATGACTAGATTAGACACCAAACCAAATTGTCATATCAGTCTCATAGTGATATAGTGTACATTGTACAGTTAATTGAAGGTCAAAGTTCGTAAGCTTCTGTCACAGATTTCCACAGATAAAATACCTCATGAATAACCACCAAGATTCATAGCATTATGTAATAAAAAGATTTAATAAATCACAATATCAATTGACATTAACATAATGATTAAAATATCAGTTCATCACATTTACTTTTATGACTAATACTCTACCACATCTATAGCTAATACCTAAGGTGAACAAACATTATCAATTGTGTGTGTGTGTGTGTGTGTGTGTGTGCTTTAAGTCTGCCTGGCTGGCAGGCCTGAATGTGTGTGTATGTGTGTTAATTAGTACTTGTGTGTGTGTGTATGTGTGAGAGAGAAGGATTGGCTGAGGGGCGGTCTGGTCGTGTGAAGACCGCCTCCTTTTCAAAATGGCGGTTTTGTCAATTTGGTGGAAGGAGAGAGAGGGGGATCGACGGGGGGAGAGAGAGAGGGAGAGCAGGGGAGAGAGAGAACACGCTGGTGGCCTCAATTCTCACAGATCGCTAACAGTCAGATACAGGATACTGTAATCAACACATATGATAATGCATTTTAACCCCTAACTCTGCCCAGAACCATTAAACCATAAACTCTCACGCGGATTCACTCTGCTAAGTGAATCGTTCCGTTGTTGGCACGGCTGTCCTGTGCGCTGTGGGTTTGGCTGAGTTGACGTCGGGGCCGACGTGCGATCTGGCCTGGGCAAGCATGCAGCGGACGTCTGATGGGGGTCGACGATGCCGGGGGTGGACGTGCAGTCTCTCTGCTGGTTGAGTCGAAGGAGTGCTGCGGCTGTGGCTGGATGCCAGCCACGGTGGGTCTTCTGCGTCCTTCGTCGGCTGTGGGTTCTGCGACTGGGGCCACGGTGTGTCTTTCTGCAGCCGTTGGTTTGCCCTGCTGCGGTGTGGCGTTCTTCTTCTTCTCCTGCACGTGCGGTGCGCGGGGAGGGTCGTCAGTCAGGCGTTCTTGCCTGGAAGCTTGGTCAACAGCTGGCGTTATGCCAGGCTGTGGTAAGTCTGGAAGCGTAAGGAGGTTTTTCCCTGCGACTTATAACGCTAAACCGACTTAAATTAAACTGAGATTAAGTATAACTATCTCAGTGTAAGCATGCTATGTCTCGTGGGACTTACGGCTGGCCTTTGGTAGGCGTTTTCTGAGTGAGGCCTGGTTCCTTCTGAGGCCCTGGTCAGGCCTTTGTTGCAGCGCAGGGGGTGCAGCGAGCGGGGGAGGGGAGCTGGCTTCCTGGCTCCTCCAGACCCTTCCGCTGCGCACGAAAGCTTAGTTGAGACTCATACTGTAGACTGCCAGTTAAAACTGCTTTACAAACAGTTTTGTTACACTGTATGGGGAAGTCACAAAGGGTTCTCATTGGCTTGTCATGTGTCTTTGGTGCTGGCTCTGGCCAATGATTGCTCTGTGAGCTGGGGTGGGCACACCCACTCTGCAAGTTCAACTCAAAGGGTGTTGTCCCTCTTGGCTGCGGGGGAACAATTGTCTTTGATTAGATTGAGAGATAAACAATGGCAAATTCTTTGAGGCTCGGCCCCCAGCTGTGCTGGTATCTGTCACCCACTTGTGGGAAGCCTCGGGGGAGCTCCCCCCCTTGTTCTGTGGGGGTTAAGCATACACAACCATTTTTGTTCTCTCTCCATAGAGGTTTCTTAGCTAGAGAGAAAAAACATGTTAAGCCATGATATGTTCATTGTGGTTCATATTTCTCATGATACAGTACAGTCCATAATGTGTCGATCACAACAATAACCTAAACAAAAACAAAGAAAATCAGTGATTGAAGGTAGCACTCACCAGTGTGTGTATGAGATGTGTTGTAGAGCTCAAATGATCAGCGACATTGGTCACAAGGAAAGTTTCCTCACAAGCAAAGCACACAAGAATCGGTTCGACGTCAGCCTGGGTGCAGAGGCACGTCACAACCAGGGGAACACCTGTGGAAAACAAAACAAGTCTCAAGTTCGATGATATGAAGGGGTGGGACTCGTTTTTATTACATTGTAGAACAGTGTTACCTTTAAAACAAACAAAGCATAAAATGATTACATCCCCTCACCTATAACTGGTTCATTTCGTTTTGAGCAACTCTTGAGGTACTTGTACTTGTCCAAGAATGGGAGGCGTCCTAATTTAAATGAATTAGTATAATCAGGAGAAATATGACAAAACAGACAATTGCTACTTTGCAAAATCAGTCATTAGATTTTTGGTAACCTTACCTTTGGTAACCAGCAGACATAAAGTAACACACACACCAAAAGGAAATCACTTGTCTGATCTACTGGAGGCGGTTGGTACATGTTCACTGAATGTGATTTGTGTTCTAAAGGTGCAAACCAATATCCTGACGCTGCCAGATGGTTTGTTTCAAATTAACATCTGGAAACTCGCTCGGGAAACCCTTTAAAAGGGACAGGTGCTTTAAAAAAATACATGGCAGGTGATTGGATGAACCATCTGTCTATCACGTCCATCACAGGCTTGCTTCTCGCTGTTGTCAGTGGCTGCCTCTGTCTGGAAGCTGATTGGTGTGAACCACTGGTGGTTCGGATTCAAACCAATAGATTGCAGCGTGGCAAGATGGCTTTGTCGCGTGATCGTGATCTTGTGATCTCGTGTGAATCCAGCTGCCTCACAACGTTGGCGAACCAATAGATCTTCTTGGATTCTTTCCTTTCTCTGTCCACCAGGCTGTGAGCTGAGCTGAACACATCTTTTGAACAGAGTTTAATTATTGCAGTGTCAGGTGGATTTCCTATTTTGTATGATCCCTCTTTCCCAACATGTAGGGCAGTGGTGCCCAACTGGGGGGAGGGGCAGGTAGATCTGGGGGGAGGGGCAGGTAGATCTTGTGCTGTTGAAAAATCTAAAAGTGCAAAGCCCACAGGCTTCCCACCCGCATAAAACGCCAATTGTGCCTGTAGGAACGTCTAAACCAAGCCGGGAATTGAAGCCGGGTCTCCGCGATGGTATTAGAGTGGTTTTACCTCTACACTACCCAGACGCCCCCTCCAATGATGCATCATTAAAATTCGAATCTACTAATAATCGATCAGATCGACTCCTGTCTGTTCCTCTGCTCTGGTATCAATATCACATACAACAACACTGTTGCTAACTTAAAACTGTAGTCTGGTTTCATATAGCATCTAGTATGTTAAAAGACGAATGTGAGCTATTTTTTTTACACTTTGACTCAACGATCAATAGGATGTTCCAGCTAAATATGTTTTACAGTAGATGTATGTTGAGACTATAGAATTGAGAGAAGAATACCTGGTCCATCAACTACTGCATCTGTAATAAAAGGACAAGAGGGTGAAATCAATGTACAGCATGTCATATATAGATTAGATTAACAACAGACAAAGAGACAAAAGTGAACCGTACCTTGCCCAAAGATGTTCATCATCATCTGATGACAGACATACACACAAGGAAATATTTTTATAAGTCATGAATAATGTAGATAATTTTGAAGAGCTTTTATTTCTGAAAATATGAAAATGTTACCCCACCTGCATGTGGTCGTTTTGCTGCACATGCGCATCATACTGCGAAATCTTTCCAAAGATCAAATTGCAGCCCTGCCAAAAGACACAAAGGTGAAACAAATGCGCAACATACAACATGTTCAGTGCTTTTTCTTTAAAACATGAGGACAGTCTGGAGAATAAAACCTCTATTCACCTGGCAGCGTAGACTTGGACTGCAAGATGTTATTCCAGCACGACAGACTACAAAAAGATTACACACACACACACACACACACACACACACACACACACATTAAAAGACAGGTATTTGGCTGTTAAAAGCATACCTTCTCCCCATTCACACATCCGCACTGTCATGGATCAAAGTGGAACAAAGAATAGCATGCAGCTTGGTAACCTTTCTGTTTAACATCTGGAACACTGGGAAACCACAGGGCTTACATTCACAACTGTACCCCACTAAGAGTAGACATGGCTATACTACACGACAGGCAGTAGATGCTCAATTCATTCTACCTCTACCAAAAACCAATGCTCTGAAAAGAACGGTAATGTATAGAGCAGTTGCGTATTGGAATAATCTACCTAGTAATATAACGGTGGCAAGTAACACATTTTTGTTTAAAAAAAAGTTAAAACATGCAGTGATGAATAATGTGATAACTTAATAACTTTTAATTATTGTACACATATGTTGAATTGTATTGTACTGCATTGTGCTATGTTATTTATTATATAACACTACACTGTACTAATTTATAAACTTCTGAAATGTATGATATGTAATAGAGTGAGCTGATTCACTCTCTTTTTGTCTTTGTTGTTATAATTATCAACAATGTTACTGTATTGTGTTTTTATGTTATGTGTTTGGACCCCAGGAAGAGTAGTCTCACCTTGGTGCAGACTAATGGGGATCCACAATAAACAATAATAAAAAAAAAAATCATCATGCTCTCCCACTATTTCACCCCCCACCCCCGATTGGTCAAACTGCACAAAATTAAAATGGCAAAGTGCATTTAAAACCACATGCGGAACACAGAGCTGATTTAAACTTGCAGCAACTGAAAATATAGCAAATGTAGCAGACTACAAGGCTCCTACCATCAATTCGACGATCATCAGACTGAGAAAGATATCCTGTATTAGAAACAAAAATGACAATTAAAAAAGGGTAGGAGCAACCCCCTCTGTTTCGAGCAGGACACCCAGTGGAGAGATCATGTCCGCACCTCGGCAAGGCACCGGACCGCCGGTTAGAACAACCTCATGTCACGCTAAATGCGCAAGGTCTCATAAAAGCAACTGAACTTGGATTCATCCTAAAAAGGTGATCCTCTTAAGACGATACCGGCAGGTGCAGCAATTTATCCACCAAACACAAATTTTACCAGCATTTCACACAGGGCAGATTGTTATTTCGAACCCTGTCTGTTATATAATCACGTCAGCCAATGAGCCCCTGGTCACTGGTCAGTTGGTCAGTTGGGTACATTGCCAGTACTTACTCAGTTTGTTCCCTGGTTTGACGCTTGTAATCAAACTGCTCTCATTGCATTTCTTCCTGATGGATTCCAGTAGATTCAATGCTAAAAAACAAAATCACACCAGTAAGTAAACCCTCCATTTTTTGATGCCCCTAGGGGTATAGTACATTTACACAAATATTATATGAATGAAATGTACAAAATAGAGACTCACCCTCTGCATAGCAAGAAATATGCACTGATGTGAACAAGGCAGGGTCCAGAGTCACTTGCTTTAACAGAAATCCATACAGTTTCACTTTAATATGCACTAAAACATCAACTTGGAATAAGTTAAACTGTTGCAGAAAAAATAAGCGTTTAATCGTCCAAAGTTTTCTTCTTATTACATTACATTACATTACATTACGTCATTTGGCAGACGCTTTTATCCAAAGCGACTTACAATAACACATTTTTTGTCAGCAATAGAACAATCAACTATGGAGCACAGTCTATGACAACTACAACTTCTGAAGGAACAGTGGTACAAGTTTAGGTTAGTGGTACAAGGTTGGTTAGTTTTTTTTTTTTTTTTTTTAATAAGGAAAGAGAGAGACGAAGTTAGATCAAGAAGGGCCCAGATGGAGCCTGAAAAGGTGTGTCTTTAGTCTTTTCCGAAAGATCGGCAGTGATTCAGCAGTCCTGACCGAAGGTGGAAGCTCGTTCCACCATTGAGGTGCCAGGGACGAGAAGAGTCGAGATCGGGATGAGCGACTTTTGAGCCCCCGTAGCGAAGGAGGGGCGAGGCGACCTGCACTGGTGGAGGAGCGAAGGGAGCGGTGAGAGGTTTGGAACCTGACCATGGATTGCAGGTACCGGGGAGCTGACTGGTGTACTGCCCTGTAGGCCAGTACCAGTGTCTTGAATTTGATGCGGGCCAAGATGGGAAGCCAGTGGAGCTCCTGGAAGAGGGGAGTGACGTGAGAGAATTTGGGTTGGTTGAATATCAGACGGGCTGCAGCGTTCTGACGCTGCTCGTTCGAGGGTTTTGGAAAGGAATGAGAGAAGAGAGACAGGTCTGTAGTTGTGAATAGCAGTAGGGTCAAGGGAGGGTTTCTTAAGCAGAGGCTTGACTCTTGCAGTCTTTAGAGCAGGCGGGACAAGACCAGAGGACAGAGACGAGTTAATGAATGTAGTGAGGAAGGGAGATATGTTAGGTGAGATGGTTTGGAGTATTCTGGAGTTGGTCTGCTTAATGTTACCTTTATATCTGTAAAGGCTCCATGGATGTCCTCTGTCTGCTTTGCAAAGTCATGCATGATGGAGATAAAGGAACTGGTGTAACCCTGTAGCATGTAGCACTCCTTCGATCCCAGAGTAGAGGGGTGCCACACATTCTGCACAAATTAAAACTGAAGTCAATTAAACTATTTAAATAATTACACCATTATTGCAATAAAATGCTTTTTAAGACCATGCAACAGGGTATAGGCAGGAACTGTGACGTTAACTTCAATACCTTTTAAGACCTATTTTAAGACCTTTTAAATATATTTTAAGACCTCGACACCACTTTCGTCACATCAGCGAGCGATAGGTTCATCACGATATGGTATTATAGATTCTTTAGACAACGATACGATATTCATCAGAAAGTCTGCCACAATACGATTTTGTTTCAAAGCAGGGGTCTGCGATCGATATGAGACGATATCATGTGCCCCTTTAACACAATCAGAACAATAGCTACACAATTTAATACCTCATCAAATGGTGATTAATACTTTTTAAGGCCCTTACATTTTCCCTAAATTGATTTATCAAATTTCAATACTTTTCAAGACACCGAGGATACCCTAATGGAAGTAGGTCAAGAATTTTTCTCTCTCTATCTCTCAGATTCCATGGCACTTTAGGCAATGTTTGGGGGTACCTCAACAACACGGACAATCATTTTCAACATGGAAAATGGTCCTACCCCTAAGACTCCCCCTACCCACCCCTCGAACCCAACTCTCTACGCCTTTCATATCCCTAGCTAGCTACAGCACCTTTCGCCTAGCCCCACCCCCTTCCTTCACCTCGCCCAGTGGTTCCCAACCTTGGGGTCGCCTGGACTTCAAATGGGGTCGCATGAAATAATAATAATAATAATAATAATAATAATAATAATAATAATAATAATAATAATAATAAAATAATAATAATAAAAACAGACAATTTAAAACTACCGAAGAGGATTCAGGGCACATTATGACAAATGTATTTGAGTTCTGCGTTTAAGTCAGGATTCCGATAATAAAATTAGAATTCTGAGTTTAATGTCAGAATTCTGAGAAACAAGGCCAGGTCGAAACCTGGCTAGATAGTTATTATCATGCTAATGCCTGTGCAAGTGGTCATTTTTCTGATCAGTTTGTTTTTAAGTAGTTATTTGACATATAAAAAGGGATGATTGACAGCTGTGGCAGCCAGTCTCAAGCCGTCATTGGCTGGACAGGCTCTTCACCTTATAGATCAATGAACAAAATGTATTTTATTAACAGTTTGCTGAATTGTGGACTGAGAAAAAATAAAGTCATGTTAATGTAACCTCCAACTGTAATGACAGTGAGGCTAACTGGCAAGTATGTGTGTGCTTTGGTAATATAGTATGTAAACGATTTAGTTCATCTAATTAATTTGATGTAAAACTAAAACATAACAATCAAATACACACTTCTTTTGTAATGGGTGAACACTGGACACAAATAATTATTGTTTCCTCACACATACACCCCCACTCTGTCTCACACAGGACACATACTGTACACACACAGCCCTGTCCCTGTCTCTCTCTCTCTCTCTCTCTCACACACACACACACACACACACACACACACACACACACACACACACACACACACACACACACACAGCCCTGTCCCTGTCTCTCTCACACACACACACACACACACACACACAAAGTTTGTGCATAAATTTCCACTGCCAGATTGGAGGAGTCTTTCGTCATTTTCTAATGTTACTTCTCTTCAGTGCAATACGTTTTGATAACGACCTGCTGTACAGCGACGTTCGCTCAGTCAACTAACGTGTCGTTAACGTTAGGGGAGAAAGATAGCTGGTGTTAGCTAGCTAATTAGCCATGTTAGCTGCCTCAGTAGGTAACGTTAGCCTATAGAGAGTATTTATCTGACGTTTATGTTAGCTACTCCTCAAACCTGCGGGTGGAAATGGTTTATGCGATGCGATGTATGTTGAAGCAAGACAACGTTTTAATGTACCTTGAATTTGACAAATTACGATGGGTCGTGCTCACGCAGATCTAAGCCCTGGCCATCCTAGGCTCAACGCGAGACGGGGCGGCGCCATCTAGTGGCCGGCTGCCATTTACTCGCCTAAAGCCGTGCAAAATATTGGCGACATGCGGGAACATAAGGCCCCTGGTGCATTACCAGCACCGGGGCCAAAAAGTCAGAAGACTTTTGAGAAAAAAAGTCAGAAGACTTCTGAGATTACAGTCAGAATTCTGAGTTTAATGGCAGAATTTTGAGGGAAAAAAGTCTGAATTCTCAGATTTAAGTCAGAATTCTGAGACAAAAGTCAGAATTCTGAGACAAAAGTCAGAATTCTGAGACAAAAGTCAGAATTCTGATTTTAATGTCAGAACTCTGACAAAAAAAGAGTTTAATGTCAGCTACGGCTATCGCCAGCGCAGCCATGAAAAAAAAGCAATATTACAAACATTTCAACACATTCAGGTTTGTAATGTGGGAATGAGCAGTGCACCACCACCCAGAACAGGCCAACAGTAGGCTGACTCCTCCACAGCATCCCTGCAATGGTATATTTTTGAATACGTTCCAATTACACAACAAAATGCCATTATCTAAGGTATATGATGTCATAGCTACTTACAAAGTAACAAAAGATGTGGTCAAAGCTGAGCACATGTTTGATGATCGTGTGGGTGGCCAGAGTCACGTGACAGAGGGTGCAGAGGTAGTACCGTTTCTCAGTCTGCTCAGCACAAATACATTCCACTAGGTGCTGCAAACCTGTAAGGGACAATGTTCAGAGATCAGAAGATGCACAGAGTGGAGCAATACTTGGCCCACTGAAAGCTGAGGATGTCCAACCAGGACACAAACTCACCAGCACAAGAAAGACTAGAGGTGTCTAATCAGGTTCTCTACATTGCATGTCTTCAAATAGTAAAATCCACATCCTTGGATCAACTCACTTCTGGCCCTGACATTACAGACTTTGCCACTGTAGGCGGCAACTGGCGGCCCCCAACCTCACTCAGTGTGGCCCCTGGGTCCATTTCCATTTATTATTATTTTTACAAGGCAGACGTTTTTGGTTAGGTTAGACCACCAAAATCTCCGTTTGTATTTTACTGTACAACCCAGAACATGGCGCTAATGCATTGTCCATCCACATACTGTGTTATGTTAGCATTTGACCTAACGCTATTATAACAAACTATATCCAGGATGCACATTGCACATGCAACATTACTAATCTGATTAATATCACATATTTGGGTGATGTACCCCATCAAATTGCTGTAGCGGGCTGTTATAAAGCTAGAGCAATGTTTCTGGTGACATCTGAATGGAAGAATTATTACATTTTAATATGGAAAATATACTGCAAATGTTGGTATAATAAACTTTGATTACCAGTCCTTTTCATCAAATTAGTAGCTATAATTGGGAGTGATGGTGTTACAGTAGGCTACTGGTGGAAGTGCATGGTCACAATCTGGCCCTCTGGCAGCGAGGAATTTTTGTGTGTGGCCCTAACTATCATCAAAGTTGCCCATCCCTGCTGCAGAGCAATGACTGAGAAAAGACAGAGTAAATGCTTTCCTATAAAATTATTTTAATGTAAATGTTTATATTCATATGTCCATCACAGTATTGTTTGCAATTTCTCCTTACCTCATGTCTCCTGATGTCCCCCCCCCCCCCCATCAGCTCATATTTTTTAAACATCTACTGTACATAGTGTAGTATAGTGTCTTAATTGTTGTGACTTTGCTAACGTTCAGAAGATGCAAAAAAAGTATTATTGGTGAAAATATCGTCAAGTGTCATTTGAAAGTTCATCTACTGACCGAGAAGTGGGTGCTTCCTTTTGGGATCTCTCTGGTATATTTGTATCATCTTCCTCTCTGGCTTGCCAGCTAGAACAACAGACAGCAGTGTAAGTGCATACGTCCTACCAACAAGTTCTCTCTGACTGCAGGTAATATGGTGAGAAATGAGGACCAATTTTGGTAAAGTTGCACATCAAACTCAACAATGATCTGTCCTGGTTAACTCTTTAGTAGAAACCAGAGTAGTTAGGAGGAGGAGGAGGATGAAAACATCAACTGACCTCTGAGCAGCCTGGAAAGTTTTTCATTTTCATTGAGTGTGTACATCACTAAGAGAAGAAAGATCAGGTCAGGTTATTGTCACTAGCATGAATTTGATAAGAGAAATCATGTGACCATGTACCTCCTGAGTAGCTGCTTGAGTCTTCAATTGCTGCAAACAGATTCTCGGGCAAGTCCAAAATCTGCACACAGACAAAATGTGAGGGAAACGCATAACAGCCTGTACCTAACACATAAAAGGGCAAACCTATGTGTTTCCACATGTATGGATGTATTGTATGGATGTCTCTCTGATGCGTTTTCCTCCGTCACATATTTGGCACGGGTACCGGCAGAGGACCCAAGCAGATGGTGACAGGGCTGGATTTTTTAATTAGGTCATTATGGCCGATTAAATGGCCAAAAATGGCCAATTAGTCAAAGCACTACACACAGCAGCCACCAGGTGTCTCTTTCTCTCTCTCCCAGGCACGCACACACACACATACAGAGACAGAGTGATTGCATGCCATATACTCCAATGGGTATCAAAACTAGTAATTTAAAAGGGTCTCATTCTCTTTCCATCAATGTGCAATCCATAAAGACAAGCAGGAGAAGAATCACAGACTTGAGGGAGACACTTATTTTTGGATACATTAATAGCCCTTAATGTAATGTTTTTCACATGCGCGAGATCATGAGATCAGATAACAAAACCATTTGGCAGTGACAGGTTACTTCTTAACCTGTTATGGTGAAATTGCCTTCCTGTTCTAGTGATCTGGTACCTGCAATTAAAAGGATGGCTTTACCGCTAACCAACCCACTTTGTATCATATACTGTATAATCTCGGTAATATAGGCACATGGGCAGTGTTTTACCTTCTCTCTCCGTTTACCTCACGGAGAAAAATGCTCCTGCTGCTGCCTGCAGAAACCCTGCTCCCACCAGCTGCAAGTCATTAAGGCTTGTTAAGGCTCTCCATGCGATTCTCCGTGGATGTACGCATACTTAAAAAATAAAAATAAATAACAGAACTTCCGCAGCACTGTTGTGACGTAAAACGCTTCACAACGAAGCGCTTTGCCAGAAGAGGAAATGGGAGATACCGATAGAGAAGGTAATCACTGCCCATGTGCTTATATTACCAAGATTATTAATGATACAAAGTGGGTTGATTAGTGGTAAAGCCATCCTTTAATCACTGACTTCCCCAACATAGGTATGAATATATCAAATAAATGTCTAAACTTCTCAAAATACATTTGTTGCAAAGTCTACTCTGTGATTCCACACCTCCAGATACAAACCTGTAGCTTTTCAGGTGTACCCATATCCCACGTGCCCAGATTCTGCCTCATGTCCATGCCGGGAAGCCAGGAGAAAGGCAACACATCGGGGTCTGTGTAGTTCTAAATTACAAGCACAAACAACAAACAAAATGATGCATTCCCAAACTCCACACAGAATATCTATGTGAATGATGTTTCGTTTCAAGCCCCTCAGGCAGGAGTATTATACCCGGAAAACAACGTGGGCAGACCAGAACCGAATGCACTGTGTATTTAATTCTGACTTTGTTTTGTTTATTTCTGGCTTCGTCTGACGTAAATAGATCAATAAAATGTTTTCGAATTATCCCTAGGCTGCAAACTCATTTAAACTATGCAGATCGAAGCGAGAAACTGACTATAATGAAGACATTTAGCAACTTTGACGACATGGTGTTCAGTATTTTAAGAACACACAGTTTTTTTTTCTTCATTTCCTGAAAAGTTGCCATCGGGTTTTTGGAGATACGATGTTAGTGCCCGTCTATCATTTCTGAGTTGAATGGAGTATCTGTCTTCTGTCATTTTTCATCTCTTCATCAGTTTGTGAAAAACGGAATTATAGGTTGAGGCGATGTCTCGTCACAGACGCCGGGTTAGCTGGCTCAGCCTGGCTGGGGGTGTGGTCAGGGTGGGGTAAATCCCCCGTTCTATCCGCAGTAAATGCACATCTGAACAGACGTCTTGTGTTCTGCTCTAGAATCCCCAACCCTGTAGTGTAGAGCCGCAGCACCGTCCTTTGGTGAGTCAGCCCATTGAGATATATGGGCGTTTGTACCCCACTCGCACGCTGGCCGTATAACATTTTGTGGGCGTTCCCACACATGCCGACTGTCTCTATGTGCTGGACTCTCATCATGACGCAGCTGTTTTCCACTATAAGAAAAGGCAAATAGATTTGGCTGACAATGCTCATGTGAGCAATGCTGAGCATTGTCCTGTTTTCAAACATTAAAACAGAGGACATCTCACAATCTCCAAGTCTCTTTTTATTATTATTACAAAAATGTCCACCACACTTACATAGTAGTTGCTGTAATGGTCATCAGATTGGAAGTGACGGAGTATCTGTTTCTGTGAACACTTCTCCTCACACACGTGGCACAGGTAGAACACACCCCGCACTTCTTGACTAAAACACACAGTCAGCAGAGACAGGCCTAGGAGGAAGCAAAATACAAAAATAAATATTGAAATGACTCAAAAACATAATGTACCTTTCATACATTTTCATAGTTCCAGTATAGTGGCTCTCCCTACTCATTACATTGGCCACTAGTGAGAATGACCCCAACATAAGATTATCACCATCTGAACCCAGAGTCAGCGCCTCTATAAATTATAGTTTGCCAACAGTAATTTTGAATTTTCCGTCTGTTCAAAATCAGGTATGACAATAACATGGTGTACATCTGACATACAGTAGTTTGATTACTTAATTCTCTCCCAGTTCCACACATGCGCCAACTTCGCCACAGAGCTGTCTTCCTCCCTCTCTTCCGTAAGACAAACAGGCCGATAGGGCCGGCTCTGCCCGGCCATAAAAGGAACAGTTTGTCTGCTAAGACTTCAGTGGTAAAGCTGGGCCAAGCTGTTTTTCAGCAGCACTGTCCCAGATGACCGGGCACTGGGCAGTACTCCAGATAAGACAAAACCAGAGACCAAACAACTTCAATCATAACAGAAGGTAGCCTGGGTAAACCCAGCCTTCAACGTGACGTCACAGGCTAGTAGTAGTAGTAGTAGTAGAAAACTTTAATGTCCTCCAAGGAGGCAATTTTTTGTACAGCACAGTACATGAGGACACAGACACATTAAAATAACATACACAACTCATCATTTGATTAAAAACTATCTTCTCAAATTAAGATTAAGATTAACTTTATTGTCCCACGCATGGGAAATTTGTCTTGGCCTTACGCCCACACTGCAGCCATAAAAACATACATACATACATGATACATACCGTAAATTCCGGACTATAAGCCGCACCTTTTTTCCCGTTTTTTGGCCCCTGCGGCTTATATAACAGTGCGGCTTATCTATGGATTTTTTCAAAAAAAAAAAAAAAAATCTCTCTTTTTTAGCACTCTTTCTAACTATAAATCCTATATAACTATAATAAGTTTTAATTTCCTCTCTTGCCCTCTTTTCACCACACTGTATGACACTGTATGACACTGTGTGCAGTCTGTGCACTGTAAAAAACAACACAGGTGGTGTTGTGTTATGTTGTTTTGTTGAAATGTTAATAAATGGGAGCTTCTTCAAACAGCCATCTCTTTCCCGACAATCCCCTCTGTGCATGAACCCTTACATATGGTAATTAAACATTAAAACACAAAAAAAAAAAAAAAAAACATTAAAACACCCGCGGCTTATAGTCCGGTGCGGCTTATATAAGAAAAAAATAGTCAACTTTGCAGGTGCGGCTTATACACCGGTGCGGCTTATAGTCCGGAATTTACGGTACATACATAAGCTGCTTTCACACATGTTTGGAATTCAGGAGTTATCTAGAGGCCATACGGATGGCTGTCATATGTGAATGTCTGCATGCGGCTCATGCGCGCTCCCGCGGAGCCTCGTCCTAGCCGGAGGGAAGTGTACCCCCAGCCGTAGTCGCAGAAGCGTATTGTCCCCCCCCCCCCCCCCCCCAGAGCTCCGTGAGCTCGTGAGTGCATGAGGACAGAGACGATCGTGACAGGGCTCGTATACCGAACCGAACCGGTAAAACCGGAAATCGACCCATGCCTACTACAGAGTACTCTCATGAAGCAACTAGTGATCCCCTATGGTGTGTTTCTCTACACTACGAGAAGGCTCGTTTGATAGATGGGTCAATTCACTAGACAACGAGTGATCTCGTCTGTTAGATAAATCAATTCACTAGGCAACGAGTGATCTCGTCTGTCAGAGAAATCAATTCAATAGGCAACAAGTGATCTCGTCTGTTAGAGAAATCAATTCAATAGGCAACAAGTGATCTCGTCTGTTAGATAAATCAATTCACTAGGCAACAAGTGATCTCGTCTGTTAGAGAAATCAATTCAATAGGCAACAAGTGATCTCGTCTGTTAGATAAATCAATTCACTAGGCAACAAGTGATCTCGTCTGTCAGAGAAATCAATTCACTAGGCAACAAGTGATCTCGTCTGCAGGCCCGCTCCAACCCATTACGCAGAGTACGCAGACTGCGTAGGGCATCACGTGACTGAGGGCACCAAAAAAAAAAAAAAAAAAAAAAAAAAAAAAAATTTTTTTTTTTTTGGTGCCCTCAGTCAGGCCACTCACTGAACAGCAGGCCAGGCGCCGCCTACTGGTTTACTAGTGGTTTTATTACTTTATTCAGGGTGCATCTCATTGTAAAATTGGACTCGGCCCAAATTGGGCTTCAAACGGCCCAAATTGGGCTTCAAGCGGCCCAAATCTGGCTTCAACCGGCCCAAATCTGGCTTCAACTGGCCCAAATCGGGCTTCAGACGGTCCAAATCTGGCTTCAAACAGCCCAAATCTGGCTTCAAACGGCCCAAATTGGGCTTCAAACAGCCCAAATTTTTCGCCGCCGCCCTTCGGACGCCGGCACGCACCTCGGCCTGTATCGGCCTGGCCTGCTTGGTATCTAATGCCCGGCCTGAATTATGATCCCAGTCCGCCCCTGCTTGCATGTACAGTTTAACAATCACTTGTTTGCTGACATGTACAGTAATTCTAACAATTGTTTGTTTTCCACATGTAATGAAATGTGAGATACACTAGTATCGTTCATAATTAATGATTTTGCAGTCTTTCGTTTGACAGTTATTGAAAGTTTTACGGGTGGGGGGGGGCACCACAGAACAATTACGCTTAGGGCACCCAAATGGCCAGGATCGGCCCTGCTCGTCTGTAAGATGAATCAATTCACTAGGCAACGATCAATCAATTTAGTGCAAGATGGTTCAACTCCAGTCCAATTCCTGTATCTGTGTCACGTGGGTTTCGTCACTGTCATGCCTCTTTAGGAGACCAGCCGCAGGTCCTGAGTTTATTGGAGTCAATGGGAGAAGTGAACGTCAACACAGATTATGACTGTCTGATTTAGATCGTGTTACTCATGTGAGTGCTCATGTCATCTTGTATCAATAGCTGCTTTCACACATGTCTGGAATTCAGGAGTTATCTAGAGGCCATCCGTATTGGCTGTCATGTGTGAACAGATTTTCGAGGCTCATGCGCGCTCCCGCGAGCCTCATCCTAGCCGGAGGGAAGTGTAGCCCCTGCCCTACACACAGGGGCGGATTGTCCCCCCCCCTCCAGAGCTCCGTGAAGTAGTCAGCTCGTGAGTGCATGAGGACAGGCAGAAAGCCAGCGTGACAGATTATTATTATATAAATAGTCGATGTGAATGAGCGAGCAAAAAACACATGCCATTTGGTTTTCAAATGAAGCTCAAAACTGCTCCGTGTGCGACAGCCAACATGTTGCGGATTGCTGGATTGAAAGGCTCATGGCTCTGATCTGATTTCATGTCTGCTTCGCACAGCACACACATTTAATAAGCATTTTTGGACGCGAGGGTCGTCCCGCTTCCCAGTATTGGACATCGCTAGGTAGGGTATCTGGATCTGGTTGCGTTCATGTCTTTGATTTAACGTTTACACAGCGTTCGCGCAAATTCCAAGTAGCGTCAAGTCAGGCAGTATAAAACGAAAACTTCCGGGTATAACCTTCGCAATAATGGCAATTAAATAAAGTAAATGCACGTGTAATGTTTTTGTGTGTGTGTTTCGAAAGATACAGAACGGAGATAAACTGGAAGAATATCTGCTCCCTTCGAAAAGTCAATTTTAACCCGTAGTGAGTCGACATTCTGATTTTTTGTTACTAAGTAATACAACATTTATTTTATTTTGAAGGTAAAAACGTCTAGCTTCCTGTATTCTGTATAATTCTAGTAGGTTTGAGGCATTTTAGGACTGAACATAGCAAAGACCTGTTTTGTTTGTACTGCTTGCGACTCGAGGAAATCGATGCATCTGGGCGTGAGTTGTAGGGTTGTTTAATTAATTACTTACTAACGTTATGCGCAAACGATTATATGCCGTGAACGTTAGGCAGTTATCGCCCATTATGTATTTTTAGTTTTCACAACTGTGTGGTCATGCCCAAATTCCCCCACCCCCGCCGCCCGCCCCCTCTCTACTTTACAAACTCTGCGGAGGTGCTACTCATGTGTGAATGCAACATGCCTCATGTGTGAAAGGGTACACTTGACCTATCATCCGGGGCAGGCTCAGTGGGGGGCAACCCTGACCTGATCCGGAGTTCATGTGTGAAAGTGGCTATACATACACACAGTACAACAGCCTGTGCGACATTACACAAATACAGAGTTTGTCTGGCCAACAAAGTATCCGGCAAAACAGTCGGGGGAGCTCGGGCATCAATCAATCGACTCAAGACATAACAATAATAAACAAGATGAGCACACAACATGATGTACCGGCTATTTAGCAGGTCTAGGACCTGCCTCACCTCACTGCAATGCAGTATTTCATGATACATTTCTTATAATATATATAAATATATATAAATGTGCTACATTACAAGTCTTGATATCGATATTCGATAATTGTACATTTGTTTATCTGCTGCTGTTTAACAGTTTAATCGAAATGGGAATAAAATAATTTTTAAATCCGTTTAATCGGCAGCGAGGTACCCTGAACCTCCTGCCAGAGGGCAGTATCTCATACTCTGCATGTAGAACATGGGAGGGGTCAGAAACTATTCTGTTAGCCTGCCTCAGAGTGGCCTGTTCAAAAATAGACTGCAGGGATGAGTGGTCTTTCACCCCTATAATCTTCCATGCCGTGTGTGCATCAGACAGACCAGTTTGGACTTTAGTTGTACAGATAGGTTACTGAACCAAGCTGTGATGCTGTATCTAATAAGGCTCTCTAAAACAGACTGATAAAAAAGTAACATAAATTTCTTGTCGACACCATGAACTCTGAGGCGGCATAGAAAGTGCAGGCTCAAGCATCTTACTCAAAACAGGGAGAATACTGATAGGTCTACAGTTGGAGCCAGTAAAACCAGCTTTTCCATCTTTGGGTAAAGGTATGATGTTAGACTCTTTCCAGAGGTTTAGACAGGTTCCACTGAGCAAGCAAGTATTCAAAATATGACATATGGGTTTGGAAAGTGGCCTAGGCGCAATTTTGATGATTTTACCATCCAGGTTATCTACACCCGGAGATGTTTCATCTGAAGGAGAGAGCAACATCTCCTCAACTGTGTCCTGGCTAACCTTGTCAAATGCAAAACAACATGTTTTATCACCCATAATGCTATTGTAGTGGGGTAGGCTTAGGCTTCCCCTGCAGTGCTGCCACGCCCCCTAATGATCCCTCATTAGGTGAGCCACACAGGTGAGCCACCTTAACACCAATTAACCAGCCCATTTAAAAGGGAGACACGGCTTGACAATGGCAAGCTTGCTTGATGTTGCTGAGGGAGGGAGAACCGGATTACACGGTATGTGCTTTTAAGAATGTATTTCTTTTGGGATGTGCGGGCTGGTGTTAAAGGAACACTCCGCCCATTTTCAACCAGCTTTGTATCATTAGAACATCAGTAGTATATCAGAAAACTGTAAACGGTTTTGAAGTCTGTCATTTAATTTGACAGTTATTGAGTGTTAAAGTGTGGACCAGTGACATCACTGGTCCCCACTAACTCAAATTAATAACTCATTAACTCAAATCAACTCTCAATAACTGTCAAACTATTCATCATTCATCTAGTTTGACAGTTATTGAGAGTTGATTTGAGTTAATGAGTTATTAATTTGAGTTAGTGTGGACCAGTGATGTCACTGGTCCACACTTTAACACTCAATAACTGTCAAATTAAATGACAGACTTCAAAACCGTTTAGAGTTTTCTGATATACTACTGATGTTCTAATGATACAAAGCTGGTTGAAAATGGGCGGAGTGTTCCTTTAATGTTTGTGACATTTTGCAGGCGTGTGGCGGGCGGATCCTTCTTCACACAGTGGCAGCGCAGGGAGAGGTGCGGCACCGACGGGTGCGTGTTACTGTAGTGAATGAAGGTACGGCAGTATGACTGGCTGTAATGTCCTTGGTTTTAATGTACTATTAGTAGTAGTAGTAGTAGTGACTAACTGTCTGTTTGTACTGTTAGGAGGAGCGGGTCAGCGGGTCACTGCTGTTTTTGTCCTGTATTTTTTGTTCTTTTCAGTTGTTTATTTGATTTTGATTGTTTATTTTGTTTAAACCAATTGATCATTATTTTAGAGATTTCATTTAGCCAGCTCCAGCATGGAGGGCGCCATGGTTCTGCAGGTGGTTGGTCACTGGGTGTGGGCTTATCCTGGGTCCCCTTAGTGCATATTATAATTTGTGGTGCTTTGTTTTGTGTGCTCTTAACCTGTGTGTTGTGTTGCAGTGAGTGTGCTTTATTGGTTTATTGGTGGTGCAACCCCCCTGACCCTCTTCCCCTCACTCACCCCCCCCCCCCCCCCCCCCCCCCCTTCCACCTGTGGACTCCACTGGCACCCCCTGCTGTACTGGTCATTTTAGTCTATTTTGATCATTTTTAATCTGATTTATAATAAAGAAATGGTTTTAACTGCCCTCTTTTCTTGCAGCTGCTTGTGAAAAACCATTTACTTGGCATGTTGCCTGAACAAATATGCAGCTGATTTGAAACAACATTTAATTGGCAGGTCACCTGAACAACTAAATAAAAACATATTTTGTTGAACCTGGAAATGCAGCTATAATTACTACTGTAATTGCTACTGTTGTGTCAGCTAAATTTAGCTAGACATATTTTCTGTGAAGTCCCTGAGACATGCTTGTGAATTAGGGCTATACAAATAAACTTGACTTGGGATGGATGGACGACTGTTGGGTCGGATTGACATTAGATTTGTATCTTAATTCGCACCACATACACACTTTACTGACCTATGATGGGGTGACGGTGTTCGAATTCTTTTTTAAACCCAGAGAGAAGAGCAATGCGGGGCAAGTGGCCTGTAGAGCAAACAAGTCAGACAGACATATAAAATATTATGAATGAGCTTTGACTTTGTCACCGAGGTGAATCAGCTTAGTCCAAACCAACACTGACAGAGGAAGTCCAGAGGGAACAGGGAAGAAGTGAGCTTACCTGGAATTTGGAACACATCTAAAAGTAGGGAACAGAGAAATGATGTTTCAAGTTAAGATGGAAAAGAGATCACAAGTGAACACAACATCAGGTCTGACTAGGAGACACATCCTCAAACACAGAGAGGAATGTTGTGCACAAATGGAAAGGGAAAAGCACTACCTTTCTGGAAGACTTCTTTCATTTGCTGTGGGTAAAGAACAGAGATGGATAGATGATGGACACGTGGTTTATCTATGTCACTGCAAACATCGTAACCAGAGTTGATTGGTGATTGCAAATAATAATTATTTGTTTTGATCTTCTGGGGTGACGTTTATCACAGCTGGACTATTTAGAAAGTACAATAAAGGGCCACAGTGCAACACACCAAGGGTCCAACCAGGTTTATTCCCAGGTCGATATAGGATATGAAAGTGTTAACCCGGGCTGCCTGACCCTGCTTGGCGACGACCAGGATTGTGATCCAGGTCCTATCTGAATTGTCATGACCAGAGATTAACCCTTACAAATTCTGAGAGGTGCAAGACACCGTCGGTGTCGGACACACGCTTCTGTCTTTTTGTCATTTTTGTCTTCAAATACTGTCGACAGACATTTGTCTTGTAACGATAAAACAGCCTTAGACTGCTCCATGAGAACTAGAGGTCCATACAGCTCTACAGTGAAGAAACTACAGGTCCATACAGCTCTACAGTGAAGAAACTACAGGTCCATACAGCTCTACAGTGAAGAAACTAGGAGGTCCATACAGCTCTACAGTGAAGAAACTACAGGTCCATACAGCTCTACAGTGAAGAAACCAGAGGTCCATACAGCTCTACAGTGAAGAAACTACAGGTCCATACAGCTCTACAGTGAAGAAACTACAGGTCCATACAGCTCTACAGTGAAGAAACTATGAGGTCCATACAGCTCTACAGTGAAGAAACCAGAGGTCCATACAGCTCTACAGTGAAGAAACCAGAGGTCCATACAGCTCTACAGTGAAGAAACTACAGGTCCATACAGCTCTACAGTGAAGAAACTACAGGTCCATACAGCTCTACAGTGAAGAAACCAGAGGTCCATACAGCTCTACAGTGAAGAAACTACAGGTCCATACAGCTCTACAGTGAAGAAACTACAGGTCCATACAGCTCTACAGTGAAGAAACCAGAGGTCCATACAGCTCTACAGTGAAGAAACTACAGGTCCATACAGCTCTACAGTGAAGAAACTACAGGTCCATACAGCTCTACAGTGAAGAAACCAGAGGTCCATACAGCTCTACAGTGAATAAACTACAGGTCCATACAGCTCTACAGTGAAGAAACTACAGGTCCATACAGCTCTACAGTGAAGATTAGATACCAGAGGTCCATACAGCTCTACAGTGAAGAAACTACAGGTCCATAGTCCATACAGCTGCTCCAGAGTGAAGAAGAAACGGACACATTTGGACCATAAATGGTATGATGGTAAAAACTAGGCAAAGAAGGCCCAGACTGGAAATACATGGAATTATCCTTTAATCAAGTACAAACAGAGTTTAATGCCCACCTGCTGATGCTTCTTTGAGCGCATGTGTTCCTTGAACAAAGCGATACCATGAAATGTGAAATGGCAGACCTACAACAGAAAAAATAAACTGTATTACATTACCTGCTACACAGATATATTGAATAAAACACAGCACATTCTGCTGGATGACCCAGACCCACATCCATCTGGTTCAGGGACGGATCCCAAATAGAAGATAGCACAAGCACACATTTTCCGAAATGCAGACCCATGGCGTGTGTTCAATTAAATGCACCCCTCCCCCATGGCGTGTGTGTTCAATTCAAAATTCAATTCTCATTCTTATGCTGGGGAACATATTGGGTGTAACAGCTATATTGTCGATTATGCCTAGCGTTATTGTATTTTGCAGTTTGTGAGATTAACAGAAAGGGAGGGGCGCGCGCGCAAACACACGCGCACGCACACACACACACACACACACACACACACACACACACACACGTCATTTAGCTTACGTCAACAGTCTATGGTCAAGCCTCAAAAACAATTTGAAGAGTACTATTACCACTTTAAAACAAATGAATTCCCCCACCTGGCAGGCAATGCGGGGGAAGCCCATGATGGGGCAGTCACCACCGCTGTGCCGTGTGCAGCAGAGAAAGAACTCTTTCAAAACAGGCAGCAGGAAGTTTAGTCCAAAGAGTTACTCGTCGCCATCGTGTTAACAGGTTACAGTAGTTACGTGCTACATTATTTCACGCCGGTAGGATGCCGTTACTTGTAGATGTCCTTCCAATTCAACGATATCTGCAGAAAAGTGCTCGAGTTTGCTTCAAGAAAGTGAAGACAATGAAGTCAGTGGTGGAGTGGGTGGGGTAGGCTACATGCGCCTGTACAGGGGGGTGGATTTGCGCGTAACACCGGGGAGAGCCCAGTGCCCCGCCCACCCTGTGCAGCATGCTGTGCTAGGAGGGAGGATGTTCAACTGGCATTTCACTAACACAGACCACACCATGTTTAAACAAAAAGATAATTTATTGTAAGTGAGTGTTTGGATGCGTGAACGTGAGGTCAAGGTGCGGCAGCATCTCTTCGGGGGGATGGTACTGCAGTGACGGGAACCCGGGGGTTGAGACGAGTGGGGGTATTGTCTTTGGGTGAAGCTCGGTTCTTGAGCGCAGCTCAGCTTCACGGATGGAGTCCCGGTGTCATGCCGAGTTTTGAACCCCCGCCGAGAATTGCATCCCCACCTTCCGGGAGCATATTGTAATGATTTATACGGGGAAACTAAACTGTTTAAAAATGATATAATTGTCGGTAGACGTGATCTCCAAGGCAGCCAGGGGGTCTGTCCTGGCTCATGGAGACCGACTTTGATCCATTAGATCCGCGTGGAGGTGACTTCTATGCTTGGGGCTCTCTTCTGGCTCATGGAAGCCGACTTTGGTGCTTAAAATCCGGGTACAGATGACCTCGGGACATGGGGATCTTTCCTGGCTTTATGGAGGGGGGTGCACATCTCGGCGGTTTGTACCTGCCGAGATTTGCATCCCTGTTTTTAAATTAAAACAGCCCCAAAATATGGTGGGGGTGCAATTCTCGGCGGGGGTGCAAAACTCGGCATGACACCGGCTCCATCATACTGGCCCCTCAAGGAATTCTGGTCTGCTAGCAGGCCCGGTTCTACGGGGGTGCAAAAGCATGCATTGCACCCTTATTTTAATTGTCTGCATGCTCAGTTGAAAAGTAAAAAAAAAAAAAAAAAAATTTTTAATAAATGCTACAGCTGCACACTTACTGTTTAAACTTGAATGATAGTTGTTGTTTTTCTTTGTTCTTTGATGTGATTTTATGGCTTTTTGGCACCTATATGTAACCTTTTAAGGTTGAGATAATTGTATTATCATTATATGGTCCAAATATTTCAGTAAAGCACTTGAAACACTTGAAATATTCTTACTTGGGTGGTATCATTCTACTTGAAATGATGGTCAAATGCATTATTTTTAGTAAAATAACATGTCAAATTTTTCCAGCCAGATGTCTCCACTTACTCCTGACAAACAAGTTGGGTCCAGCCAACTGACTCCACTTCTTCCAGAATTGGTTTACCTCTGACTGGATCACTCTTAGCCTGGGTAAACCCAGCCTCCACGTGACCTCTAGCACATAGAGGCCATAATAAAACTTTAGGTAACACTTACAATAATGTAGCCTACACAAATACTGTAGTAGTTACTAGTAAACTAATCATTAACTAACAGTTAGATAATGAGTAGCTAAGGAATAATTTGCCATTAGTCAATCACTAGTTAATCATAGTTAATGAGTAGGTAGTCATTAGTTAATGATTAGTATCTAAGTTCCTGAGTAGAGTAGTTAATCAATACTTAATGATTACTAAATGTCAGCTCGTGAATATATTAGTTAATCATTAGTTACTGATTAGTCGGTCAGTTCCATGAGTAGAGTAGTTAATCATTCGTTAATGATTAATAAATGTCAGTGCGTGAATATATTACTTAATCATTAGTTAATCATTAGTTAAGGTCACATTGTGAGTATAGTAGTGAATCATTAGTTCATGATTAGTTGTTAGTTCCTTAGTAGAGTAATTACTCATTAGTTAATGGTTAGTCAATGGTCAGTTTGTGAGTATAATTAATTGTTAGTTACTCATTACTTAATTATTACCTGTCCATTAGTTACTCTTTTTGTGTACCCTATTGTAAAGTGGTGCATCATACTTTAGTATTCTGTGACAATGAAATTCCTTATGATGCATGCATTTGGTCCTCATTTAGGCTGTGTTATGTACTGAAGGGGCAAGTAGACATATACCATTATAAGTGTGGAAACCCCTTGAACAGTAAAAGAAAAATGTAGTTTTATAATCAATGCTTACTGTACTCATTGGTATGTGGGAATAGAGTTATATTCTGGCTTGTGTGTTAGGTGTGGTGTGCTATCATTTTGCGCTATTTTGTGCTATCATTTTACTCACAGGTTACAACAGGCATATTATTAAAACCACTGGAAATGGAGAAGCAGTTTTCAGATATTGGTTGGTGGCTTTTAACTGCTGAATGTGTGAGAAAGCTGCACTTGTAAAATGTTGAATTGGTGAACTCATTGTGATGACGGAGTGCGTGGCCTTGTGGATTCATCTGCCCTCCTCCCTCCGGGCTGAATGCCAGGGGAGGGAGTAGGACAGAGGGAGATACGGTGCCGGGCAGTCCTGAGAATGATGTATTGTAATAGGTGTCCATGGTTTGTTGCATGAGAAATGCAAGGTACTTTCTTGCAGGGGAGAGGGAATTACCCTCTCCCTTATTTTGTTTTATCAAATACTTGGACAGTTGTGTGGACAGGGAGCCGATGAATCATTACCTTGACCCTACCTTGACCCATCAGAGTTTGGCAGAGTGTACACAGTGGGTAATTCCCTCTCCCCTGCAAGAAAGTACCTTGCATTTCTCATGCAACAAACCATGGACACCTATTACAATACATCATTCTCCGGACTGCCCGGCACCGTATCTCCCTCTGTCCTACTCCCTCCCCTGGCATTCAGCCCGGAGGGAGGAGGACAGATGAATCCAGAAGGCCATTTTTCAAACCTCAAAACTTGCATCGCAATTTCGTGCCGTATATTCGCATCGCTCTTGATGTGTAAGGACGTTAAGTCTGGTTCTCTACCATCTGAGCTAACCAGCCTGTTAGTTGGGAGAGCCATACTAGGGATCTGTAGAGCCAGAGACTAAGTATTATGTTATATCCATATACTACTTTCTGTTCAAGTACTTATAGTTTTTAAGATATATTCCACCCAAATACTACCTTCTCTCCAAATACTTATAGTTTTAAAGGTATATTCCATCCAAATACTGCTTCATGTCCAAGTACTTAGGTATGTTTCAGCCACATACTACTTATGTCTAAGTACTTGTGTTTTAAAGCACAGAATATACCTTCAAAACTATAAGTACTAGGAGAGAAAGTAGTATTTGGGTGGAATATACCTTCAAAACTATAATACTTGGTCTCCGGATCTACATATCCATAGTATGGCTCTACCAAGCATTAGGCTCGTTAGCTCAGATGGTAGAGAACCAGACTTACAATGTAACTATCTTGGGGCTGAGGGTTCAAATCTCACTTGGAGCGAGTGTGTATTTGATAAGGATATCTTTCACTTTATACACAAAAAGAGTAACAAATGGGCAGGTAATGATTCAGTACTCATAAACTACTGAGTATGATGCACCACTTTACAATAGCGTACACAAAAAGACTAACTAATAGACAAATAAAAATTAAGTAATAATTCAGTATTCATAAACTACTGAGTATGATGCACCACTTTACAATAGGGTACTCAAAAAGAGTAACTAATGGACAGGTAATAATTAAGTAATGAGTAACTAACAATTAACCATACTCACAAACTGACCATTGACTAACCATTAACTAATGAGTAATAACTCTACTAAGGAACTAACAACTAATCATGAACTAATGATTCACTACTATACTCACAATGTGACCTAGGGGTGTCACGATACACTCAGTTCACGATACGATACGTATCACGATAACGATACGATACGATACGATTTTAACTTGAATAATGACAATATATGACTGGAAAAGTAGTATTTTATTTGAAATGCACAAATACAAAACATGCTGTTGTGGGAAATTGTTATTACAATAACAACTAGAAAAAACATGAGATTGGAGATAAGGCTTATCTTGAAATAGAATGAGTTACACCGTCACTTAGATTTACTTTGAACTAAAAGGTTTCTCAGCAGTATAAATTCTCATTATGCATCTTCAGCTTTTCTTCAAACTCAAACAACAAGACTTTTCTTAGTCTATTTTTTATGCATCTTCAGTTTTTCCTGTCAAGTAAACAGTTTTGCCAGAAACTCAATTGAATGGTTTCTCTCCTGTATAACTTCTCGTGTCTCTTCAGAGACTTGTTCAACTGAACTACTTTCCACACATTGAACTTCAACAAACAAAGACGTTTCTTCGTCTATTTTTGAATTTTTTTTTTTTTTTTTTCACGATATGAGATTTCATCTCAACGATACATATCGTGACGTTTTACTATCGCGAAATTTCGTGGGATGATATATTGTGACACCCCTAGACCTTATGATTAACTAATATATTTGTACTGACATTTATTAATCATTAACGAATGATTAACTACTCTACTCATGGAACTGACCGACTAATCAGTAACTAATGATTAACTACTATATTCACAAGCTGACATTTAGTAATCATTAAGTATTGATTAACTACTCTCCTCAGGAACTTAGATACTAATCATTAACTATACCTACTCATTAACTATGATTAACTAGTGATTGACTAATGGCAAATTATTGCTTAGCTACTCATTATCTAACTATTAGTTAATGATTAGTTTACTAGTAACTACTACAGTATTTGTGTACGTTATTGTAAAGTGTTACCAAACTTGATTATGGTTGACCGATTTGCCAGAGCCCAGAGTCTGTTGGTGTAGTGTGGTTGCGGCCCTATGCTCCATAGGAGTCTACAGGGAATAAGAATGTGAAAACTAGTGTAGAAGTGTAGGAACTGAGTCTTCTTGAAGAGTGAAAGGGCTGATACAGGCTTGCTTAGGTATTGAAGACTTGAACGAGCAAGCAGCATGACATTATCTGCAGATGTCATGTGGAGAAGCCAGGCCAAATAGTGGATTCTTATTTTGTTGCATTTTTTGAGTATTTGTAATTTGTAACAAAACACTTTTTGATGGATTTGTGCCCATCTCTGGAAATCGGTAACGCAGAACCACTAGGCTAGAGACAGGCAGGAGGTAGGCTACACGTACTACCGAGATACATTCAAGAAAAGAACGGACACAATCAAAGCATAATAGGTAGATCTGGTCATTTATTCAAATGCAATTCATCAATCAAATGGATTTAAGCCTCAGTATTCTCGTGCATGGAACAGTAAAAAAAAAAGACGTATCTCTCTCGCTCTCTCTTATTTCTCACAAACACACACACACACGCAAACACACACAATCCTAAACAGGGGTCGTCGGGTGTCGAGTTTTGAGTGGAGGCAAAGATGAGTGAAAAATATAGAAAATATAGCACAATAATATTTCAGGATTTAGGGAGTTTCAGTGTAGGCGGGAGGTCGGTTTTGACAGCAGAAAACAGATAAAAAGTGAAAACAGCTGAGTTAGTTTCAGCTGTAATCCATCTGAATGAAATTCTAATTTGCACAAAGCTGATTGGAAAATATATGGAATTGATGGTGACTGGTCAAATAAAATGAGTGATATACTGATAGTGTGGAGTAAAAAGAGTGAGAAAAAATAAAAATGTCCTACATCCACAAATATATTAAGAGTCAGCAATTACTGACTCATTGCTTCCTCGGGAGACTGTCACGACTTTTTAGAGAACAGTTGGAGACTCAATAAAGTGGAATGAAAGTTTCACACACAACCACAAAATGTTAAGAACAATAAAAGTTAAATGGAGGGACAAATGACGCAAGGAGTGTCAAAACGGAGTGAGGCATTGTTCTCTCAGATGCGAGCACTTTTGTACCCTTCAATATAAAAATGTCACACACAAAAATAACAACACAAAAGACAATAAAGAACTTGATGTGAGAGAAGGTCAACACAACCATCATCAATGTTCTCAAAATAGGTGTTTTTTTTCATTAAGCATTTAGTTCTGAATGTCATTCTTACATTCTTCTTCGATTTCATACTTTCTTCTCAGACTCTATACTTGAAAGGACAAGACAGCCTTTGACTCATGTTATTCTCCATCCTTAAGGGCTGTTCACACATAGCGTTCTTTGCGTGGACTTTCACTTTCTCCACATTTGTTGCTGTGGGAAACGGCCCAGCGTCTCCACCACCATCATCATCATCATCATCATCATCATCATTGCTTTTTTTCTGAAAAGTTGGACATTTCTCAACTTTTGAAAGCGCTCCGCTCTGAAGGGAAAAAAACAAAACGTCTGGAGCAGCCACCTTTTGTGCGCCTTGCAGCCCTTTCCTGTTGCTTTCAATGAGGGCGGTGGCAGTTGGGGGGGGGGGAGGGGGGACGCCATGTGTGAACAGCCCCATACATCAGCACTTTCAACACTGGAAATCCCTCTCAGCACATTTCTTTTTGGCTTACTGTACACATTAAAACCATGTGCTGTTTCTTTCTACTGTTGCTACCCCATGCCACCCACAATATCTCCCCTCTAGCGCCCCTCACCGCGCTCCCTCACCCCGCTCCCTCACCCCGCTCCCTCACCCCACTCCCTCACCCAAGTCTTGCACCCCGTCATAGCTCGTCGTGGGGCGCTTCGTCCGCTTTGAGTTTGAACTCTGCCTCTGTGATCTTTCCGTCTCCGTTGCGGTCCTGGTTGGAGAACATGTTGTCGATGATGCGGTGGGGATCGAAGCCGGGCGCCAGGCGACCTTTGCCCTCGTTCACCTGCTGCAAGATGTAGTCGGTGAACTGTGGGAGGGCGAAGAGAAAATGGAGGCGAGATGGAATAAGGCATAGAAGGGAAGGCTGGTTGTTCAGATGCAAGTATTTCAAAGTATTGTCAAGTGGAATGAGATGCAATAATCACAGGAAACACCTTGTTACATTATATGTTTGTTTTTTCATTTGACCTACTGTGTAAATCAAAAACAATGTTATGGTCCTTTTATTTTCACTTTTAACCATTTATCAATTTGTGTCCTCTGACAGTTCAGCTGTACTGAGTTCCTTGCATCTGCACAGATTAAGTGCTTCTAGTCAGGTCAAAGTTGAAATTTCTAGTCGGTTACCCTACTGTTGAAGATTGACGATAGTCTCATTGACCACATGGGAGGGATCAGATCTTCAGTAACGCAACATGCCCTTTGTAAAAAATAGTATACTTATCACATAAAGGTTTTCCAGCAACCACAGCAACTGTCGCATAGAGATAGAGCTGCGATTAACCACAGTGTTTTCTCACTGGTTGTCCTACAAGGTAACTGGGGCAGCTTGTGGAAAGGTAGTATGTAGAAGATTCGAGCTGGAGATAAGGGCAAAAACTCCCACCAGCATCTCAGGATTTCCCCCAATGTCTTTATATTGGAGTGAAACCTCTCAGCTATCGAGAGGGAAAAAACCTCCCACTATTCAAAGTTGAAGCCACATCACACAGATTATAAACCTTATCAAATTGTCACAACCCCTCCTCTCAGTTGCACATTCTTGGCCTCCCAGTTGTTGAACACCCCCCTCCCAATGAGATGTTCT